>NC_058132.1:642093508-642177026 GCF_016433145.1 Gracilinanus agilis | reverse complement strand
GAGGGAGAGAGGGATGAGGGAAGGATGGAGGGAGGGATGAAGGGAGGGAAGGAGGGAGGAAAGAAGGGAGGTAGGGAGAGGGAGGGAGGGCTGAAGAGAAGGAAGGAGCATTAATTAAGTGCTTGTTTTTTATAGTTGTTCAATTGTGTCAGTCATGCTGATGCTTTGTGACCTCATTTGAGGTTTTCTTGGCAAAGATCCGGGGGTGGTTTGCCATTTGGACGTGGGGGGTGGGGCGGAGGACATCAGAGCTCTCTTCGAGTATCTCAGTGTTGCTGGGCTTGTTCTGCAGATCCCCAGATGATCCAGTCCAAAACCATGACTTTGGAACTAGGGAAACTGAGATTCAGCAGAGGTTATACAGGTAGCAGGATTGGAGTGAGAGAGATCGCGTAGAAGTCTGGTACCAAGGAGGACCCGAACAATGATTATGCCAATCACACGGACCTACAGGAGCTTCTGGGTTTCCCCAGAGATTCTCGACCCTTTGGAATAAAGCGACTTCTTGAAATAATCGCCTGCCCTGCCTCGAGTGCGCCTGGCCCTGGCCTGAGAACAATGAAAGCTGGCTAATGTTCGGATCTCCTTAGGAGAGGGGCTCCTGCCTGCCTGCTTGTTCTGCTGGGAAGAATCCATTTAAGCATCCTGCGCTCCTCCCTCACTCTCTTACTCAATTCGGCTCCAGCCTGCTGGGGTCAGACAGTGGCCTGACAGAACCCCCCAAACAATGGTATATTTGGGGGCAGAAACGTGGACTCGGGCAACGTGCCATCGGATCCGGCGGACATCCTCTCGCTGGCCTGCTCCTGCCAGTGCCCCCATCCTGTTCCAATACTGCCTATTCCCAAACATCAACTTATATTGAGCCTCGGCTTGTCTCCCTCCAGGCCTGGGAGAAGGGGAGCCTCCAGAGAAAGTCTTAAGATTAAGCGGGACTGGGAAGAGCTCTGGTTTCCAGTAGTCCTGGGTTCGAATCCTAGGCCCCACTGTATGCCTCAAGCAGGCCATTTACCTCCCCACACTCAGTTTCGGTGTCTGGAAAGTGGGAATAATAATGCCTCCGCTGGTGGCTAACTTCAAGGGTTAATGTGAGGCGAGTGCTTTGTAAACGCTCAGGCACGGAGAGATGGGAGTTAAGGCAGATCAGCTCTGGCCTGGCCTCTGCAGGCCCATTGAAATCAAGCTGGCTCTGGCCACCAGGGCCCACAGAGATGGTCCGGGGAGCCTGAGAAGGGGAGACGTGTCCAGGGATGGGGGGAGCCTCCCTCAATCTCTGAAAGTCTGGGTGACAAAGACAGAAGTCTAGAGACTCCAGAAACCAGGCCCATTCTTTCTGGTCAAATGTAGCTTCTTCCGGCCCTGTCTCACTTTGGGGTTTGTGGCCACAGTTTCTAGCACACAGGAGGTCTCCATTAGGCTCCTGCAGACAAGTGGGAGTACTGGTTAACGGGTGGTTCTTATTACTCTCTGCTTTCTGGAGCTAAAGTCTCTTTCTGGGAGTTACTCCTCTGCTCTAAAACCATCAATACTCCCCACAGCCTTTAAGCTACCACACGAACTCCCCAGCCTGGCACCTAAGGTGTGCCCTGCAGTCTGGCCTCTCCCTCTCTTCACACCTTCATGAACTCCAGGTTCCCTCTGGACTACTTGCTGTTGTTGGCAGAGAGCCACCCCCCAAGCCACCCCGCCTCTGATTGCACAAACTGTGCCCAATATCTGCAGGGTGATCTCTCTCCTCCTGCCTAGATTTCAGAATCCTTCTCTTATTTCAAAAGTCAACCTAGCGAGGGCAGCTAGCTGCCTTCAGTGGACCTGGAGTCAGGAGGTCCTGGGTTTGAATAGGACCGTAGACACTTCCTAGCTGTGTGTTGTCCTGGCCGAGTCATTTAATGCCAATTGCTGGTTCTTGCCACTCTTTTGCCTTAGAAGCAATATTTGGTATTAATTCTAAGATGAAAGATAAGGTTTAAAACAAAAAGTCACCACAGGAGTGGCCTGCTCTGGTTCCCGGAGGGGCAGCGTTCTCTCTTTTGCTGGCTCGCCTATTTGGGTATGGTCCTTCCCCAGTACAACGTCAGCTTGTAGAGGACGAGGATGCTTTTCATTTTGTCTTTGCCTGTCCATAGAACAGCATGAGGCGTCAGACAAGCTTGGCGTTTAATAAATGTGAGAAATTGAACTCAGGAGCCTGGAAATGTTTAACAGAGGCAGCTTAGAAGCCTGCACGCAGCTAGGTGGCATAGTGGATAGGGTGCCAGGCCTGGAGTCAGGAAGACTCATCCTTTTAAGTTCAAATCTGGCCTCGGACACTGTGACCCTGGGCAAGTCACTTACTCCTTCTTGCCTCAGTTTCCCCATGTGTAAAATGAACTGGAGAAGGACATGGCAAATTCCCCCCAGTATCACTACCAAGAAAAGCCCAAATGGGGTCACAGAGTCAGACACGATTGAACAACAAACAGTAGAACTCTGAACTTGGCATCAGGAAGACCGGCATTCAAATCGCATCTCAGACACCAGCTGTGTGATTCTGGCCAAGTCAGCTCCATTCTTTTGCTCTCAGCTTCCTCATCAGTAAAAGGAGACTGGGGGGCTCAGCTATCTTAAGCCCCAAGATTGGGTGGAGGTTGTTAGTGGATGGATTCCGGTTATCCTTCTTTCTCTTGGTATATTCAGGTGTCTAAATGCCTCGGTCCCCCGAGGAGATTAAAAGTGGGCGGGGGGGGGGGGAAGGTTGCTCTCTTGCTATTGGTGTGTCTCTCTCTGAAACTTGCTCCAGTTTAAGGACAGAATGAGGGGCAAGGGGGGGGGCATTGCCCAGAGGAAGATCTAGGCTTGAGATAAGGAGATGCTGCCCACCCGTGACAGCTAGCTCAGAGTGAATTGAACTGCCTTCGGGCACCACGGACTCCCTGTCGCCGGAAGCCAAGGCTGCCTTGGCTGTCCCCTAGACTGAAAGGGGTGCTGCAGAAAGGAGTCTCACCAGGAATAGGTGGGTCTGGGTGTCTCTCAAGCCCTCTCCAGCTCTGAAGTCCTGAGCTTTCATTTCTCCCCACCAGGTGGCACCGATGGACATGACTTTGCCAGCCTCGTTTTGGCATCTGTCTTGGTCCTATGATTTCCCAGCCAAAGTTGGCCTCCTCCCTGGTGAAGGCAGGAGGCACGGCGTCCATGGCAATGAATGGGCGGCAGAATAATACATAGGATGAGCAGGCACCCTCCATACAAAGCCGGGGTGTCCTACCCGCCATCATTGCCAGAAGAATTTACCAGCCACACCACTTTTGTAGGCTATTCCATTGTTCCAGCATCTATGAGGACTTCCGGTAGTCCATCAGATCCAGGGCCCTCCACAACCTAGCCTCACCTGGGCTCCCCAGACATACCAGAAAGGTATCCTCCCTCCCAGGCAGGCCAGCTTCCTCGGTTTCCCCTGCATGGGTCATGATCCTCCTCATCTTTACTTCTACTTAAGTCTTGGGTCTTATCTGAATACCCGCTGCCCAAATTGTGCCAATACTAAAGACCTGTAGGCCCACGGTCCATGAGAAAACTGAGATGGAGGGGACCTCAGTGATCATTGAGTCCAATCCCTCATTCCACAGAGAGGTAAATCGAGGCACCCCAGAAGGGTGTAGTGACCTTCTGTGGTCCCAACTGACTTCAAATTCAAAGTTCTGGATGCCTCCTTCAAAGGATCTTCTCAAGGCCTCCCTTGATAATTCCAGCCAAGTTTGTCCTCTCTTATCCTGGGAAGGCAAAGCATGTATCTGGATCACAGGATGGGGCCTAAATTTGAGACTGACTACTAATGGGCAGCTTAGAGGAGGAAACTCTACTAATGAAGGGCGGCATCTTCTCTGCAACTTCCAGGTACCAAAGCAAAGTGCCTCTGTCAAGGCCACAAACCAATATTCATGAATAGCAAGCTGAGTCTGAAGGTCCCCCTGGCTCTACGACCAGAAGCCTCTTCCCTATACCCCACTGTCTCTCAGCATCTGCATCATCCATCATGGGTCAGTATTTCCAGGACACAGAGTATCCTCGAGGCAGGAGTTCCAAGACAGTCAACAACCCATGGGGGCAGCTGGGTAGCTCAGTGGATGGAGAGCCAGGCCTAGAGATGGGAGGTCCTAGGTTCAAATCTGGCCTGAGACATTTCCCAGCTGTGTGACCCTGGACAAGTCACTTGACTCTCATTGCCTACTCTTACCACTCTTCCACCAAGGAGCCAATACACAGTCCTGACTCCAAGATGGAAGGTGAGGGTTTTTATTTAAAAAAAAAAATTTTTAAACAACCCATAACTACGGTCTTGGAGTTTCCTAAGCCTTAGAATGGATAATGGACTTCCCAAGTTTTGCCCAATTATTTAAGCTCAGAGATGCTATCTGAACCCAGATAAACCCATAAAGCCTGATGGCTTTAAGGCCACGTTGCCTCATGTGGCATCCACAATGGCACTCGATTTCACTAAACTGAGCATCATTTGGCCTCTTGTCTTAGACTTCTGTCTGCTGGTCACCATTAGATTGTTTCCAGTGTATGAGTTGTCTTATCCCCCCTCCCCCCCCCCAAAAAAGCATCAGCTCACTGAGGGCAGCCTCTGTATCATCCATCTCTCTTACATCTGTCAATCCAGGAGCATTTATTAGGCACATTCTCTGTGCCTGGCACCATGCTTGGTGCTGAAGATAAAAGACAACAGTGAAGCATCCCCTGGCCTCAAGGAGCTTACAGGGATTACGAGGAGACAACGTGGACACATTGAAGTCTATGGAAAATATCGACCAAGTAACACACCTGCCCCGGAAGTACAGAAATGCCTTGGGCTCCGGGCATTGACGAGATGAAAAAATAGCATAGAAAAAGACAGGAAATAGAGTGACAAGATAATGAAAAAAGGAGTGAGGAAAGAGACGCATCTTCTTCGCAATGAAGGGGACTAAAGGCTAGATAGACACTGAATATGCTGTTAGATTCCATGAATCTAGGATTTGATGGATTGATTTTCCAGCCTTTCTTATAAAAAGTTACTTCCTAGTTAGGCAGAGAAGGCAGAAGAGGCATCAGAAGGGAAGAAAGGAGAGGGGAAAGAAAAGAGAGGAAGAAAGAAAGGAAGGGAGGAAAGAAGAAAGGGAAGGAAGGAGAGATAGAGATTAAACTTTTTCATTAGATCTGTGAGTGCTTTTGCTCTCTTCCTCTCTCTGAAAGTCTTGAGACCTCAGTATTTATCTCCTCCTCTGGGCACCCTCAGGGAGCTGAATATCCAAGAAATGTCCATGAACCAGGGAAGAGAGAAGAGGACTCGAAAGAGCTTCAGGCCCTCTACAGACACGTGACTTGGACAAAAAGACTTTAATTGATAATCATGATTTGATCTGTTCATCAAAACCTCTAGTTTCAACGGGAAGGAACTTTCTGGGGAAGGAACTGTTTAACAGTTCCTAAAGTCTGTCCATTTATCCCTTTCTGTCTTGTTGGGCCATATTGACTCCAGACCCCCATGATGTGTCATCCTTCATGAAGTTTCTTCATGGCTCTCGAACACAGGGTTACTATAAGACACCCCTCTGGCACTCTCTGGCCTGTCAGAGTAGGAAGTGTGGTTCAGGGGTGGCCAGGCTGCCTCACTGGCAACCACCCTCTGCCATTTTCTGTACTGACTTTTGGACTGATATCCAAAAACTCGCTTGATGGCCAGCCAAAGGGCTCGATTTTCAATGATGGCCTCCTGAAAAACAGAATGATCACAACAATCGCATGCATTCCGACATTGCTTCAAGGTTTGCAGAACGTCATATATATTTCACTTAAAGGGCAGCAGGCGCGCAGCTCTCATTTAATCTTTCTCTGAGTCACATCAGCTCGAATATTTTGGTTGTTAAGTGAATCAAAAGGTCTCGCAAAGTAACATTTTCCCACATACAAATTATAGACAACTCTGTATACTAATCCACTTCGGGGTAGTCCTTAAACACTTTTAAATTCTTTCTAGTCTCTCACAATCCCCTAGAAACCACCATCTCCCCGTCCCTGGTCAGTTTATGCCCAGCGAATAAAAACGAATTGGAGCATCAGAATTGTATGGAGTCAGAGGTCCAATCACTAATCAACGAATGAATCGTGTCGATAAAATCTCTGAAATTTAATCACTCCATCTCAACTGGAAGAATCCCAGTGTCTGCTTTCCCAGCATGCTTGGAAAAGAGAAACAGGCTACTACATTTTTGTTTCACTGCATCACATTCAGAGAGGCAGACCATTATATTTTTGATTAGTCTGGTTGTTAGGAGAACTCGTTTAGTCTTCACAACAATCCTATTGAATTTGGTGTTATTATCCCCATTTTAGAGGTGAGGAAATGAAGGCAGAGAGAAATGCAGGCTCTCTAAATCACACCCACTTTATATCATCAGACCCCCAGAGACCGCACCGGGCACCACAGAAAAGTGAGAGGCTGCATTCTAATAGCAAAGAGAGGGAAATGGTGGGATTCGGAAGTTCCCTTCCACTCTACTGAGGAATTTCGCCTTAGAGAACGGGGTTTCCCAAGAGAACTCCAAAAGCTGGAATGGTAGAAGATCAGCCCAGATGTGAGAAGTTGTTGAGAAGGAAGATCAGAATTGAGAGCAGGATAAGAGGAAGGAGGAGGAGGAAAGAAAGGGAGAAATGGCCTCTTGGACTGGGGAACATGAAGCAGGAATTCTGGGAAGAAATAACTATCTTGGATACCCCAGCCAGAGTCAGGGTCATAAACATTCTCCCTCCAGCACACACCCATCGTTAGAGATATGGAGTACTCTGGAAGACTGGACTGTTGGGCCGTTGTCCTTTCTTCTATAGAGCTTCCCATTGGTGTTTTCTAGACGTTCATTGAGTAGCCATTCACACCTCCAATAATCCAAGGGCACTTACCTCCACAACCAGGGACAGAATCAGATTGACAGCAAGCATAATGACAAGGTAGATCCTCCAAGAAGTGGGTGTGCAGATGAGCTAGGAGAGACCCAGAAATCGAAGTAGTCAGCGACTCATGCATTATGGTAAGAAAGAAGAGCAGAGATCTCCTCGAGCCAACTTCCCTAGTCAGCCAGTCTCATCTAGAGATGGAACCTGTCTTCTCTAATTCAAGATTATGTTTCTTTTTAAACCCTTGCCTTCTATCTTAGAATCAAAACTGAGTATTAGTTCCAAGGTAAAAGAGTGAGTGATGAGGACTAGGCAATTGGGAGTAAGTGACTTGCCCAGGGTCACACAACAAAGAAATGTCTCAGGTCACATTTGACCCCAGGACCTCCCATCTACAGGCCTTGCTCTCAGTCTACTCAGCCACCTTGCTGTTCCCCATGACTATTTTTCTTGAAAGAAACTAAGAGATGAAGGAGAGGGAATGTATTCCAATCAGAAAGGACAGCCAGTGCAAAGGCTCAGAGATGGAAGATGGAGGACTTTGGGTGAGGAACAGTGAGTAGACTCTGTTTCTTGAATTCCTACCTGTATAAAGCTCTCTTGTACCCTAGTGCCAGATTGATCTTCCCCGAAATGCTTTTTTATAGCATTATACCCCTATTCTAGACCCCACGATGACTCCCCATTACTCTTCTGATTGTCCAAACTCCTCTGCTTGTCATTAAAAGTCTGCTCGACTGGGTCCCACCTCACTTATCCAGCATGCCCCACAAGAGACACCCTCAATCCAATAATCAAAGTACAAGCATTTATTTAGCACCTGTTGTGTTCCAGACACTATGTTAGAGTCTGAGATATAACAGGCAAAGAATAAAGCGTTCCCTCTTCACACGGTGCTAACGTTCCCTGGGGTAAACATGTCCAACTATAAGAACATTGATAGGAAATATAGAGAACCCAAAACCTAGCCCAGTGGCCCAAAAGTGGTAAAGTCAAGGTAATCTGGAAGGCAGTTGGGAGAAAGGAAGCTTCCTCCTCTCTCATTAGCCCATTCTTTTCCGGTGGTTCCCCTTTCCTACATTAATGCATATCGCTTTTGTGCTTGCCACTCCCATTTTGGTCTGAAGAGTCTTAACAGGAGTGAACCATTTTCTCTTATCCAAAAGATCCTCACTAATTCAGGTCCAGCTGATGCCCCTGCTGGCCCCCACACTGAGGGAGCCACTCAGACCAGCACAGGAGGCTAGATGAGGCCTGTGGCCTTCTGCCTGGGCAGACCACATCCAAAAGGTTCTCTTTAGTTTGGGGGACCACAATCTGTGATGGCTGGCTGGCTAGCTGGCTGGCTAAACGTATTGACAGAAGATAGATAATGACTTGGAATATTACCATAGACACCTAAATGCTCTTCTTGCTTCAATGTTCTCTCCATTCCAACCCAGCCCGAATACAGCTGCCAGTGGCACCCTGCACCGTGTCACTCCCCTCTTCGGGAAACTCCTTAATTCTGGGATCAAACTATTGCCTCTAAGATCGAATGCAAATGCTCCTTTTGACATGAAAAGCCTTTCACAGGTTACCTCTAATGTGTCTCTTACAAGCCCCCCAGGGTCCAGCCAGCCTGACGTTGGGGCCCTTCCCATCTGTTATCTTCAAGCCATTGCACAGGCTGCCCCTCCTGCTCAGAACGCTTTCCTTCTTCACTTGCAGCTCTTAGAATCCTCTGATTCCTTCTCAGCTCAGCTCAAGTGCCACCTCCTCAATGAAGCCTTCCATATCTCCCCAGGTGCCCCTCCCCTCCAGCCCCCAGCCCCAAATGGCTGTGTGTGTGAATAGCATATGCTTCCATTGTACATATTACAACATATGGGGGCGTGTTATCAATCTTTATAGAATGGGAGCTCCTTGAGGTTGGTACTTGACACACGGCAGACATTCAAGGGATGCTTGTCGATGGAGGGAGGCCATGGACAAGAGGCCCGTGGAATGGGCAAGCCTGAAAGGATTATCCCTGCATCCCTTTCTGGAAGGAGCACCCAAAGGGATGAAATCACAGATCTGTGGCAGCGTGAAAAGGAGCCACCCCGGCTCACAAGTGGGAACTAGGGGCGATGTTTTTCCAGATCTTGTGTATCTCAGACTTCTCTCTGGGGTTTCAAAGGTATCTAAACATTGAAATATGTGGTGGAGGGAAAAGTAAGGGAAATAAGATACCTGACAAGCATAGCAATTGGCCCTTTGAAAGTAATTTCAAGAGGTGAAGTGTAAGCAAACAGGAAAAATACATATTCATTTTGTCTGGAATCACAAATGGGCTGGAGAATTAAGGGAAAACAAGCTCTAGGCAAAGCTGTTTGGAAAGCAAAGCATTTGAAAAACAACTTGTCAGGCTCTGAAGGGGGTGAAGCACAAGGTTTGCGGAGCATATTGAGATCTTTTAGAAGAAAAACTCACAAGACGCTTTAAAGGTCAGGGAAGACAGGAGAATCAGGCTGGGTTTGTTGTCCTGTCCAGCATCGGTGACAAGCACCGATGGGCCAAGGCCACTGCTGGAAATCGCCATCCACGAGGGAGGGTTTGGACACAAAAGTATTGCAGAGAGCTCCATCAGCATAGGGCACCCACCATCAGCCCCAGGGACAAAGGATACTTACATCCATCCGATGATAGAGACCAGGTATGTTTGCAAAGAGGAGGAAGAGACACACCCCCATCTGGATCGCCAGCACAAAGACAAAGATATCTGAAGGGACCGAACAGGAGAAAGCACTTAGAATTCTCAGCATCTCTCTCTAATGTTACTAACATTGGCTACTGCTCCTAAATCAGTCCTGACTCTAGTCACTGGATGTCCACATGACACACACTGTACAATGCAGAGTACTTAAGGCAAAAAAAAAAAAAAACACAACCAAGAGGGTACACACATGGTCTTCATCTTTTCAGCTCCCTCTGCAATAGCTCTTGTTTATTATTTCCTAGAAATAACTCAAAGTAGCCACATGGAATCTTTGAGTTTTAATAAGGAAATTTGCTTTCATACTTCCAGGTTGCATGGTCTCATCCATGCGGATATGCTTTTTGCCGATATAGATCTCAGCCCCTCCATACTTCATCTTTAAAATAGCAGTGGTGGTGAGGAAAAGAAGCTAGATGGATGCTAAGGTCTTTTTCCTGCCCTAGAATGCTGACTCTAGGCTTCAGAGCCTTTCTGCCTTTAGATGCCTCTGGCAAATCCTTAGATCTCATCTACTTAGTCGTAGATGGGCTGCAATCTTCATAAATGAAAAACAGCTCTAGCCCATGCTGATGAACTCACAGATGCTTTCTGTATTTGGATTCAGAAAGTATGTTATTGAATGAATAAAGTTGAAGATGGCAAATCATTGAGCTGTTTTTTGAGATAGTTGGGACAATTGGCATGAGGCTCCCTCGCCTCAGAAATAGGAAGGCAAAAAATGGCTTATTTCTTTATCACTTATGGATGAGCTGGAAATCATGAACCATATCCTAAGACACCTCCAGCCATGGGTTTCAGTTTCCCCCATAATGTAAATGTAGCCATGAAATGCTTTGTGGTCCTAACACATGGATGGGCCATGCCAACAATACTTACAGTTGGTATAAATAGGCTGCCTGAAAGGCTTTCCTTTGGAAAACACCAGTGCGACAATGATACAATTGAGGGTCCCCAAGAACCAGATTGTGGTGTTCTCATAACTGGTGAAGTTGTCAGGATCAGCCTTCCCTGGTATCATCGGTGAAGCCGTTGTCCTGGAGATGTTGGCTCTCGGCAGGGAACAGGCACTGAAAAGGGGGCCAGAAGAGGAACACTCATCACTTCATAAAAAGAGAGCGTGTACAAGGTGCAGCACCAGGTACCCTGAACAAAGAGGAAGACATCCTAGACTTGGCCTCAAGAAGAGCCTGCCTTGCTGAGGAGATGAGGCTGGGCCCGGGGTAGAAAAGGTGGCAGTGACTAGTGAAAAAAAGAGAGGCTCCAAGAGTGAGAGCCCCAGGATTTAAAAGAGAAAGAATCCTTGAGATAAGCAACACTTCTTTGCCCCCAAAGAGAAAGTCTTTAACAAAGCCTCCCTGCCAAACCCTACTCTAATGCTAATTGACAGATCAAAAACGGTAAAATGTAAGCAAAAGAAGTAAAATAGAAACCTCTGGAGGACAGGAACTGTTACATTTTCTTCTCTCAGTTTACCTAGCATGGTGTGTTTTTTTAAAACCCTTACCTTCTGTCTTGTAGTCGATACTGTGTATTGGCTCCAAGGCAGAAGAGTGGTAAGGGTGAGCATTGGAGGTCAAGTGACTTGCCCAGGGTCACACACCTGGGAAGTGTTTGAGGTCAGATTTGAACCTCGGACCTCCTGTCTCTAGGCCTGCTAGCAGGGTGTTTTAACTCTAATGCACACTTAAAACGTTTTGACTGGATTGAATTTAAATAAATATTAATTCCCTGCCCCTCCCCCTTGAATGAATATCAGTTCTCTCTTCCCTTCAAACACCCCTGCTAGAGATTATCAGGCAGGTCTCCGCTTCTCCCTTTGCACAAGTGATGCCTCATATCTAGAATGTATTCCCTCCCCATCTCTGCTTCTTGGAGCCAAACCCTAACTTCCACAAGGTTCCACTTCCAACACCAGGATTTCCTGATCCTCCCGGCACTCTCTTCCTCTGCAAATTACTTGGGCTTCACTTTGAAGTTTACTGATACGGGTACCTCTTTTCACCCATGCCTCTCCCCAGCGTAAAATGTGAGGTCCTTGAAGGGCAGGGACTGTCTCCATTTTCTTTTTGTATCACCAGGACCTACAATGGGGCCTGACCCATGGTAGATACTTAATGGATCTCGTCACTGAGTTATATTGCATGACAGTGAATGAGGATGTACCTGAAGACATCAGTAGCAGAGTACCAGGGCTGCTGCCGAACAAGAATGAAACCCAACATGTGCATGACCAGGCTGAAAAGCACATTGAGGAGCACAGATAAGAGCAGAGGAGGGGAGATGAGCCTGCCTGGGGGTCTGTAAGGAACCAGCTTGGGGTAGGCACCATTCAAACTCACTGAAAGACAAAAAGGGAAGGGGAAGATGCTTAGAATGTACTCAACGTGGTGGAAAGATGCTGCCTTCTTCTCTGGAAGGTAGAATAAAAGGACCATTTCTAGAAAATTCATCTATTCCAATGAGGTTTTCCATAATAATGTTTTGTTACAATTAAAATTACTTTGAAAAACTGATTTTGGGGCAACAATAGAAATTCGTTGATTATATCCAGTTTATTGGGTAGGCCAGCATCATAACCATTAAAGTGACACAGGTCTCCAATGGCTCTCTTGGGACCAGGGATGACCTGAACCGATCAGGTGGCTTAATAACTAGATTTTTAGGAGCTCATTATTCAGTGCCTCCTTTGGACATCTCAAAACATCTTTAATTGGTGATAGCAATTAAGAGGTGGTCCATCAACCTACCCACCCCTCCCCATATCTCTACATTATGGGGAACATGTGCCCAGTAAAAGAACCCTGTTCCCTTCAATTATTAACCAAATTCTGTTTAAAAGGAAGACATCCAACTAAAAAATTTCTATGTGAACTGGAAAGACCTCCAGGAATTGATGCAGAGCAAAATGAGTAGAACCAGAAGAATGTTGTACACAGAGACAGATACATTGTAGCACGATCAAATGTAACTGACTTTGCTATTAGTAACAATGCAAAGACCCAGGACAATCCTGAGGGACTCAGGAGAAAGAATGTATCCGCATCCAGAGAAAGAACTGTGGGAGTGGAAAAGCAGAAGAAAAACATAGGATCAATCATGTAGTTCAGTCGGGATATGAATGGGGTTTTGGCTATAAAAGAGCACTCTGCTGCAAATAGGAATAACATGGAAATAGGTTTTGAACAAAGATACATGTAAAACCCAGTGGAACTGCATATCAGCTTTGGGAAGGGGGAGGGAAGAGGGGAGGAAAAGAGCATGAATCACGTAACCATGGAAAAATATTCTAAATAAACAAGTTTTTTTAAAGAAAGGCATTCCTTGGGGTTCCCAAGGACAAAGAAAATTCAAAAAGCATCACACTAGATGGTATCTCTGACCCCAACCCCAGACACAGGGATACGTAGTAATTCTCCTTAATATATAGGAAGCAATAGAGTATATGAAATACAAATTCTCATAGTTTCACATAATTAGAAAATTCAAAGTGATTTTAGTGGCCATCTAGTCCAATTCATCCCTAGACATAAAGCCCACCATAATATAGCCAACAAGTGTCATCCAACCTCTGTTTCAAGACCTCCAGAGAAGAAGGAAACCACCCCCTCTCCGGGCAATTCATTCTATTTTCAGACAGCTCTTGTGGTTAGGAAGCTTTGAATTAATCTGAAGCCTAATCCAGCTTCTTTGAAACTTTCACTCTTTCTTCCCGATCCTGCCCTTTGGGGTCAAACCAAAAGTGACTTATCTTCCTCCCTATGACAGCCTTTCAGATTCTTGACCAAAGCTCTCACTGATCATTGGGTCATAGATTTAAAGCTAGAGGTGATCTTAGAGACATCCATAACAATTGGTCCCATGTCTCATTTTACAGATAAGAAAATTAAGTGACTTGACCTGGGATATACAGCTTGTAAGTATCTGAGATGGAATTCAGAGCCAGGTCTACCTGATACCAAGTCCAGTGCTCTATCCCCTTCTTTATGCTGCCCCTCAACAGCACTCTTCCTTCACTCCTTCCACCATGAGTCTTCAAGCTAAATTTGTCTAGTTCCTTCAACCGATCCTTATCATTCCTTTTCTGTCACAGACTCAAAGCCCCTTACCATTACGGTTGCCTCTACTAGACACTCCAGGTTATCTACATCCTTTATCAGTCAGTGCCCAGATTTGAATAAATTATTTCTGAACAAAGATGAGGCCTAACAAGGGGAAAGCACAATAGGACAATCGCTTCCCTCTTCCTGGAAGCCATGCCCCTCTCAAAGCAGTGCAAGATTCTCTTTGCTTTTGTAGCTACTCTATTACATGCCCTGCTGACCCACAAGGAGCTTGGGGTCCACTTGAGCCCTCAAGCCTACTCACACAGTTCTTTCATTTCAGGATATGTACTTATCATCAAGTATATTAGAGGACCAGAAATCATTTCCAAAGCACTCCTGCTGTGTGTCAGGCATTGGACTAGGCTTCTGGGAATTGAAGCAAAAGATGAAGTGGGTCTTGCCCTCAAGGGTTTTACAGTTCACTGGACTCTATTCTACCATATTCCACAGAGGAGAGAGCAAAACAACAGGGCAGGGCAGGCAGCATATCCTACCTTCCTCCCTATCTTTATTTTTTAACATTCTTTTTTATTCATAATGAGTCCTTTATTTTTCCTCTTCCCCACTGAGGACCACCCCTGCCAGAACCCAAGAGCACATCCGATGGCTCTGATGACATTGACTATGAGAGATGCAATTCCACTGGGAGAGGGTAGCTCTCTGGCTAGAGGGGAATCAGCCTGAGAGTGGCTCTGTAGGCAGAAAGTCTTACAAGATGCTTACTTGTTATCCCAATGAGGGTAGTGATGGCCAGATCCTGGAATAAGAACTGGTAATTGGAAAGGCTGTTTGTTTTCTGAAAAGAAAAAGGGAAGCATTGATTGGCGAATGCAATCTCTTGCCATTAGGAAAAAAGCTAACATGACTGGAACTACAAAATGGGTTTCCAGAAAGCCAAATGGCTGATTTCTAGCCAGGAGCTTGTCAAGGGAGATGGCGACAGAAGAAGCCTTTCAGTTACCAGGCTCTCAGGGTCTAGGAGAGGTGGTGGTGGTGGTGGGAGTGCTGGCAGTCTCTGACAGATCCAGACAAAAGGGCAGCAGCCTATTGGCAAAGAGTCCTTTCAATGCTTGGCCCTTTCTGTAGAGGACATTTGTGTCCCCAAATGAAACCTTGCCAAGAATAGAATGTAAGCCGAGCCTTGGACTAGATGAGCCTTTGTTCTCCCCTCTCTTCTCTTGTATCACTTTGTCATTTGCAAGCTTTGGTGTTAGGGCCACACAAGAGCACTCTATCTTCAATGAGGTTGAAACAGTGAAGGTAGAGCCTCGTTTTTTTCTATGTGGAAAATAAAAACGAAAATATCTTTTTGCTATTAGATTTGTGTCAAGTGTATTTGAGGCCACAGATATAGCAAGTGGCTGCTGAGCAGATTTTTTTACTGTCCTTTATTATACAGAAGACCTAAAAGTTTTTAAAAGCTAGAATCGTGTTTTCAGCGAATGGCCTCTCTTCCATAATTATGGCCTTGGCCAGTGGTTGGAAAATGCAGTGGATGACTGGAGTGTGATATAGAAACTCCCACAGAGATGGCCTCCACCCTCAGCCTTTAAAAAGGCTCAGCTCAACTGAAGCGGCTTTTTGGCGAAAATTCAGACCTATGGGTCAGGTTCAATCCGAGCCGCCATCTTTTTTAATCTTATTTCGAGTCTTCTTAAACTTCCAGGTTATCACAAGAGCTGTTGAGCCTCCACGGTGTGGTACAAAGTCATTCCACAAAAGCCACTGCCAACAGAAGTGTTTTCTCAATCCAAGGCATCTATCTTGGTGCAGGAGGAAAGACAATGTGGAAAGATGGTCTTTGTGCTCAGTTCTAGTCCAACTTTTGACACTTACTAACTAGATAACTTTGGACAAGTCTTGCCTCTCTGGGCCTCTGTTTCCTCATGTGTAAAACAGGAATAATAATATTCAATCTACTTCTCTTTCCTCATGAGTTACCGTGAAGAAACCTCTCTTAAAATTCAAAGACTAGATAAATGGAAGCCCACATTATTTCGAATAAAGAGGATGTAAATTTAATGTAAAAGTTGGACGTGAGAGTGGCAGGAAGAAAAATTGTTGAGTTCGGCTCTCGTGCTTGCGAGGTAAGCTCAAAATCAGGCTGGGTCACGTCTCAAAGAATTAAATGTCTTTTCTAATTGTAAAGTGATATCGGCGACGTGTTTGGCCAATAAGATGGATCTGATCTTCTTAAAACTGGCAGCTGAGTGGATTCAAGCTATGTGATAACTAGGAGCAGTGACTATCCCCAAATAATTCCCAGGCACAGATATTGTAGGTAAAGCTTATATTAAGAAGGAAAGGGAAAAGCTAGAGGAGGTAATTAGGTTTAGGATGAAGAAAGGGTAACCCTGATCTGTTAGGTTGAAGCTGCCCTTCCCGCCCCGCCCCACAGGAGGGGGGGGGGGGAAGGGCACTTGGCTAAACTGGCTCTCTTGCTAATAGTAAATATTTCTAATCTCTAAATCACTAAATAATTGTTGTATTGATATTGGTAAGGACTAGCCCTACTAAGCAGGCTAGTAGAAACCACGATGGCTTAGCCACAATAGCCCGCTGAGGTGAACCCCCAAGCAGTAAGCAGTGTGATCTGCCCACATTAACCCTTCAGAAGCAACTGACTAACTCCCTCTCAACAGGCCCCTCATCCAAAGTTCTCCAGGGGGGTCCCCTGGAATTCTGGGTAAGGCTGACCCTGTATTTTGCTGCCATCCATTACATAACAGGATGTGACTGATGAATGACCCCAACCAAGGCTCATCTCAGAGCCCATCCAGGGAAGTCTCCAGACACAGGCTGCCCAAGGCCCACAGAAAGGTCTCGTAGGCATACATGGCTAATAATAATAGCTCCCTCCACTGCTTCCCAAGTAAACCTTCAGGGGGAAATCTTGGGATGGTCCATCCACAACGAGCCAGTGGTTTGCAGGATGGGGAGATAGACTGCAGATGCAGGACTGGTGACAGGGATCATGACTTCCTAACAGGTCTTGCCTTTAGTAACCTCTATTCAGGGCACTCTTTAGGCCTAGCTGTGTGTTTACTGCTTCCTTTAGCAATTCTGGGTCCGTGTGGCCCCGCCACTCCTCCCGAGGCATCCTTCAAATCATTAACCTTTCATCCAGGTGAAACTCTACAGATGTGGTCAAGGACAGCTGCAGATGGAATGTGGGGATTCGAGAAGTCACGATACTAAGATCCCCAAAAGGAGAAAGGCTAGAATTGCTGAGAAAGGCCTCCCCCTTCCAGCCTTTCCAGTTTCTTATTTTCCTTCTTAGAATCAAATGGAGTTTGAGGAGGGACATTGGCACCAATATTCTGCTGAGTATTCCTATTTGATCTTCTCTGGCGGTAGCACCTGAATTCGAGTCCTGACTTGTCCTCTACCAGCTTTGTGGTCTTGGGTTGAGTTCCATCCCCGTTCAGGGTTGAGTTTCCTCACATGATAAATAAAAGGAATGAACCATTGAACTCCAAGTTCCTTCTCATTCTAGGTTTATGGATCTAAATCCACTTCTCTCTCTGGGCCTCTTAAAATAAGAAGATTGGGCATCTGACCCAATGGAAAGAGCGCAGGCTCTGGGATCAGAGGACCTGGGTTCAAATGTTGTCACTGCTGTGTACAACCTCTATGATCTTGGAAAGTCGCTTAAGCATTGCGGGCTTCCCTTTCCCAATGCATAAAATGGTTTCTGAGGCCCCCTCCGTTCTAAACCTAAGGTGCTGTGACTAGATGACCCGCAGGGTCCTTTCTAAGTCTAAATAACTGGGCGTTGGTTTCCTGGACCTCCATGGCCTCCGCAGTCCCCTCCAGCCCCAGACCTATGATGATATGAGCCATTGGTAGGGGACCTCCAAGGTCTTTCCTTCAAAGCTACGCCTTTGACCCTAACTCCTTTTTCTTCTCTAGGCCTGTTTCTTGATCTGAAAGGTGCCAGGGTGGGACCTGCTGACCCCCGAGGTCCCTTCTGGACTTGGGACGCTCTGCTCTCTGTTCCTTCCTGACCAAGGGACAGGGGCCCGAGTCATACCCAGTAGAGCAGAAGAACTCCGATATACTGGATCATGCTGTAGAGGGCCATGTATTTGAACATGCAGAATGAGGTGACCAGAGCCGCACGCCCTTCCCTAGTGCAGGAAAAGAGATGGGGGGTCAGTTAGTCAGGAGGACGTTGCTGGCCTTCAAAGCATCGCCTAACCGGATGGGCTGGGAGGGCTCCCTCACTACAGATCTGCAGCCAAGGGTTAGCTGGCTTCGTGGCGAGCACGATGGGAACGTAAAAGGGCAGAAAGGGCTGGACCGCATAGACCCCTGACAACATCTCCAACTCTGAAATAGTGGCCAGGGAGTGCGGTTGCCCTGAGCTCCCTGGAGACCTGAAAACAACTGGGCTGGGCCCACTTGGACAGAGCCCTGATGGGGAGACCTTCGGGCTCCGCTACAGCTCTCCTCTCTGTGCCCTCAACTGCAGCGTTTGTGTCAACGAATGCCTGCCGTGGCTATCCGGCAACCGATTGCCAATGATGTTCGAGAGAGGCTGTTGGTGCAGAGAAGAGGCTCTAGAGAGAAAGTCAGGAGAGGCCCCCCAGGGCTTCTGGTGCTTCCTAACTAGGCGGCCATGTCAGCTTCATTTCAGCCTTAACATCCTCCTCTGTAAAATGGGGGTAGCAATGGTCGTCGTTCCAACCTGTTGGGGTTGCTCTGAGTGGTGACTGGATGTGAGTGAGCACTGACATGACTAGAGAAACCCTAGAGGAAAGGAGGCTGGGAGAAATGCTTTTTCTTCTGGGTTCCCTCAGGGCCACGGGCCCTCTAGCCATATGGTTCTCTCCCTCCTATCACTCGGTGGTGTGTTTGGCCAAACAAATAGTGGTCACTTTTAGAAATGTCCCTGTGTCTGTGAGGCCGGATGAAAATGCTCCTTACAGGCTATCGAACCGAATGCTTGACCACGCTGTGGATACAACAAGGGCGTGGGCACGATTCGGTGAGAAGGATACGAGATTTGGGCCCAGGTTCAGTTTCTGGCTTTGCTAGCCATTTTGTAGCTGTCTGACCTTTGAGGAGTCCCCTAACCTCCGTTGGCCTCAGTTTCCTCCTTTGTCAAATGAACGGGGTGGCCTCAAAGACCTCCATGAGCCCTTCTGGCTGTAAGTCTACCCTATTTCATGATTTTTAGGAACGCGCCCATCTCTGGGTGGCCACGCAGCCTGGACCAAGGCGGATGCCATTCCGACATTTCATTCTTGGTGGCCCTCAGACTGCGAGACTCCCCCAAAGGGAATCTCGGTCCTTCCTTCTCTTTGGAAAGGGAAGCGCTTTGGATGCACTCCCTGATGAAGCCTTCTGGGAGCTCAGCCCTCCCCTCCCCATTTCTCAAGTCCTCCTCAGTGCTATGGGGAGCCCCTTTAAAACAAGAACTGAGCCCATTTCCCAGCTGGAGCCCCACTAGGTCCTTCGGAAGCTGCATGGTCTACTCTGGGCTGGACCACTGATCCAGAGAAGACTCAGTAGGACCTGAGACCAAGGCTGCAGCCAGGCAAAGGGTTGTATTCAGAGAGCGAATGGACGATGCCCCTGCCTACAGCTCCCGCATTCCGAGCTAGCAGGGATCAGGCTTGCTGGGCGCCGTACAGATGGCTCTATTCTCCTCCGGCCCCACCATTTGGTCCATTCCTACAAAACTCTGAGACTTCAGAGAGGCGAAATGGCAGCACCCGGGCTGGGCGCTGGGACATCGGCTGGCAGTGCAACCTTCACCCAAGTCTGGGAAATGGGGGAGCAATTTGCAAGCTGCCAACTTTATAGCATGGTAGGGAAAAAAAGCTAGAAATCTCGGCATGTGATAGAAATGGGGAAAGTGAGTAGGTTTCTGGGCACCCAGCTCTGCCTGGGGCTCCTCAGGAAGGGAAGGCTCTGGGGAGGCAACCAGCACCACGGCAAAGCCTGTCCAGTGGAATTTGGATCAAGTATCTGATGCGGGGAGAAGAGGGAAGTTTAGGAATCGCCACAAAACTGGCGAGTCGTTCAACCCCCCAAGGGAAGCCCTTCCCATCCTTTATACCTGGATCAACTGGAAGATGGGAGATAAGAGTTGAAAAGAAAGCAAAGAATCTTGTAAAGCCCAGAGAGGGAAGGGATGCTCTTCTTGGGCTACTCCAGGCCCCTGCAAATGTGAAGGAGAATAGCCCTTCCCAAGCAAGCCAAGGTGTTAGTAGCTGTGACCCACTGAAGCAGCAGAAGGACCACGAAGACTCGGACCCCCAGCCAAATGGTCTAAAGCCTCAGCCTCGTTCCATGAATCTGGGGGCCTCTCTTGGGCCCTTCCCGCCTCTTCCTGGCTTCTCGAGAACGCGGCAGCAGGACTGCCCGGGCTGATCCAGTGTGGTTTGGAGCCCAGCCGCCAAGATCTGCCCGGCTTGCGGCCCTTTCCCCAGTGGGGCCATGCAGGCCGGGAGCTGGAAAAGCCAGCACTGGGGGAAGAGGCAAACTCACTTGATGAGGCGGGGCACGCATTCTATATTGGAGGCCTTCGAGGTGAAGGGGGAAGCCACCGAGGCCTCTTGTTCCGACAGGGAGATGCCCACGTGAGCCATTTTCAAAGCCTGCAATGCAGATATTTAGGGTTAGCCACTTGGAAGCATCCTCTGCCAAGATGTCTCCTACACGTACTCCAAAGGGGAAGGCAGTAAATCCGGACAACTGACTGAAAGAGTCTCCTCTTTTCTCCTCCTCTAACATCACCATTCGGCCCAGGTTGCTCCCCTCACCTCGAATGCTCTCCCTCCTCACCTTGGCCTCCCCTTCCTCATAAAGTTCAGCTGAAGGAGGCCTTTCCTGATTCCCCCCCATTATTATTAGCACTGTTCACTTCGAGTTATCTTGCACTTCTTTCTCTCAATAGACGGTAAGCTCCTGGAGGGCAGGGATTGTCGTTTGGATCTTGGAATCTTTAGCACCTGCGGAGCTGGATGGTGCAACGGATAGTGTGCCTGGCCTAGAGTCAGGAAGACCCAAGTTCAAATCCATCCTCAGACATCTACTAGCTGTGTGACCCTGGACAAGTCACTGAATCTTATTTGCCTCAATTTCCTCATTTGTAAAATGAGCTGGAGAAGAAAATGGTAAATCACTCCAGTTTCTTGGCCCAAAAAAACCCAAATGGGGTACGAAGAGTTGGACAGGACTGAAATGACTGAACAACAACAATGTCTCTAGCACTAGCGAGTCTTGGGGTTCTTGATCTAAGTCTTTTTGTTAAAGTATATCTGCTGTTGGTAGTTCTTCAACACAACTGGCTTCCTTTACTGCCCGTAACATGTATTCGACTGTAATTTGGGATTACGGTTAAATCCTAAACTTCAGCTAAACTCTGGCTCCTTCCCCGAAGCCTCTACTTCTACTGTACGCACTTGCAGTCACCATCCACGGGCTCTACCAGAGGAGCCCACAGTCCAAACAGATTCCGAGGCCCTGGAATAGCCGATGCTACAAAGCGCTCCCTGAATTTAAAGGAATCGGCTGCCCCCTTCTCCAGGGAACCTTTCCCAACTCCTCCCAGGCCCGGCGCTTCCCCTCTGCCCATCGGGGCCCATTTATCCTGTGCGTGTGGCGAGCTCGCTTTGTCTGTTTGTTCGCACGTTGGCTCCCACCTTCTTGAGGGCAGGGATGGTCTTCTGCCTCTTTTAGGATGCCCAGCACGCAGCAGAGGCCTTGGCGCCCAGCAAGTGCCTGATAAGTGTTTGCCAATTGGTGAAATACCCAGGCAGAAATGAAGAGCTCCTTCTCTCTGGGAGCTCCGTACACAGCTCCGGAAATACATTTGGAGAGGAGGAGGGGGATTGACTTTGGGTTGAGTTGCATGAAATTCAGAAGGGAAGGAGGCTTTGGGAGAACCCAGACTCTTTTTTTAAGCCCTTAACTTCTGTGTATTGGCTCCAAGGCAGAAGAGTGGTAAGGGTGGGCCATGGGGGTCAAGTGACTTGCCCAGGGTCACCCAGCTGGGAAGTGTCTCGGGACAGATTTGAACCTAGGACCTCCCATCTCTAGGCCTGACTCTCCATCCACTGAGTTACCCAGCTGCCCCCGAGAACCCAGACTCTTGGAGGGTATCAGGGGTCACCTCTGACACTGACTGCCCAGCATGCTGGGGCCATCAGCCTGGGCGGCAGAGGCACTGTAGCAGCCGGGGATCCCATCTCCACAGGCCCTGCCACTTGGGATTAAGGTCATGCCAGGAGTGCGCCCCCCACTTACCCCGCAGTCATTCGCTCCATCGCCACACATACCTACAAAGTAACTACAGAGGGTAAAGTCAGTAGAAGTCTTAGTACCAAAGCAGCCTGGCCTGGGACTGCCTCAAGTTCAAGGCAACTAGGGTGGGAGCACACAGCAAGGTCAGCAGGGGTCTGGGCCTGGAGCCCCCAGTTTCTTTTCAGGGAGTTAGTCTAAGATCCTGGAGCAGAGCACCAAGCAGTACTGCAGCTCAGGCAATGGATGCGAGGGCTGGGGTGCTCCTCCTGCCTGGGGTAGTCCCATGGAATCATGAACAATTCATCTAAGTCTTGGGGTAGCCTGAGTTTCCCTGGCTATAAAATTGGGGTGCTGAGATAGAAGCCACAACGTTCAGGCCAGGACCATCAGGATAAGTATTCTTTTGTTTTGTTTTGTTTTTTATATTTTTAAACCCTTAACTTCCATGTATTGGCTCCTTGGTGGAAGAGTGGTAAGGGTGGGCAATGGGGGTCAAGTGACTTGCCCAGGGTCACACAGCTGGGAAGTGTCTGAGGCCAGATTTGAACTTAGGACCTCCCATCTCTAGGCCTGACTCTCAATCCACTGAGCCATCCAGCTGCCCCTAAGTATTCTTTTTTAAAAACCCTTTTCTTCCATCTTAGAACCAATACCATGTATTGGTTCCAAGACAGAAGAGTAGTAAGGGACAGGCAATGGGGGTTAAGTGACTTGCCCAAGGTCGCATAGCCAGGAAGTGTCTGAGTCTAGATTTGAATCCAGGATCTCTCATCTCTAGGCCTGGCTCTCAATGCACTGAGCCACCCAGCTGCCCCCCAGGACAAGTATTCTAGGGGTAGAAACATGCTTGTTGTCCAGCTCAGAAAGCCCATCTGAAGCTAAGAAGGCAGGAGCCAAGCTTCTCCCTAGAATCGTGTCTCACAAAACCAGGTCCATCTTTAGCCCCCAATCTAGAAGCCGAGAGCTCAGGAGGCATCTCAATAGCCCGAAACCCTTGGCCACATCACTGCCACTTAAAGGCTTATTGCTCGTTCTTCTAACTCCCAGAATGGGCCAAAAACTTTTTGGTGAATTTTTTAGTTGAAGTAATGAGACACCCGTGGAGTTTGCTGCCAAAGTGGGAGAGCCGTGTGGAGTAAGGGAGCATGAGCTCCCCCTGCATCAGTCCTGGGCAAAGCACCCGGCTTTTGGCATGAGCCAAGCAGCATGAAAACAAGCTCCGCTGGGATTATCCAGCCCTCTAACGGAGCCGGAGGCCATTCGTCTCATGTGCTTCCTGAGGACCCTGGCCTGGGACCGGGGAAGGACAGAGAAATCCTCGGGGAAATGGATGCTGGGATATTTTCAGGACTAACGGCCGAGGCTCCCAGGCATTCGTGCCAGCTGCTGCCTGGCAGCACACCCGCTTTCCCTTCGAGCTGGAGATCCCAAAGGAAAATCTACTGTAGAACAAGGCTCCAAACCAGCAGCCCCCCGACTCCCCAGGCAGCCTTTGTCACCAGCCTGTGCTTGCAAAGGACCTACTCCAGCTTCTGAAACTCTTCGACCAGACTGGATTTCTGCCCGGGAGACATTCTGGCAAAAACCGTCGCATTGATCAGGATCTGTTAAAAGGAAAAATGGAAAAGTTCATCACATCGACGAGGCAGAGGGAGGAAGCCGGGCGACGTCACATCAGGAGACCGGCTCGGTGACGCGCACCAATTAGATTCCAGTTCAAGTTTGCAATTCATTTGTCTTCACTGGAGATCTGGACTCTGTTCAAGCCCACTGGACCATGTCCCAGGCTGTAGAGACTGGAACTCGTCCCCGATCCCTCTACGTGGCCCCGAGGCAGTATTTTATGCTTTCAGCAGAATTCCCCAGTAAACACACACCTTCTTCCCTGCCTTGCCAATATATATATATATATATATATACAAACACACACATAGAGAGAGAGAGAGATACATATACATACACATTTACACAGCCATATGCCTATAAATGAATGAATGAATGAATGAATGTATATGTAAAGTGTTTAATAAATGTCCAATTGGCTTGAACCCACCTAAGGCCAGCAGTTATACAGAGAGTATCACCGAAGTCTCTGGGATGCTTAAAAGCTAGCAAAGCACTTTAAATAAAACCTCTCTTTGATCCTCACAACCACCCAGGCATCTGCTCTGGCTCTTTCCCATTTCTGGAATTCTCTGCGTCTTCCAATCTGACTCTACTGACCCTCTCAGCTTCTCTGAAGTCCCGAGGGAAATGCCAGCTTCTCCCAGAAGCCTTCTCCACCTCTCTTAATTCCAGGCCTTTCCTTCTTTGAATGATTTCCTCTTTCCCCTGTCCAGAGCTGGCTTTCTACATGTTGGCATATGGCCTCTCCCATCAGGATGCTCCTTGAGCTCAGGGCCTGTCTTTTGCCTCTTTATGCGTCCCTGGCACTTAGCAGAGTATCTGGTATGTAGTCAATGACTAATAAATGCTTGATAGTTATTATTTACCTTCATCTTGCAGATGAGGAAACTGAGGCTGAAAAGTTAAGTGATTTGCCCAGAATCACACAGCTAATGAGTGTCTGAGGCAGGACTCAAACTCAGGTCTTCCTTACTGTAAGACTAGTAGTGCTCTACCATCCACCATGCCAACTATCTGTCTGATATCAATGCCAGCTTTACACAGACCTTACCCTATTACACTTTAAGATATGCAAAGCTCATGTAGTCCATGAATTACCATCAAACATGAGAAGTTCCCCTGAGCGAGTTAGAAGATGAGGGCAAATCAGCCCATTGACTGGTCCTAGGAAGTTCAATTGGTTAAATTGTCCAACACTCACACAGGCTTTGACCATCTTTGGTGACTGGGTCACCCATGAGATGTCAGCTATGACTGGCAAGAAGGATGCAGGGCCCAGAGAGAGACCAACCACTGCAGGGAGGCAGCAGAGAGACTACTCTAAGAGAGCAGGAAAAGATCAGGAACAGACTGGTCTGAGCTTAGTGGACCTTCCCTGGTGGTCATTAGCCAGGAGGAAAAGGATTGAGGCCTTAAGAAAGGGAAAAGAATGCAATCCCTACCATCCAACAAGACAACACATGCAGTCAACTCAAGCAGTGGCTTCTTTTGCCATTCCTCTCTTTGTATACATTTTGTCTTGCTTCCCTTTCCTACTGTTCTCCATCTCCCATCTCTGTGCCTTTGCCCAGGCTGTCCCCCATGCCTGGAATGAATCCCTCCCGCCTGGCCTTCACATTCCAGAATCTCTTGTTTTGTTGCACTCAGTGCAAGTACCCCTTTCTACAGGAGGCATTTCCTGATCCCTCTACACTCAGATACTGGAGTCTCGCCGATCACTTGGTATTGATTTTGTATCTTTTTCTGGACATCCTATTGTGAACATATTATCTAATAAATGCCTCTTGACTGACTAATCAAGCGATTTCTTTATCTAGCTCTGTGGCCCCTTTATCTCTTTTTCGGGAAGAGGGTCCACTATTATGATTCGCTCACCAGTGGAAAGTTTCAACCTCTAGGAGTTACAGAATGGCATTTGCCATTCAAGGACCTTAAAAATCAGTTCCCCATCTAGTTATACAATCCGAGGTCCCACTACACCCCAACGTAAGCCATCTATTCAGTCCTATTCAACGTCCCCAGAATAAGCCAAGCTCCATCTCAGCTTTAGGTCTTTTCTCGTGGTAACCGATTCCACCTCCCCTCATCCTGTTCTTTTGTTTTTCTCTTCCACTTTTCCAAATCTTGCCCATCCTTTAAGGTTTAATTGGAGTTCCGTAAGCCCTTGCCCAATGGCTCAAACCCAGGGTTATCAACCCACTCTCTGCACTAGTCAAATACTCACTGTCTGCCTCTAACACTTGGTGCCTTACATTCTGACTTCCTTCCTTCCCCTTTGTGCCATAAGCCCTGGGATTTTAATCGGATTACAAACCTCTAGTGGACAGAAACATGGCAAGGATTCCTTTGAGGTTCTCTCAGGACCTTAGGACAGTGCATTCTATGTCCTCTCCAACAACAGCAATCATTGATCTATTGATTAATTGATTGCCCAGAAATAAAATGGAGTAAAGGACAGGAATTCCCTCTGTAGGGAATCTCTCAGCAAAAGTCAAGACCCAACTTTTCAGGTTCTGAAATCACTGCCTCTGGGGCCTGAGTTGCCTCAGAAATGGCTTAAACTTTGGATTTCCAGGCTCAAGAGAGTGGTGCAGAATAGAGTGTGAATGTGGTATCAGTAGAAATAGTAGTAGTGCTAACAATAAGATCAGTAACAATAGCAATAATCATTTGGTTTTGTTCCTCAGGCTCTTTAAGGTTTGCAAAGTCCTTTGCACACATTTTCTCATTTGAACCTCATGTTTAACCTCCCAACGAGACCAAAATCATTATCTCCATTTTATAGATGAGAATACTGAGGCAAGTAGATATTAGTCAACAAACAAATATTTGTTGTTCAGGCATTTTCCATCACGTCTGTCTCTTTGTGACCCCACTTGGGTTTTCTTGGCAAAGATACTGGAGCAGTTTGACATTTCTTTCTCCAGCTTGTTTGACCGATGAGGAAACTGGGACAAACAGGGTGAAGTGATTTTCCCAGAGTCGTCCAGCTAGTAAATTACTGAGGCTAGATTTGAGCTCAGGAAGATGAGTTTTCCTAGCCCTGGGCCTGGCACTCCAACCACTATACCCAATCAGCATTGACTAATTTTCTATTATGTGCCGGGTGTTATGTTCAGTGGTAGGGATAATGAGAAAGACAAACCAACTATTTGACAAAAACTGCTGGGAAAACTGGAAAACAGTATGGTTGAGATTAGATTTAGAGCAGCATCTCACACCCTCTACCAAGATAAATTCAGAAAGGGCAAATGACTTAAATATAAAGAGGGAAATTATAAGTAAATTAGGTAAACATAGAATAGTATACCTGCCAGATCTATGGGAAAGGAAAGGATTTAAGACCAAGCAAGGGAGAGAGAATATTACAAGATGTAAAATGAATAATTTTGATTATATTAAGTTAAAAAGGTTTTGCACAAACAAAAGCAATGCAACCAAAATTAGAAGGGAAGTAACAAATTGGGGAGGGGGAAAATTTATAACAAAAACCTCTGACAAAAGTCTAATTTCTCAGATTTATAAGGAACTAAGTCAATTGTACAGAAAATCAAGCCATTCCCTAATTAACAAATGGCCAAGGGATATGAATAGACAATTTTCAGATAAAGAAATCAAAACTGTCAATAAGCACATGTGAAAGTGTCCTAAACCTCTTATAATTAGAGAAATGCAAATCAAAACACCTCTGAGGTACCACCTCACGCGTAGCAGACTGGCCAATATGATGGCAAAGGAAAGTAATAAATGTTGGAGGGGATGTGGCAAAATTGGGACACTAATGCATTGCTAGTGGATTTGTGAATTGATCCAGCCAGTGTGGAAGGCAATTTGGAACTATGCCCAAAGGGCTTTAAAAGAATGCCTGCCCTTTGATCCAGCCATACCATTTCTCAGTTTGTACCCCAAAGAGATAATAAGGGAAAATACTTGCACAAAAATATTTATAGCTGTGCTCTTTGTGGTGGCAAAAATTGGAAAATGAGGGAGTGTCTCTCGATTGGGGAATGGCTGAACAAATTGTGGTATCTGATGGGGATGGAATACTACTGTACTGAAAGGAATGATGAATTGAAGGATTTCTATGTAAACTGGAACAACCTCCAGGAATTGATGCGGAGTGAAAGGAGCAGAATCAAGAAAACATTGTACACAGAGTCGGGTACACTGCGGTACAATCCAAAGTAATGGACTTCTCTACTAGCAACAATTCAATTCTCCAGGACAATCCTAAGGGACTCAGGAGAAAGAACGTTATCCACATCCAGAGGAAGAACTGTGGGAGCAGAAGCACAGAAGAAAAACATAGGATCAATCACATGGTTCAATGGGGATATGATTAGGATTTTGACTTTTACTGATCGTTCTACTGCAAATATTATTAATATGGACATAGTTTTTGAACAATGATACATGTATAACCCAGTGGAATTGCTTGTCATCTCAGGGAGGGGGGAGGAAAAGATCATGAATCATGTAACCATGGAAAAATACTATAAAATAAATAAATAAATGAATGGATGGCTGAATAAATAAATAAATAAATAAATAAATAAATAAATAAGCAAACAAATAAATAAAAGAAAGACAAACCAGTCCTTGTTCTCAAGTAGCTCATATTCTAATGGGAAAGGCAATGTGCAAACAGCTGGGTGCAAACAAGACATAGATATGTAGTTAGGGTAACATGTCCAAGTGATACATATGTTATTTGTGATTACATATGGACATATATGTTAAATGATTTGGATATCAACAAGATATGTGATAGATAACTTGCCTACACAGCTAGCAAGTAGCAGAGGCAGAATTTAATACCAAGTTGGTTTTTTTCCTGACTCCAAATCCTTCGCTCTTTCCATTGGACTACACTGTCTTTCAAGTATGGTATGAATAGTGATGACCCTCTTAACCTAAAGGAGAGTTGGGACATGGACCTTGACTAATAAAGGATACTATAACCAAGTTTGGGGAAAATATGCCTAAAAAACACTTGTAAAAGAATGACTACATGATGACTGAAATCCCAGAATCACACCACGGCAGAGCTACCAGAGACCTCAGTGGCCATTGACTTTAAGCCACACCTGCACAAGATGCCCTCCATGACATCTCTGACAAGTAGCATCCATCTATTGCTTGGAGGCCTCTAAGGAGGGGAGCTCACCACCTTCCAAGGCAACCCAGTCCACTTTCAGACATTCATTTCTCTAATTTCACCCCAATGTTCCTAGCTCCTCCCTCTTATGCCAAATGAGACAGACCCGATCCCTCCTCCATATGGCAGCCCTTCATCTACTTGAAGAAAGCTATCAGATTCTTCTTCAAGATTGCCTTTCCCAGTTCCTCCAACCCAAGCCCTGAAGGTAAGGTCTTTCACTATGCTCTGCAGACTCTCGAGTTTGCTGGTGTCCTTTCTAAAATACAGTGCCCAGAAATGAGGCCAATGGAATATAGAATGTAGAACACAGAGGGGTTATACCTCTGGTTCCTGTAAGTTATGTCAGTATTAATGCAACACAGGATTGCCTCAGTTTTTGTTGCTTGTTGCTTGATGCTAATTGACATCAAGCCTGCAATCCCTTCAGATTTTGTCACACTGCTGTCTAGACACGTCTCTCTCATCTCGGGAAGTTGATTACCTGCACCCATGGTCAGGACTTTGCATTTGCCCCAAATACATTCATCAAATTCTATTAAAGTTATCACTCTAGTTTATGGAACCCATTGGGACCCCGACCTTCACCCAGTGTGCAGTCTTTCCCTCTTAACTCTGTGTTACCTGTCCATTTGCTCCAAATGACACCTGGGTCTTTAGTCAAAATCATTGAACTGGCAGATCTCCTCCACCTACTAACCCATTTTCCAAGAATTCCCCACTATGAACAAGTAAGAGCATTGATGGAAACACTGAGAATCTAGTGCCCAAACTTACTTTTGGCAGCAGACTGCTGAAATGTTGGCTTATCACCTGATAGGATTTCCCAGTCATGGCAAAGTGAAAACTTCCTTCTTCATCTCTGACTTGGCTGGCATCTTCCCCAATGTTAATATAATTGTCCTGCAAGCCAGGCCATGGTTATTTCTGAACTTGCAACTGAAACATTAATCGGTCAAAATCATAAACACCTTTCTAGGAGCATGATGGAAACAGGCTGATACATGTTCCTTCTCAGCAATTCCCACTCAAGTTGAACTGTGTAAACTCTCCTTGCTAGACAAGCACACCCTGCACAACCCTTAGTTGTGATTGTTCAGTCACTTCAGCTGTCTGACTCTCCGTGACTCCATTTGGGGTTTTCTTGGCAAAGATACTGGAGTGGTTTGCCAAGTCTTTCTCCACCTCATTTTATAGATGAGGAAACTGAAGCAAATAGGGTGAAGTGACTTGCCCAGGGTCACCCAGCTAGCAAATAATATCTGAGGTCAGATCTGAACTCAGGTCTTCCTGACTCCAGGCCAAGTGCTCTAGCCACTGTGCCACCTAGCTGCCCACTTGTAGGAAAGAAAATAACATTCTATAACCCCACCTCCCCCTGGATCCTGGGCTTCCCATAATGACATTAGCTTAGCCAAACAGAGGTATAGGTATTAGGCTGCCATTAGTTTAACTCTTACAAGGACAATTATCACACTTCCTGGATGAATGTCAGCATGGGCTTAGGAGATAAAGCATTGAACTTGGAATCGAGAAGACCTGGGTTCAAATCCTACCTTAGATACCTACTAACTGTGTGGCCCTTGGAAAGTCATTTCACCTTTGCGGGTCTCAGTTTTCTTATCTGTCAAACAAGAGAATTGGACTCAGTGGACCTCAAGGTTCCTTCTAGCTCCAAATCTACGTTCTTCCTTTCCTAGTTAATCCACAGTTCCTCTAATCCTTCCCAAAAGGGAAGACTACTAGCACTCTAGTCACCTATATTTTGTTCTCCTGGCCCAGCTTGGTGGAATTCCACATGGACAAGACAGAAATGGGAAACTGACAACACAGGAGATTTGAACATTCTTCAGTAGGGGTTATCTCTGTGTGTGTGTGTGTGTGTGTGTGTGTGTGTGTGTGTGTGTGTATCCCCAGTGCCTCAATGGACATTTTGAAAACATGAGAAATTGCAGAAATGATTTTTCTTTTACCTTACCTTCTGGTGCAAGGCATACATTTCTTTCAGAAAAACAAGGAAAGGGTATTTTTTCTAGCAATGGAACAAAATTCAACACTAAGGATGCTTCTTGTGAATTATGTATGACTTAACACAGTGCCTGGCACACAGTAGATGATTAAGAAATCTCAATTGACTGAGGGGCTCTTATAGAACTGAATTAGATGAATGTTTGTGGGATCCTAAATTGAGAGTCAGAAGAGGCTACAGACAATGTCAAGTTCGACCTTCTTTTTTAGCTGAAGAACTAGGGGCCCACAGGAGTATTCTACCTTATGGTGTCATGCAGATAGCAACTGGCAAAGCCAATATTTGAACCCGGGTCCTCTGACTCCAGATCCCACCCTCATCCCTTTCCTCTTCGCTGCTCTGCCTTCAAAAGTCACATGCTGAGGCCCACTACAGAATGTCCTGAGACATTTCATGGAGCTGAACACACCCAGGACCAAATGTGTTCCTGGCTAATGTTCGAGTGCAGCCTCTAGCCACATACCTGGTGTCTGTAGCTAAGATATTTTCTGTCTTCTACAAGTTTCCAAGTGACCGAGGCTGGAGAGGATCCAGAAGCTTCATTGGCTTCGATGAGGATGACTCTCAAGTTTTCAGCAATCATCCCTGATTTCTTGGCCACAGTGACTGCAGTCTGCAGGTTGTCACCTGCAAAAAAAAGTCTGCCACATGATCCCTTGGCATTCTCACCTCCGGGCAAAATGAAAGCGTGTGATGTATCACAGGTCTAGGCATAAGAACTGATGTAGACTTGGAAGGGGCCTAGAAGTCATTGAGTTCAAGCCTTTCAACATGTAAACAACTATATCCAAAGAAAATATATACAGGAGAAATGAGAGATAATCAACAGAAGGAGAGCACGAGCATTTTTCAAGCCCTTTCCATCTGTCTTAGAATCTATACTAAGTATGGGTTCCAAGGCAGAGGAGCAGTAAGAGATGCTAAAAAATGGAAACCCACAGGCTTTGGCACTCTATTGGATGTGGGGGCTTAAGGGAGAGTTCAGAGTAAAAGATGACATCTAGAGGGCAGCTGGATGGCTTAGTGGATTGAGAGTCAGACCTAGGTCTGGTTCTAATCTAGCCTCAGACACTTCCTAGCTGTGTGACCCTGGGCAAGTCACTTAACCCCCATTGCCTAGCCCTTACCACCCTTCTGCTTTGGAACCAATATGTAGTATTGATTCTAAGGTGGAAGGTTAGGCTTAAAAAAATAACATCTATTTTGAGTGCCTGAGGGACTGGGAAGATGGTGATGCCCTCTAAAGTAAGAGGGAAGTTTAGCAGAAGGGAGAGGTTGGGAGGAAAGATAATGAATTCAGTTTGGAGAATGGGGAATTTAAGATGTCTAATAAGACATTTAGATGATAGTTTAGTCAGAAAAGGGAGAAGAGATAATTGTGTGGAGGGAAAGGTTTATTTTTTGAGTCTGGGGAAGATATGGAAATGTCTGTAGGCAGCAGAGAAGTAGATAATAGAGGATTAAGAATAGTGAGAGTAAGGATGATAGAGGGGGAAATCTGCCAGAGGAGATAGAATGGGATTGCTCGCACAGGTAGTAGACAGGTTCGCCTCGGCAAGGAGAAAGGCCACCTTCTCCTTGGAAGACAAGGGTGAAAGAGGATATAGTGGCACATGGCATCTGGGGTGGAGGGAGAGGGTGAGGAGAGAAGAGGGAACTCTGGGTGATTGGCCTCAATATCAGTGAAATATGAAGCAAGGTTCTCAGATGAGAGGATGCAGTGAGGGGAGCCATGAGATCTTTGAGAAGGAACAAAAAGATATGGGAAAGTTGCTATGGAGAATGGAATAGTGAGTCAGTAAGGGAAGTGTAGGAGGATTGCCTTGCAGCAGGGATTCATCTAACTTTGATTAAAGGTCTGATGAAGAAAGAGACCAAGATTACCTCCTGAAGGGAAATGGAGAGATGTCAAGCTGAGCATTACAAGCAGTAAGGAAATCAGTCATGGCACTTTGCTTCCCTCAGAGGGCTTATAAGCGGATCAATAATATATGCATATACTCTATATGTGGGTATACATAAATACATATGCATACATTTATATAGGGTATATTTATGTATATGTGTATATATACACATATATACATATCAGTCTGTGACTAGCATATACTGTACATATGTTTGTTTGTTGTTTTTTTTTTATTATTTTTTTTTAAACCCTTGTACTTCGGTGTATTGTCTCATAGGTGGAAGATTGGTAAGGGTGGGCAATGGGGGTCAAGTGACTTGCCCAGGGTCACACAGCTGGGAAGTGGCTGAAGCCGGGTTTGAACCTAGGACCTCCCGTCTCTAGGCCTGACTCTCACTCCACTGAGCTACCCAGCTGCCCCCTTATGTTTGTTTTTAACTGGCCCTGAGATTTGATCTGTACAGGAGGGGCTCACTTTGTCAATACAGATTGCTGGTCTCTAAAAATTGCTGAGTAATTGTTGAGTCACTTTGGTGGGTGTGGGTGTCCATTTATATATTGGTTGCATACTCCTCTCTCCCTATTTGAGGATAAGCCCTTTGAGAGCAGGAACTACTTTGCCTTTAATCTTTGTAACCTGGTGCCTAACTCGGACTCCAGCATACAGTGGGTACTTAATAAATGTCTGTTGATTGATTGGAGTATTTTATATCTATCAGTTTAAGTGTATATGTCTTCCCAACAGAATGGAAGTTCCTTAAGACTAGACCTATCTCATTTCTTTGTCTTTGAAAACCTGGTACCTAGGACAGCACCTCACACTGCAGTTACTAAATGCATTTTTGTTAATTGTCTGGAAAGTCCTCCTGGGATTTAGGGAAAGATTCCTCCAATAATTATTTTTCTGATTTTGCAATGCTTTAACAGGTTCAGATGTGGAGAGAAAGGGTCCATTTTCCCCACCCAATGACAATCAGAAGTCACATGCTCCCACTAGAATTCTTTCTTTGCTTTTTCCACAGTAACCTGCCTTTGGAAGCCAAGCCTCCCCTGTACCTGTGACCATCACTGTCCGGATGTGGGCAGAAGTGAGCTCCTCCAAGACTGGCTTGGTCTCTTCCTTCAGGCTATTCTCCAAGATAAGGAGTCCCAGGAATATCAGGTCTGATTCCACCTTCTCCCTTGAAATGTGTGAGAGTAAAAAAGGAAATATCTTGGGCTCTATCAGACAAGGAATGAGAGTAACATCCTTTGCAAAGCAGAGACAGAGACAGAGAGAGATGAATGAGAAAGAAATCCAGAAGAAGATTGATTGATCTAAGGTCTGGAAGATTCACTGTTCTCTGAATTTGCTTTCATCTGTAAAAGGAGCTGAATGCCTTTTAAGGTTTTTGCCACCTTAAGGTGGTGTCCTGGTTTTTGTAACCTTGAAGGCTTAGCAATCACCAACCTAAAGAGAGCTCCAGCTCTAGTATTAACCATAGTGGGCTCTAAAGGATATCAGGAATAAGAACATCACATCTAAGATCAAAGCCCCAGTAACTAGACATCCATTAACCAAGACATTCTCCAACCCCTATCTTTCAGTGTCCTTGTGGCATTTCCATTCTGCTCAAGGAGTGTGTGTGTGTGTGTGTGTGTGTGTGTGTGTGTGTGTGTGTGTGTGTGTTTTCTCACACACACAGCAGTGCATCAAAAACTGACATCCATCACAAGAACATTTTCAAGATCTAGCATAAGACCAAGCACCCAGGGAAGCCATTTCACCTGGATGCTGGGAAGCAAAACTTTCCTGATTGATTTCTCTGAGTCCCAGAGACCTCTAACAACCAGGTATACCAAGCATCACCACCTGCTGCTGCCTCAAAGTTTGAGTGGCTGTAAGGAACAAGAGATGGGAGGGAGAAAACCCAAGTAAAGAGAAATCTTTGATTCCGTTCTCCCTCCTCACCCTTGCACTCCCCCCTCTTAAAGCTAATCATTAGAACAGCTCAAGCATATTCTGTGGATTCCCTTGTGAAAGACATAGGATGAGGTGTATGGCTTCAAGATGGAAGTGCTGTCACTTGGGTCATCATATCCCCAGTACAACAGCAGATGCATAATACATGTTTGGTCACTGATGTCTTTGCTGGAGGGAGGGAAGGAAGGAAGGAGGGGAGGAGAAAGGGAGGAGAAGGATGGATGGGGAAAGAGGAAAAGAAGAGAGAGGGGACAGATGGAGGGGAAAAGGACCCTCAAGAGGAAATCAAATACTGACATTTCCTCCCTAGCTTCTTTTTCTTAAAAGTTGCCATAGTCCCAACGTTTACTCACCTTCCAGTGTGGAGAAAATTTGCTCCCTACTTGATTACATCTAACTGGGGCTAATGATGGAAAGAATTTGGTGGCTATCTCCCGCGACTGGAGAGACTAGAATTAGATGGAGGGAGGGAGGAGAACCAGCTCAATCAGATTTCTACCTACAGAAACTTCAAGGCATCTTAGATCCCAAGCATGCCAATTAAAAAAATGTTAAGAAGTCATTTCTCAAATTGCCTCTCAAGAGCTTTGATGTCTGAAGACATCAGCCAGGTTTTCCATAAGTACAAGCTATACTACTTTGTCTGATTAATCTGTGAATTTATTATCAGGTGTTTGGTTATATCCACACAAGCACATACCATTCTGCCTGTAGCAGTGGGCACAGAATGATGGAGAATACAAACCGTTCTTGCCAAATGGGAACATGGCCTGAACTCTACACTCTCTGGACCAGATTCTGAAAAGATTAAGGGCTGAGAGTGGGGGGATGACAAGACAATGTGACTTATTTACCTTGTCAAGGCAGTGATATGGTGATAAGCCTCCAGCCTTTTGTAAGCCAATCCAATAACCCGAAAGCCCTGTGTGGTGTAAACCTGGAGTTCACTGGTAAAATTGCTTGGCACTGTTGAGGAAAAATAAAGGATTAATATGTCAGAGTTACTCAATAAACTTTTTGATATTTTGGGAAAAAATAGGCAATTCTTGTCCTGGAACACCTCAAACTGAGCAAAAAACAAGTAGTCTTTGCCTTTAGGGGTTGGGGTGTGGCTGGAGAGGTTGAACAGGGAGGATCCCTCCACCAAATAAGAAAGGGACATGGTGGAAAACTTTCAGGAGGGTTACCCAGGTTGCCAGCTGTAATCCAAGTTAACAGATTAGGTAGTTACCAGTGTCAGGCTGGCAAAAGCTAGCCACCCTTTCTGGTGCCCCCTTCATGAAGACCATCTGGTCGCCTTCCATCTCCTGCACAATGACGGACATCCTCTGCAGGGCCGATGAGAATGGAAACTGGTGCAAGATGGCCATCCCTCCCACTGGGATCTGAGGAAACACCACAGTGCCCTCAGCTGTCAGCCCCCAACCAGCCTGGGCCAGAGAGAACTTGCTCTCAAACCACATCAGGGGAAAAAGGAGAATCAGGGCCCTATGTTCCTAATGGGTGAGGATATCAAAAGGCCTTATTGAAACTGGGGAGAAATAATTTTAGACACCACCCTAGGAACTGGCTTTTCTCTTGTTCGTTGAGGTTTCCAAAGAGCTGTACGCATACATATTCTCCTTCCATCCTCCTAATGGTGCTGTGAATCCATGCTCACAGGTATTTTTTCTCCATTTTACATATGGATAAATTGAGTCTCAGAGGGGTGAAATTACTTATCCAGTAGCTCATAAGTGTTAGCAGCAGGATTCAACCCCAGGTATCTCCTGATTCCTATATAATCAGATCTTTCTAATTATACTCCATTTGGATGTATTTTCTCTTACAACTTTCAAACAATATAAAGGCTAGAAGATACATAGGGAGACCCTCCAATGGACTCTTACTTGACAGGATGCTTGGTTTGGCTTCACGATGATGGCTTGCGTCGGGACTCCTCTGATGTGGAAATCTTTCCCAGAGATCTCTATTTCCTGTTTCAAAAGGAGATATTTCACTGCACAGATTTTACCCTTCTTGCTAATCTACAGACCAGACCTCCTGAGAGTAAATCTCAAAGCATCAGATGCTGTAGAGGGCATGACCAGACAGGCAGCTGGAGGGGAGATTAGCCTGGGGCAAAAAAAATCTAGCATGTACCATGGTTGGGGTGGCCACCACCGTAGAGAGAACAGACAATTCATTCATCATTCATGTGATTTGTCCCTCTTTCTCTACCAAAAAGGGTCTCTGAACAGCTCAAAGCTATTTACAGAGAGGACTAGACTTCTGGTCTATGTCTCAATGGTATGTACCATGAATTTTTCCTTCAGTAACATTCCTCTCCTCCTTCCTGAAAAACTTTCTAATTGTGATTGTTGGCCCCAGGGGCAGAGGGCCTTCATTCATGACTAATGTGAGCCTTCAGGAACTATCCTGATCACCCCAATTCTACCCAATATTTTTAACCCAAAGATGCCAAAGTGTTTTGAAAGCATCTTATTCAGCAGGTCCCTCCTATCCAGGGCAGGTGATTTTTTTTTTACCCTTAACTTCTGTCTATTGGTTCATAGGTGAAAGATTGGTAAGGGTGGGCAATGGGGGTCAAGTGACTTGCCCAGGGTCACACAGCTGGGAAGTGTCTGAGGCCGGATCTGAACCTAGGACCTTCCGTCTCTAGGCCTGGCTCTCAATCCACTGAGCTACCCAGCTTCCCCAAGGGCAGGTGATTTTTAGAGAAGCAAACAGTGACCAGAAAGAACAAGGACCTTTCCAGTTTCATTCAAGTGCAATTGTAACATTGACTTAGTTACCAAAACAGATCCCCAAGCACCTCTTTCCCCATCTTCCTCACTCTCAAGTAAAATCAAGCATACCCTTGGTTTTTACCCTCTATGTGCTCTGGGAATGCAAAAGATGGGGCAAGGGGAGAAACAAAAATAAAAACAAAAACAGTCTCTACCCTCAAAGAGCTCACAGTCTATTTGAGCAGACAGCATGCAAAGAACTGTGTCCAAAAAAGGGACTGACGGTATGGGGGAGATAATCTCAGTGGGAAACATTAACAAGAGCTAAGAAGTACTTTTTATTGAAGGTGGGACTTGAGCTGATATTTGAAGAAAGCCAGGGAAGGTGGGAGATGGAGATGAGGATCAAAAAGACTGCGAGCATGGGGGCAATTGGCCAGAGGAAAGGGTCAGGTGAGAGAAGGAGTGTTACATGTGAGAAAAAAGGAGACCAGTGTCATTGGACTGCAGCATTCATGGATGGGAAGAAGGTGTGAGGAGACTGGAAAAAATGAGGATGGAGGGGAGGTTCTGAAGGGCTTTGAATACCAGAGAACTGTATGTTGAATCCTGGAGCTGATAGGGAGCCACTGCATGAATTGGCTCCCAGGACTTGTTGAAGTGTAGACCCTAACAAGCTCTGCTCTCCATTCTTTGTTCAAACAGGACAAGGCAGATGGTGTAGCCATGAGGGCTACAAAAAAGATCTAAAAGCTTTCCTTTGCCAAATACACAGAGAACACTTTGGAGAAGATTCCTTGCTTCTCCATTCGAGGACAGTTCCAAGGCTCTACAGACAATCTGAACAACAACCCAAATCAGAGAGAGGCTTACCCACTTGGTGGCTTCAAACATCTTGACATCCAGAGGGTCTCCTTGAATGGTCCCATCTAGAACGATGAGGGAGTGGCAACTGGCCATGGCCCCACAAAGGGGCCCCCAGGGCAGAGCGCTGCCAGAGGAGAAGCTGTGGACCTCCTGGAAACTAATGGAGGAAAAGGAAATGGACTGATTCCTTTGGTGGGCCCAATGTTGCTCTGGGTTAAGGCCTCTGGTTAAGACAGAATCTTGGGCATCTGTAAGTTTTCTTCCCTTCTACAGGCTGATTGCTTCTTGCTGGTGATGCATGTCAGAGATCAATCTATACTTTATGCTCTTAATAAGTAGACTTGCAAGAAAGGAGAGCAAAAAAATGTCAATGACATATATGCAATCTCCTCCTTATGCCTAATTCCTTCCAACATTCCTTTGTGCCAACAAAGTTTTCTATAAATATCTAGACATAGAATGGTGTTGACCTGGAGAGCCCTGTCTGTTCCAGCCACCTTTTAAGTGCTTCGAGTGCAGGCGCCATAGAAGGGAAGCTCCTGCAGGCAAGAACGGTCTCATTTTTATCCTTGCGGTCCGAGTTTGGCATATAGCAGGCACTTAAGAACTATTTGGGGATAGATTAATTGACTCACGTACATAACATCTTCCTGGCCTAGACAGTGAGTCCCTTGAGGGCAGGGACTAATACATTTGAGTCTTCATACCCACAGTGCCTCACAACACAAAGAAGGAATTTGCCAACTGCATATTTGGCATGACCTAAATTGAATGCATGACTGTAGTAGCCCAGCGAGGCATGTCACCATGCTAGCCAGGAAGGGGTGAGGGGCTAGGCCCCTCCTTAGAGTAAGAGCATCTACATGGAGTCATTAGTCCTTTGCTCTTTGGAAGTGGGTTCACTAACACGAGGCCCTATGCCTACTCTGAAGAAGATGCACCATCCAAGCTCAGAATCACCAAGAAGCTCAGCTCTTGAGCCCAATTCCTCAATTTGCCCAACTCTAGAAGCTGCCTATATACAGAACTGCTGAGATTGGCTACCTGAGACATGAGGAACCTGCAAAGGGATTCTCCCCAAGCCAAACTCCTGAGTAAATTCCTATATACTGCACCCCACCTCCTTTTTTTAGATCTCCTGCCCCTTCCTTGCTTCTTTGTCCTTCCTTAGCTAACTCAGGAATCACCCATCTAGAGCTCTGCGGGATCTGAGACACCAGCCCATCTAATCCTCTTCACAGAAGGGAAAACTGAAGTCAGAGGGTTTCTATAACTTGGCCAAGGTCACATGGCTAGTCAATCGTAAAAGCTCAATCCTTGGGCTTCCGACAAGCCCTTTGCAAGAGGCCCTTGCAAAGCTGGAGCTTCCTCTCTAACTAGGCCCAGCTCCTCCAAGTTACTTGAGGAACGATCTCCTGGCCTCCCAGAAGGGCATTCACCTGAGCTCATAGGTAAGAAGAGCCTATTGGACACATTTCTTTCTCAAGTGAATTGAAAAACGTGATGCTCCCCATCCCTTCTCAATTACACTGAAGAATCGATAAGCTTCTGTGAAATTAAGGCAGAGCTGATTTTCTGCTCCTTCCCAGCTGCCGTCAACTCATGCTGTTCAAAGACCACATCGTGGACCATGAATCTGCTGAGTTCCATTTGGGCATCATGTTCATTCTGGCAAGGATGTCACCATGTTCCCTAAATGCAGTTTGTTAGCTGGGAGGCCTCCGCTCTCTAGAGGACGTAGGCAACAATCCACCCGGATTCCTCATAAGAAGGGGGTCTCAGGATTAGGGCAGATGCTTTCTGGGAAGCCTCAAGCACATGGCACACAAAGTCTCCCTCAAGCTCTCTTGAGCAGAGCCCAAGTGGCTTCTCTCTGCTCAAGCATGTGAGCATGTGTGAAACAGAACCATGCCAGCTCCTTATCTACGCTTCTTTAAGACGTGACTCGAGATTCATGGGGAATAGGAAGTGGGGGTCGTCATCGTCACCAACTTCTCCCCCACCTGATGGAATAAGTCTTTGTACTTCCCCCCTGGAAGGTGGTAAAGTTTCCTCTGCTGATATGGGGGCTCTGAACCAACCACATTTAGGCACCACAGTGACATTTTCTACTGACCAAGAAATGTTGAGCTCATAAATCTAGACCCTCAGAAGCCACCTGATCGAACCCCAACATTTTATAAATAGGGAAACTGAGGCCTATGGAAGTCATGGAACTTGCCTAAAGTCACATGGTAGCATCTAATGCTAATCGCTGCAGAATTCATTCTTAAAGTTGAGCCCAAAGTTAGCTCCTGCTACCCCCTGAGAAGTGTAGCTCTAGCCTATCGGTCCTAGCTGGCAAGCAAGGGATGCCTGAAGTATTCTCTCTCTGTAGGAAAAGCCCGTTCTAATTTTGTAAAACTGTAAAGATGAGTAAAATTTCAAATGGAAGTGTGTGGCCTATTAAACACCTGCGTTTTCTTAGAGTCCAAACTTGGCCTCTTCCCTCAACCCTCCTTTTTTTAAGCAATATCTTGTTATGTCGAAGGGGAAAACAAAGTGCCTGTGTGGGTGTTTGAACTTCCCCCACCATTTGCCACTGGATACCCACTTTGAGGCCTGGAGTGCCGTGCCTGGTTCAAAATAAGCACTATAAAAAATGCTTGTAGATGGAAAGGTCGGAGGCTCTGCTGGACCACAGTGTCTACTGAATGTCATAAGTCAGAAAGGACTTAGGTCACTGGAAAGTAATGAGTGGAGCTTGACGTCTTCCTGGAGGAGGTGAATCTCGAGTCAGGTCTTAAAGAAGCATGGAGAAGGAGATGATGTTGGCATAACTTGGACGTGGTGTGGAGACGGAAGTGGAAGGTAGAGATCTCTCATTTCCCCCACTAGGGAGTAAACTCCTTAAGATGGGGCTCATATTTAATCTATGCCATTTATTTACCCTATGAATCTCCAGTGACCAGCATAGTCTGTCACACCTAATAGACGCATCAATAAATATTTCTTGAACCCAAATTACTAATGCTAATAATAGCTGGCATTTCTATAGTCCTTTCATGTTGGTCGTTACAAGTGCAATTTCACGTGATCACAGAATAAAAGACAAGGCTATTTCCTTTTCTACATTATTGTTCCTTGAAGATGGTTGTCCTCGGTTCCTCCTCTCCAAGCTAACCATCTCCGATTCCTCCTGCCAGCTCTCATCTGACTTGGTTTAGAGATGCTTCACTTTCATCTGGCTCACTCTGATTCACCAGAATCCACATTAAAACACGGAAGCCAGAATGAAGCACAGAGGTCCCAGGCACACTCGTTTGCATCATGGGGTAAGTCACTGAGAGTTTGCAAATCAAATGCTTTAGCCTGAATCTGAAAAATGATGTGATCCCTGGAGGGAGGATAAGACTGAAGGTGAGGGGAAAGGGAAGAAGGTCGAATAAAGAGTTAAGCTTTATCCCCAATGAGCTTGCATAGAAAGCCAAACTCAAATGGAAATGCTGTGCCCCCAACCACAATCATCCCCTTGCCTAAAGGAGACTCCCCCAGTCATAGGTATAATGGCTTTCCCTCTCTCCCACCCAGACCAGCAGTTCTGCTTTAAGGTTAGTCCCTATAACCACCATCCTATGTGAAGAAGGAACCTACCACTAACCTCCACTCATAGAGTAGGTGATAAGCCTTGCGGAAACATCCCAAAACCCTTAAAGGAGAACCACCATTGCCTCCACTTTGACCATGGCCTCCCCTCAGGTCACGATGGAAACAACCCAGGAGCCTGAGTTAAAGAACTCCAGGAATACCAGAAATGCAAGACCCAGAGAAGAACAGCAAACCCCAGCAGCCACCATCCACGCAAGGGAGACCAGTGAAGATGAGGCCTGACATCTGATCTTGCTATTGTTGCTGCCTCCACCTCCCCAAAAGTCACTTCCAAGGAAGTGTCCCAAAGGGCCAGGGGCCACCTTAGAAGATAAAGGTTCTCCTTTACTAGAAGTCACAAGGAGAGGTTAGACAGTTGCCAAAGGCCCCCAAAACAAAAATCACCCCACCAAAGTCTTTGGAATTGGAAAATGGCTCAACCTCAGAAATGGATATGATCTTATCAGTGGAAAGGACATCATGAAGATGCATGACCATCTACCTTGTCACAACACACTAAGGACCATGGGATCTGTCCTCTGATTTATGACTGAGCTTTCTTATAGATGTTTACTCCCACTGTTAAGGCATGAGTTTCTTAGGATCAAGAACTATGGCTTTGCTGTTTTTATGCCCAGCATTTAACTCAGTGGTTTGTACACAGCAAGTGCTTAATTGATGCTTTTTCATTCATTTATTCATGTGCCTGGTATCCCTCCCCTCTAGTTGAGGGCCTATAACCCTATAATGCTTTAGAAGAAACTCCTTTAAAGGTAACTCAGAGAATGGCAGCATGCTGTTTCCAGGAATCAGAGCTAAAGAAAAAGGTCTATATCCTTTTCCACGGACCAGAACATACATGAGATTTAGAACACTCAGGCTGAAAAGGAAAGGGGATCGGCTCCTAGAAATCAGAAGGGGGGCCCACAAGATAGCTTCAGGTTGCTGGCCAAAATGGGGTGGGGGTGAGGGGAGTGGCAAGAAGCCCTGTATCTCCGTAGTGAGGTGGGAAAAGGGGCCTCCAGGTTCAGAATGCTGCAGGTCTTATCAGACACATTCCCTGTGGTTAATGGTTTTGTTTAATTGCTCCCTGGTAGGAATGAGATCCAGGAGTTCCTGCCTCCTCACATCGCCCCCCTAGAATCGGGCTTCCCCTTGATATGACCAGAGGGCTAGATCACATTGAAAAGACAAACTGTATCAAGAGCCAGGCCTGTCTCTTCTTGTTCCTCTTTAGGAAGAATTATTCTGAAAGTAAATAAAAAGAGGAAGCCCACTGAAGGGAAAAAATACTTGTGACTCAGTCAAAGGAGCCCAATCTTTTCCATTCCTAGTCAGTGTTGAGGGGCAGATGCGGAGTGTTGAGAGAAGAGGGCTGCATGCCATCATTCCCACAATTCCTCCAAGGTACTCACCCATTTCTATCAGAAGGGACCACACCCCAGAGATCCAAACCATCCTTGGTTAAGGTACCAGTCTAGAGGAAAAGAAACACTTCAATTCACTTTGAAGAGCTGAGCACTCCAGAGGAAATGTAATTAGAAAGCATTTCAGCGGTACTTCCCATGTGTCATAAAGATATTTAAAAAGGGCAGAGATCTGTGATTCAGTCCCTGGACCTGGGAATGAATGCCTTCAGGAAATAATTTGGCCCTGAAAAGGAGCGCTAAAATGCTATGACACACCAGGCCTAGAGACGGGAGGTCCTAGGTTCAAATCTGGCCTCAGACACTTCCTAGCTGTGTGACCCTGGGCAAGTCACTTGACCCCCATTGCCCACCCTGACCACTCTTCTGCCTTGGAGCCAATACACAGTACTGACTCCAAGACAGAAGGTGAGGGTTTAAAAAAAATGCTATGATACAATGAGGAGCTGGAAAGGGTTCTAAATTCTTTGCTGTATTATACTGAGATTATGTCACCTTTTCTCCATCTCAGATCGGCCACTGGGTTTTAGGGTCCAAGAGAGTTGCCTGGAGCACTGAGAAGTCAACAGTGACTTGAGCAGAGTCAAACAATAAGCATCCAAGGCCAAGAATAAAATGGCTGCAAAGGTTGAATGATGCCACGATATGATAGTGGAATTGACGGGAGAGATTTTTCCTCAGTTATGTTACTTTTCCATGTTTGGTGCTTGCTTCCTGAGAGTTATGGAGGAATAAATTCTTCTAACCACCTTGCCATCCCTCTCTCTCCCTCTCTGGCCTATCAGGACCTTGGACAGTGTTCACTGAGATTCCCACTCAAAAAAGTGCTTCCCACCTTTTTCACAGACATGGCCCAGACTTCACTTCCATTCTCCAGCTTTTTCATCTAACATTAAAGCTACATTATGGCATATGTGACCCAACTAGGATACATTATTCTAGTCCTGGAGCCCTACTGCCTCCAGATGGTTGTTTCCACAAAACAAGAGAATATACTAGAGAAAAAGCAGTGGTGCTGTGAGTGGGTGGGTGTCAGTGGACCTGGAGTCTCGCCTTTCTACCAGAGGAAAATAACATTCTGACGTGAAGGTTTCGGAGAAAAGGCTTGTAGGCTGTCAGTCTCTGAGGGCCTCCCTAGCTCAACGCTCTGATCCTGTGACTGTGCTTTGGCTGAGCTCTTCTCGAAAATTGAAGAAATTGGGGGCAGCTGGGTAGCTCAGTGGAGTGAGAGCCAGGCCTAGAGACGGGAGGTCCTAGGTTCAAATCCGGCCTCAGCCACTTCCCAGCTGTGTGACCCTGGGCAAGTCACTTGACCCCCATGGCCCACCCTTACCAATCTTCCACCTATGAGACAATACATCAAAGTACAAGGGTTTAAAAAAAATTGAAGAAATTGTCTCTGCTTCTTTCTTTGGGTGTAATCGATTATACGTCTTAGGTGAAAGGGATATCATGGCTGACATAGAGTGGCTGTGTGCTTTTAGAGATAGACCAGGGACTTGAATCCAGGGCTCTAGACTTCAAGTCATATAAACAATGACACTAGTGAGGAAGATGAGAAGGGGGTCACAGAAGCACACAAAACCATAACTAAAAACAAAATCCCTTCTGCAATATCCCCCACAATGGTCATCCAACATCTACTTAAAACCTTCAGTGAACAAGACCCTGTTACCTTCTGAGGTGGCCCATGCCACTTTGAGACAAATGATAGTATTGGCTTTAGGTCAAGTCTAAATCTGTATTTTGCAACTTTCATCGTTTTCAATTAACACAGTATTATTCCTGGTTCTCCCCTCTGGAACCCAAACAAAACAGAACAAAAATTTTAGTGCTTCGTCCATGTGCTAGCCCAGCTAATATTTAAAAAGGACTCTCATGGCTCAAGCTAAATCTCTTCTCCTTGTTAAAGGATTAGCCCTGGCTCTGCCAACATAACCTCCTTGGCACAGCCTTGAGGCACCTAGAAGATGCCACAATGTGGAGAAATAGACCTCACATCAAGAAACCTCATAGTTCTGTAACCATGAACAAGTCACTTAACCTTTGTGTTTACCTCAGTTTCCTTATCTGTAAAACGTGGATAATAACAGCACCCACCTTCCAGGTCCTTCATTGTGAGGACAAAAGGCAATTATATTTTTAAGTGCTTCGTAAACTTTAAAGCACTTTATAAATGCTAGTTATTATTATTATTACAATGTCACCTCCTAGCTGTCCTCTTCTGGCTGCTCTCCAACTTCTAAGCAGCCTTTCTAACCTACGGTAGCCAGAACTGAAGACCAGACTCCAGATCCAGTCTGACTGGGTGGGACACAACACAGTCCAACTCTGTTCTCAGGACCTGAACCCTTTGCCTCCTCTAATCTGACGTAATACAACTGCAGTCTTACCACACGATACTTGTCTATTAAAGGCACTTACAGACACTAAACTCCCTTCGTTTTGGTCTGGTCATTTATATCCTATAATGATAAAGTAGGAGGAGGAAGAAGAGGAAGAGGAGGAGGAGGAGGAGGAGGAGGAGGAGGAGGGACAGATGAATGGGAAGGGGAATGAGGACTATATACCTTGTCAAAGCAGACAAGGTTGAGCTGGCCACAGATGTTGATCCTCTGGGGACTGATGCAGAAGATGCCATTTTTTTTCAGCCTCCGCTGGGCATAAATGATTCCTGTTGTCAGGGCAGCAGGCAGCGCAGGGGGGACAGCAATGGTAATGACATCTAAGGCCTTCTTCACAACATCTTCTGCAGGCTCCTAGGAAAGGATTCCCCAACCCTGCTTAGGAAAGTCACGCCTTCTCCAAATGCATCTTGGGGAGGGCACATCTGGAAGTGCAACCAAGCTCCTCCGGGTTGGAGGGACGACTGTTCACCCCCTCCCACAGCACACTCAACCTGACCTATTGTCCCATACATGCAGCAGCTGAGGGAAGAGAAAAGTTTGCAGTAAAATGCTTGCGAGGAATGGAATTAGAAATAGCTGCTTATTTTCTGGTTTTTTTTTTTCCCCAAGAGCAATGGAAGTCATGAAGAAATCCAGGCTCCATCTTCCTAGTCATCTCTCCCCTGGTCTCCTGCCCAGATCTTGCCAGTTGTCAGTATTTCCTCAGATGCGTTACCTTAGCCTTTCTCTTTTATATTGCTTTTGAGAAGCAGCGTAGCCTAATGGATAGACCTAGAGCTGGGAGACCCGAGTTTGTCCTGCCTTAACCAAATGCCACTTGCGTGACCATGGGAAAGTCATCGAACCGTTCAGAGCCTCAGGACCCTCATGTGTAAATGGGCCATCTCCATTACTCAGCCATAAAATGGAAGAGAGTAGACTCTTCGGCCTCTGAGGTCCCTCCCAGCTCCAGGCGTGGGTCTCTCCCCAGAGTCATAGTGAGCCAAGTGTTTGGTCATGCTGTTGTCCCTATTAGAATGAGAGTTCTCTGAGGTCAGGGATCATGAATTTGCCTTTCTTTGGCTCTCTAGAACTTAGCATACAGTAGGTACTTAATAAGTGCTGGCTGACTGACTGTAATTAAACAGTGACTAAGGCCCTTCCATGTTCTAGGCTCTGTACCAGGGAATGAAAATAAACAGAAAGGCCGATTTGGAAGTGCTGCATTAACATGTGCTATGAGTATGGCACCAAACATGCACACGCCCACCCACACGGGCACACACGTATTGAATGAAGAAGATAAAGCATGTTGTCTGGCAAGAAGCAGTTTCCCAGCAGTGGAAGTCCTGCCCACCAGCACAGATCATCAGAACTTGCTGACCTAGTGGAAAGTCTTTCAGAATTACTGAGGCTGAAAAACTGGTTACTCTGTGAGCTGACTGTGAGCCTCTCTGAAGGGAGCAGGCCAAACTGGGCACCAACAGCCACTCTAGCCATCCATCCAACCATTCATCTGTCCTTCTGTCTGTCTGTCCCTGGCTCTGTCTTCCGAGTCTTCCTGGCTTGACTAAACTGGCCACGACTCGCATCCGTCAGGGTCCGTCCATGCCCTTGAGAACCCAGGTCCTCCCCAAACCCCAGTGAGGCTCCAGAGCAGGAATTCCAAGGTCTCCTTGGGGATCAAAGCTCCCCTAGCCTAAGGGAAAGGGGGGAGTCACCTGACTCAGGAAACTCAGGTCCAACTCCCTGCCTCTTGTTTGTGGGCTCGAGTGTAGAATTGTGGCAGTGGTACACAGGGAAAGCACTCTATTGCTCTGGGCTTTATTTTCCTCCCCTGTAAAAGGAGGAGGCTAGAGGGGAAGCCCCTAAAGGGGCTCCAGGCTCTCCTTCCCAGGATCCCCGGACATATATCAGACATCCAGGCTCTAGGTTCCATTGGCTGCTGTTCACCCTCTCTAGAACTCCATAAATCCTCCCGGTGTTACATGACTGCATCGAGTAATGAGAAGGACAAAGCACTTACACCACTGAGCACATAAACACACACGGTGTAGACCATGCCGATGGTGGCCGTCCCGATGAGGCACAGAAGGAACCTGACAGCATCTCTGTAGAGCCGGAAATTCACTGGCTTTGGGTAGAGGATAGACCTCACTAGGTCCCCCTTTGCAGTGTTGAAACCTAAGGCGACAAGCACCCCCCAGGACCCCTTTATCTGAAAGCCTCTCATGCCACTTGCTCTCCCTTTGGTTCTAAGCACCAGGACATGCTTCAGAGACAGTTAGGTGGCATGATGGAGAGTGTCAAAGTCAGGAAGCCCCAAACACTTCCTGACTGTGTGACCCTGGGCAAGTCTTCAATGTCTGCCTTGGTTTCCCTATTATAAAACGAGCTTCATAATAGCATCTCCCTCTCTGAGCTGTCATGAGCATCAAGTGGGACAATAACAAAAAGCACTTTGCAGTCCCTGAAGTGGCCCTAATTCCTATGATTACCTGTTCCAACTTGCTAAGGGCTCTGTGGCACTATGGCCCGGCCTCTGGGTATGCCTTCTACTTATGCAGATTTCAGTCCATCTGGGTCATTCCTCCCTCCCACACTCTCACTCTAATACAGACCTGGCTCCCAATGATTCCGAACCAAGGAAATCTTGACACAAAGCCCTTCCCCACCCCTCTTTAGGCCCACCTCCCCAACCTTGCTCTGTGCTCATTCCCTGGTCTTTGGACCCCCAGATCTCAAACTCAGACTTGGCTTCCCAGAATACCCCCATGGCTCAGACATTCCAAGGACTCCTGGCTTTGAATCTGGCCTGAAATTCCTTTGGGGCCTGAGCTCTTTGCAGACCTAACTGGAGCCCCATCTCCTCAGGGCCCTTGACTCCATCAGACCTGTTAATGACTGCTCACCTGAGGCTCCTCAGCCCCTCCCCACACCTGCACAGGCCCCAGGCACACGGGACCTGGATTCCTGGAGAAATATCTGGAAGGTGCTGGGGACAAGAGCAGAGATTCCTCCATATTTGACTCCGTTCTTGAATCAGTTCCTCATTGTCCTGATGGCAACAATTGCCACTCAGGTTTTCTTCACAGGAGCACTTAGAGGGCACTCAAAGACTTTTTTCCCTGATGGATTTGTAATCCTTGACTTGCACACACATGCACATGTATACACACATACATGTACACACATTACACAAATGCTCATGGGCACACACAATTCCCTCATGCATAGCTGTGTACACACATGGGCTCACAGCCATGGATATGTCCACATGGGCACAAACACACACACACACACACACACACACACACACACACACACACACACAGGAGCTAGGCCAGGCCCAAAGACCTTTTGACACTTGGGGAATTCCTAAAGACAGTGGCAGGCTCAACAAAGGAGGTTTTCAGGGGCAGAAGCTGCAGGAGGGCCCCAGGTACTGACCAGTCTGAAGGACAACAGCCCTCACTGTTCCGGAGCCAGCTGATTTGGTCTGGATGACCTCAGTGCCACAGAAGAGAACGTGCCTCTTATAGTCCTCTTGGCCATGCAGCTTCCAGGGCATGGTGTCCCCCACCTTGGGCAGGGCTGTTTTGATGACAGGAATACTCTCCCCTGAAGAAGAAAAAGCTCTCATTGGGTAAAACTCAATGGTGCCCATGGGTTCCTCCATCTGGCAGAAGTGGAGGAGGCCGATGTCACATGCCAATGGTGAAAACTCTCCTCATTTGGTGAATGAGATTTAGCAGCCTCCAAACACTGGACCAAAGAGGCTGATGGTCCCAAGGAACACCTTTAAGCGATGGGGACCTGGCTGTCTAAATACTTCACTGAGAACTTCCTACCCTCAGCCTCCTCGTGACCACCAAGCAGCTGAGAAGGGTGCAAGTGGGTATGACATGCCTATCTTCATTCTACATGTTCCTGGTCCAGTCACTGGCAGATCAGGAATTCACTTAGAACTCCACATGGGCAGGGGAGCCCACCGCCTCAGTGGACCACCTAATTCTGCTCCTGATAATAGATGAGCATTTCTTAGACAGGCAACAAGGACTCCTCCTTCTGTGTTTCTTAGCCAGGCCAGGTCTCCAATTTGGCACAGCCTGTGCCAGGACATGAGTCATCCTCCTCCTCCTTTCTAGACCAGCTTCAGAAGCAGACAGTTCTCCAGACAGGCCAGAGGCCAGGGGAGGCCCCAGTGAAAGGATTCAGAGTTTCTCTGAGGACGAAGGTTATATAAATAGAGAGCTTGGACAACAACAACCCTAGAGGAGAGACAGTGAAGCAAACCCTGTCCTCTCCTCAGAGGTTAATGCTAGAGTAGGATGCTAACTGAGTTCAAGTCTCACTTCTGACACATACAAATGGTATGAGCGTGTCATTTGAGTTCTTAAGACCTCAGGCAACATTCCAAGACTACAATTTATAGGTGAGTTGTCAGTCTGCATCAGTGGAGCAAGTTTCCACAGCAAGCCTTCTGCCACACTGGTAAAATCACAAGTTCTTCACCATTCCCACCAAAAAAAAAAAAAACCCAGTCAGCACCTCGGACAGTGCATATATTTTGGGATTCAAGCCTCAGTGGGGCTTAATCAAGCAGTCAGCATTTATTAAACACCTACTCCATGCATTCTAGGGATGCAAGGATAAAGAACACAACAACTCCTCTTCTGAAGGAGCTTGCATTCTAATAGTAGAAAAGAAGCCCCGGGGAGTTGGCTGAGGCACAGAGGTTACATGACTTAGTTCACAAAGCCAGCAAACATCAGAAGTAGGATTGAACCCAGGACCTTTTAACTCCAATCCTCTGAATCCAGCCACTAGGCTACCCTATTTCTTCATAGTTCACACAATAGGCAATTGCTAAAGATATGGGAGATTGAATTGTAGATGAGGAGAGGGAGAAGAAATGAGTTGCCAAAGGTCACACAATGACACAGTGGTAGAGCCATTATTCAAACTCAGATCCTCTGACCCCAAAACAAAGCTCTTCCTACTCTTCTCTAGCTTCTGTTATTTCTATGTATACAACTATGATTATGGAAAAGACCATTAGGAGCTACTGCTGATAACTGGCCATTTTGCCTGTGGGCGAAGTCATCTTGGTGGAGTACAGGTGATATTTTTTTTAAATCATTGTCACAACAGGACAACCCAGTGTAAAATATTGCAAAAGAAGCAAAAAAAAAGTTCTAAAGGAGCAATTCAAATCCTGACCTCCTTGTTCCAGTCATTCTTCTTATCTGTTTCCTCATCATGAAATGAGAGAGTGAGACTTAGAAGGGTTTCCACTGAGACTCTCTAATCCCTCAATCCCAGGTTTAGTGAGGTCTGTGGGAGCCATCCCTCACCCACGTCCAGATCCTTCTCCCAGAGGCCTTTTACTCCTGGGACCACCACCAGCACCACTAAATCAAGATTATTGCAAAGGGCCCCAAGTGCGAGGTCCCCTGAGATCAAAATCCTGGCTCAGGAGCTGTCTCATGAGTTGCTGCCAGTCGTCATGGCACGGAAAGAGGCCTGCAGCTTCGCACAGCCCCCAACAGTCCAAGACTCCAAGCATCGGAAGGGCTCTCCCACCTGTCAGCATGCTTTCATTCACGACGCATCCCCCATCGATGAGAATAGCATCACACGGCAGCTGCATTTTGTTCCCACTCAGTGATAATAAATCGCCAGGGACCAGGCGGCGGGATTCTACCTCTTGGATGTCTTCTGAAAGTTGGAAGGGACAGATATTGGGTCTGAATGGCTTTCTCCTCCAAAAAGAAGCATTGGTCACCCACCCAACCCATGAGTCAATGACAGTTATTAGGCCAGAAAAAGTGAAAGGAAAGGCTATGGCTGCTCACCCCTAAAAGCTAATAGAAGACTACGTGGCGAGGAACAGGGTGAAGATGAAGCTTGTCCCTGCATCAATATTTACATCCCAATTTCTGTCCTGTTTTCCAAGAGATGGGATGACTGGGTCATTCCAATCTAGAAGGTAAATGGGAATAACTAGGAGACTCACCTTTTCTCCTGCACACAGTGACCAGGATGCTATTATGAGATTCAACTAATCGGTGGAGCTTTATGGATTGCTAGAAATGCAGAGGTGGACACAGGAAATAGTGTTAATGCTTTGGATGCCCATTCTAGTAGTTGGCCTTGGCATGCCAAGGTGGAATTCTATATGCCAAGCAGCTGAGTCAACTTTCCCCAAGGATAGGGACAGAAGTCCCCAAATTCTGACACCCAGCCTGATCAAGCCTTTCTGTAGGAATCAAGGAAGAGATAGAACTAGGACTGATCGTAGAGAGGAATCCCCCAGCATTCCCTACACCCTTGAAAGAGCTTTTCAGAGATCTGGAATTAGGCAAGTTATGCTGAATTAATTCAACCGGATTCAATTCAGCTCTCCCTAAGCTCACCTTTTCTGTGCCTGTCCATGTGCTAGATGGGACAGTAGCGACAAAAGCGATCGAGGCCCTGCCTTCAAGAAGTTTGCATTCTATTAGAGCTTTCCACTACTGCCAAGTACACTAGCCTTCTGACTGTTCCACAAACAAGGCATTCCACCTCCGTTTTGGGCGTTCTCTCTGGCCATCCCTCGTTCCTGGGACACTCTCCCTCCTCTTCTCCATCTCCTGACCAACAGGCTTCCTTTTAGTCCTAACTGAAATCCCACCTTCCATAGGAAGCCGTCCTCAAACTCCCACTGATATTGGATACAGCTCGATCCGTATCTCTTTGTTTCTGTGTTGTCTCCCCTAGTAGACTGTAAGCTCCTTGAAGGTAGAGACTGCCGTTTGCCTCTTTTCGTATCCTTAGCATTTAGCAGACAATCTGGGCCAGAGTAAGTGCTTAATAAATATTGCTTGGATTTTGCCGGTTATTCTCCTAGAGCACACGCTCTAGGAGCCATGAGACTCACATCAGTGCTGCTATCTCCAAATCAGCTTTCCAGAAGAAGGACCCATGAAGGGATTCAGAGTTTGAATTCTTTCTCTCAAGAGATCTACATCGTACTAGATGTCTCCACTACTACGTCATCTTTCTAGAGCATACATTTAGCAGTTGGGTTCACTTTCCCGCACGGGTCCTAGAATCAAGCTTCCAGAATGGCGTCCCCAAAAGGGGTTTGGGTTCTTTTCTCCCATGCTTCCTTTCTCTCCTTGGGGTTTCAGCTCCTCCAGATCCCCCTTCATGTGGGTACCTTCTCTTTGCTGGTTATCTGTAAATCTGTGCAGAGCTTAGCTTATCTATCACCCGGCACATAGTAGGGAATTAAGAAATATTAACTAACCTACTGTGGTGTCAGTTAGATGTTGTCTCTCCCATAAGGCTGTGACCTCTGTGAGGTCGGCAACTATCTTTCGCCTGTCTTGGCCTCCCCAGCTCTTAGCACAAGGGCCTGACACATAGTAAGCACCTAAGAAATGGCAAAGTCCCAGCTCTTTGGAAGTACTGGAGACGGAAACAGTAAGCTCGTCTCCTTGATCTCAGGCATGCCCTGCTGACTCCCCTCCTGAGCACCCAGGCTCACTCGCAGGTGACTCACCTCTCTGAGGTCATACACAGTTAAGGTGATAGAGATGATGGACATGATGATGATGGCGACAGCATACTCCTTGTAGTCCTCACTGAACCACAGGCAGACGCTAAAGAGCTGGAACACGTAGAATGGGTTGAGAACCTGTTGGTGCCCACAGATAAAAAGAAGATAGGACAACAATGACAACCATTATTGGTAAGGCAATGGCATTCTCCCATCATGACAAGGAGGACATCCCCCATGATTGGGCTGTTAGCGACATTCCCTAATTATGAGAAGGGCCCCCCAAGGCTGGCTGCCAACTGGGCCGTGCTGGTTTCCATCTCTAAGGTAGCTGGTAAGTCGACTTATCAAAATGCATTGATTCGAGATGATTTTTTATCATAAGCAGGGCAGAGTTGAAAAACGTTACATTTTAATCAGCTGTTTGAATGTCTGTGGGAATCCACTGATATGAAAGAACAGCTCCTAGCTGGGGTGCCCACTACCCTTAGGGCCTCGTGTCCATTCCCTCTACTGGAGGTCCCCAGATTTCAATTGGGAACGGTGAAAGTTGCCGCCAGATAGAGAAAAGCTCATTATAGAGTCAGAGCCTTTTTCCCATCCGTCTGTGTTGTTGGTGGTATTTTTCTTCCATGCTTGAAACCTCAGGGGAAATGCAGAGACACATTTCTGGTGCATTGAGATCCTGTTCTTCCTTGAGGCAATGTTATGGGAAGTGGAAAAGGGAAGACCCCTAGGAATTGTGGTTCCCATAGTTAAAGGAGATGAGAAGGGCAAGACTAGTAGAAGGATGCAAATTTAGTTGGGAAATAGGAGTTAGGATTTAGGATGTCTGTAAATGGCTATGAATGTCAACTAAAATCCCATCTGCTACAGGAAAGTGATTATAGCACAGTCTAGCTAAAGTGAAGAGGGAGAGGCATGGAAGGCCCGTGGAAGGCATCTTTTCATATTCCTCCAGGGCTGGCCACAAGACCAGAAAGTAAGAGCTGGAAGTGACCTTAATGGTCTTCAAGTCCAACACTTTCATTTTAATGATTAAAAACAGGCCCAGATGGGTTAGTTGGCTTGCCCAGGTCACAGAGCTAAGAAGTGTCAGAGAGGACCGCCTTCCTGACTCCAAGTCCAATGTTTTGGCTACCATTTCAAGCTGCCTCTTGGGGAAATGGCTGTGTCACCAATGGAAATTCAGTTAACCTAAATGGATCCTTTTCCTATGTCTAATACTGGCAAACAAGAATGAGTAATAATGACTCAAAAAAACCCACATTTATTCACCAAGCTAGTCCCTGCCCTCAAAGACCTTACATTCTAACAAAGGAAGATCTTTCCCTGGTCCTCATTCTCCCAGATCTCTCTGAGGCTTTTGACACTGTGCATCACTCTCCCCTCCTTACTACTTCCTTCTTTCCAGATTTTTTGGAACATGGATCTCTGCTGGTTCTTTTACCTACCTGTCCGACCATTCCTCATTAACCTTTGCTGGATTTTCATCCAGATGATACTTCCTAACAATAAGTGCCTCTCCCCTTTTCCCTGTAGATGTTCATTAGAAATCTCACCAGCTTCCATGGATTTAATGGCCTCCTCTATGCAGATGGTTGTCCTGTCTACCTTTCCTGCTCCAACCTCTCTGCTGACTTCCAATCTCACATCTCCAACTGTCTTTCAGGCATCCCACACTGAGTGTTCAGTGGACATCTTAAACTCAATATGTCCAAAATGGAAACCATTATCTTTCCCCCTAAATTTCCCCCAAATCCCAGTATCCTATTGATATGGGGGTATAGGCTTCCCCTAGACACCTCCAAACCCCAGAAAGTTTCCCAGGTCAGAGAGTACATAAAAAATTCATTTTCCCTTGCATTCCTGCAGTGCTAAGGGAAGGTGACTTTGAGGAAGATCCCCACTGACCTCATCCCTCATTCTTGATGAGCACAGATTGGCACCTCCCAGTTTGCTTCTGATCAGCTGTTCTTTTATATCTCAGATATCTGGTTATCCCCTAAACTGGACCCTAACCCTTTTGACTTTGAAGCATAGGTCATAATTACATGACCCCTTTCCAGAGTCCCAAAAGGACACAGCACCCCACCACCATCCCATCTCTAGTCACATAGGCCCTGTTTTCAGGAAGGCAAGTATCCCAAACTCCATCTCCTCTGGGAGGCATTATCACACCCACTCTTGCCCCGCCCCCAGCCATTTGACTTAATTATTCATCTTACATTCAATTAATAAATCTCTTTTTATTTTTAGCTAACTTTTGGAGTCTGTCATTCCTGACAAGGAATTTTTGTGTCATTTAAAATTATTGTAAGCCCTGAGAGACTACATCTCCCAGGACTCTCTGCTACAACTTCCCCCGACATCTCCCACTTCCTTTGTGGGAAGTGTTGGAGAAAGTATAAAAGAGAAAGTCTGGCACCTTTTAGGTTCTGGTGCTCTCTAGCCCAGAGGCTAGTTGGCTCTCTCTAACCTGAGCTCTCTCTCTTGGTGCCTTTTTCCCCTTCTATCTACCTCCTAGTTTTCTCTAGACCTTCCCCTTTCTAATTTAAATAAAACCTAATTATTCTAAACCCTAAGTTGCCCTCTGATCTTTTATTTAAGCCCAGGAGGGCTCTGGTCAATTTCCCCCTGCCAGGGCTGGGCACCTCTACCTTCCTTTCCCTTCCTCAGTGTGTTCCTCTTTCCATCCTTCCATTCCTTTACCTTCCTTCTACCTTCCTCCCTTTTCACCCTAACACTGCCCAGATCCAGGGTTTTACTTCAAAGTTCTTCCACATCACTATTACTATAGATAAAGTACTGCCATCCTATTTCCTCAGGCTCACAAACTAGGAGTTAGCATCAGCTTTTTACTATTCCTCCCCCGCCCCCTTCACATAGACCTATTGATTTTACCTTTACTATATCTCTTGAATATATGTCCTTCTCTCCTCTGATACTGCTATCACTCTGGTGAAGGCTCTCATCATCTCATTCCTAGATGAATGCAATACCCTGCTGGGAGTCTGACTGCTCTATATTTTCCCTACTCCAATTCATCCTCCATTCAGTCACTAAAGTGATTTTCCTAAAACCCATTTCTTGTTTTTTAACACTCACCTTCCATCTTAGAATCAATACTGTGTATTGGCTCTAAGCAGAAGAGAGGTAAGGGCTAGGCAATTGGGGGGGGAGGGGGGGGTAAGTGACTTGCCCAGGGGCATACAGCTAGGACATGTCTGAGGCCAGATTTGAAGCCAGGACCTCCCATCTCTAGGCCTGACTCTCAATCCACAGAGCCACCCAGCTTCCCCCCAAAGCCCATTTCTGATCATAGCAACTCCTACTCAGTAAAATCCCTTCTAGGATCAAATACACAATCTTCTGATTGGCATCCAAACAAACAAAAAAGAAACAAAGAAAAGAAAGAAAGAAAGAAAGAAAGAAAGAAAGAAAGAAAGAAAGAAAGAAAGAAAGAAAGAAAGAAAGAAAGAAAGAAAGAAAGAAAGAAAGAAAGAAAGAAAGAAAGAAAAGATAGAAGGAAGGAAGGGAGAAAGGGAGAGAAAGAGAGAGAGGAAGAGAGAGAAGGGAGTGCAAGAGAAATAGGGGAAAGGAAAGGAACTAGAAGAAAAAGAGAAAGGTGAAAAGATTGCCTCTACCTCTTGTTGTTGTTATTATTATTATTATTATTATTATTATTATTATTATTATTATTGACTTGCAATCTGCTTTTCAAGACAAAAATTCATTTCTTGTACTTTGTGGCCAAAGGAGAAAAGGCACTGAGTTACCTCTTTGATGAGAAGTTTCCAAATGGGTGTGATTTCCACATCAATGGCATTTGGCCCACATATTAACCTTCTGTGGGAAAGAGTGAAGGTTAATTGTAAATGAATCAAAGAGCTTCATGGAGTCCCACCTAATCCTGGGGTTTATGCTTCTGAGACAGTAGAAGCTGCCTAAGTCAGAGAGCATCATTCCCTCTCTGATGAAAATTCTCCCACAATAAAAGGAATCCCTTTCATTGGCCAAAATACCAGGTGCATGAAACTACAAGAATGACACCAATGACAACAGTCGGAATGGCGGCTCTGTGGCCTCTGTTGCCCTGGATTCTCCTCAGACCTCAGTGTTCACTGGACCTGTTAGCTCTATCATTCCTACTAAGGGGCCACTTGGCATGTTATGGCTTCTGCCTCATGTCTTCTCAGTTTCCCCACTGGACATTGGAAGGGCTCCCATAGACCCCACACATGAAGGTGCATAACCATTTGTAGGACAAGTTATTATCTTCAGTTGAGTGGTCAGGAGCCTGGTGGTGACATACACATTCTCATCCATATTGTCATAGCATGCTGTATGGAACCAAAGGTGGTTTAGTGCCTTTGGGCCAATATCTATGGGAGCTGGGCAGACCTCAGAGGAAGGAAGGGAAGCCTTTATGCTGATGTCAGCCACTGTTTCTGTCCTATGTGTCTATGATCCTGGTTGGGGGAGGCAGGAAGGGTTAGTCACTAACTTTTATCCCCATCTCTCTGTCTTCTCCTAAAATCAATAGGACAATCCAGGGATGTGGCCTGCAGTGTTCTGGGGCAGCTAATGGGCCTGGAGATGAGGAAAGCAGAGCCACAGTGGCCAAGACCTTTCCCAAGCTTTTGATTATCTCAGAGTAGTAGTTCTCCAGAAGTGTGACTCCAACAAGGCTTCTTGTCATTGACAGAAGGCGTCCTCCCCTTGGCCTTGCAATGGGTCCTCTAATGGCCAAGGCCTCCCAGCACATGCTCTCTATCATCCTTCCACAGCCCTGAGTGCAAGGGCTCACTCCATACCGAATCTCTTGCTCTTCTCTGGTCAGGCCGGATCCAAACTTCAGGTGGATCTTGGCGGAAGTGAACCAGTCCTCCAGGCAACTGGAAGAAGAGAGAAAAGCCCTCACTGTCAAGTTGATTGAGAGAAGCTCTCATCTTAGGGGCAATTGCTGGATTAAACTCACCCAACCTTCTGGAACTGCTCTTCTGAGTTGTTCCAAACATACCTGATCTTCTGCACCTGAATACACCTCACCTGTCAAGAAAGAGGCCCCAGACAAGCAGTGAACCCAGGGTCTAGACAGGCAGCTGACCCAGGGCATTCTGGGGCAAACATGGCTCTCTGTCTTTCATGCCTGGGTTGCCTAGAGCTCAGTCCCTGACTCCACTAGGCTTATGTTCTACTGGGTAGAAAGGAGGAGGCATGGACCAGAGGACACACCGTACAGACACATACCTAACCAGAACACACGCATTGGGACACAGGAGGGAGAGAGCCATCCTTGGAGAAAGGAAGATCTGAGTTCAAATTATTCTTAGGACACATAATAGCTGTGTGACTGTGGGTGAATCATTCAGCTCCTCAGTCAAAGCAAAAGTGCTTAGGACGTGCTTTCCATGTACTCTAATACCATTCATGACTAGAAATCCTAGCAAAGTCACAAGAGAAAAGAAACTCAGGAACCTGACGCTAGCTAGCACGCAGGAAACAACAGGATCACTTTTTATAAGGAGCAGGTGGTCTGCTGAGAGAAAGATGTTCTACCTAAATTCACTGAAACAATCATTTCCTCCAAGCAGCGTGATAGCAAATAAGTGTTCTTGGATGAATGCAAGCAAAATAGAAGGTGAGGTGTGGTGAGTCAAGGAGGAACTCTGGACAAAGAATTCTTGGAAACTTTAAGGAGGAAAAAACTCATTTTCAGGAAAGGGAGTTTAGGAAGGCTTCCCAGAAAAGGTGGTGCCCGGACTGAGCCCTGAGGAAGGCATCCCAGTCTCTACAGATGTCTGGAGGTCGGAGGCCATATTACCTGGGCCTGAGTCATCACCAAGCTGCCATAGTGTTGTCAGCTCGTCTCACCTCTCCCAACATCCTTAGCTGAGACCAGCTGGCCGGTTACCCCCTCCTTTCCTCCCTCCTGTTCCTCTATAGAGAGTTTGGATGTAACTAGGGGCTCCGTGGTATTATCTCCCAGAGAATGCAAGTTCCCTGTGGCCAGGGAGGGTTTTATTGTAACAAATAGATGTAGATCCCATACCTCGCAGGATTGCTGTGATCATCAAAGGAGATCGTTTCTGGAAAGAGCCTAGCACGGTGCCTGGTGCGCAGTAGGTGCTTTTTCCTTCCTCTCCCCTTTCCTCCCCATTCTCTATCTTCAGCTCCTAGTAGACTGTGTCCCACACGGTGGGCAGCACTTAGTAAATTACTTGCTGGACTGAATCTGTTTCCCAACTACACCAACATTTATGACTTCCTAAAAATGACCACTCCGGGATCTTTGCCAAGAAATGACTGGAATGACTGTATATACCAATGGCAGGCTGTTTCCCATTGTCTTACACAGTCTGACTCCAAGACACCTTTCTTGGCCAATGTCAAGTGCCTCCCAGCCTCTCCTGGGGCCAGGAAAACTTTAGCAGAATTGTTGGCCATTCGCTGCTCAGCAGATGAGGGAAAGACCTCGGGCGTTGGGCAAGCGGCTGAACTGAGTGGATTCAAAGCCATAGACATGAAGAAACGGCAGGGGGTTGTTACTTGGCAAATAGAGACTAGTAACTGCATCCCTTTTGGCTCAGGCCTCTGTTGCCGATACTCTTGGGCCAGTTCGGAAGCCCTGGCTGCCCTAGGAAAGCCAAGGCTTCTACTACTTCAGCCTGGTGGTTTATAAGCAGCCCTCATCACTGCCGGAGAAGCGTGACAAGGGTTGAAGGCCACTTCCATCAGCAGCCTGGTTTTCCTAGAGGTTGGGATTGGAGGTTATTGAAGTTATTTCATAGGAAGGTGGAAATGGGCAGTAGTTGGAAATTGGAATATCCAGAGACTTCTCTTGGATGGCTTTGGTCAACCATCAGCTGCTCTCTAGCCATGCTCTAGGCTCCCTGTTAACCCTCCTACTGTCCGGCCTCCGTGGGGACATTCTAGAGGCCCCTCAGTGAGGTAAGTTACAGAATACTGAATCCCATTGAGTCAAAACTCAAGTGACCTGGTGGAAAGATTATGAGGTTCTCACTCAGATGAGGTGGGTTCTAATCCCACTCCTCTCCCTTACTCCCTGTTTGACTTTGGACAAGTCCTTTCTACTATCTCCCTGGATCTCAGTTTCCTCATCTGTAAAATGAAGGACTAGGACTAGGGGCAGCTAAGTGACTCAGTGGATAGAGAGCTTGGTCTACAGATGGAGGTTCTAGGTTCAAATTGGGCCTCAGACATTTCCTAGCTGTGTGAGCCTGGTCAAGTCATTTAACTCCAATTGCCTCACCCTCACCACTCTTCCACCTCAGATGGTAGGTAAGGGTTTAAAAACATTTTAATTTAAAAAATAAAATGAGGGGCTGCACTAAGCCTCCAAGGTCCCTTTAACTTCTAGATCTAGGGTCCCTTGATGAAGTCATATCAAGCCCCCAGATCTCAGTTTTCTTATCTGTTGAACTCAATGGCCTCTGAGGTTTCTCTGAGCTATAGAGCTAGGATCCCATCATCTCTGCTGCATTTCCCCTGCTTTTTTGTAGGAACAGAGTGGTAACCCCAATCTTGAAGAGAACCCCAAATATCTCCCACTTCATACAATATCCTTTTTCTTTCTCTCTTTTTTTAAACAAAATGCTTTGTCATACAGCAGATGGCCAAGTTGGTAATTTAGCCAGAGTAATCATTCCGATTGATGCTGCCTGCTTCTTGGCAATGGCCAGAGCTGCCCATCAGCCCTGACATCCTCCACTTCCTACCAGAAAGAACCTTGATCTCGGAGTAGCTGCTTTCCAGCACAACGTGGCATGTCTACTCAATATCAGATCCCATCAAATGGATTCCAGTGGCCTGGCAGGAGCTGGGCTCAGCTTACTCAGTTTTCTTTCACCGAAGAACACCTCAAGCATACCCTATGTTGGATAGATGTGAACTGGTCACCTGAATCCCCCATAATCATATCACAATTAAATCCTATTTAGTTAGAGAAATCTTTTGGTTGAGTTAATTCATTCCAAATGTAGATTTGAGGCAAAAAAAACTATGACTCAGATTTGGAGAATGATGCTTTCTGCTTCCAAATGTAGACACTCAGAAGCGCAGTCACAGAGCTAGGAGGAATTTAGAGAGAGTGGGTGTGTAGCCCACTTACCTGCCAACCAGTAGGGCACAGCTCTATGCCAAGTGCACCAGAGCACACTAGACAGGTCCACACAAGTCTCTTCCAGCCATTCTTGGGCTGGCCTCTTTAGAACTGTTGCCCTTGCCCCCCAGCAGGGTCTCTAGGGCCTGACCCCTTTCAGACAGAGGGAGGCCGCTCTTGGAAAAGCTGCAATTCTCACTCTGAGCAGCCTCTTGGTACAAAAATGGGGTGATATTAAAAAGGGAAAAACGATCTCACAGAGTTCTACCAAATCACAGCCCAGGCAATGCTAGGTTTCTGGTGGACTGTCCTAGAGGATCTTCCCCATCACTTTGAGGGTCTGTGCTGATTGGGGATTGTCCCTTCACCCATATAGTCCGGGGTACAGATTCATAAGGCCTCACAGTTTGCATGCCCTCTCTGGTCCTTGGTTTTCTCACCTACAAAATTAGGGCATTGAATTAGATGGGCTCAAAAGTCCCTCCTGGTTCTCAGTCTGGGACCTTAGAATCCTTGGGTCCTTATCAGCTTCTGTGGTCAAAAGGGTCCTCGTTCCAGGGAAGTCCTGGTGATAAATCTCCCCAAACTTGGCTCTGTAGATTGGGGCAGCAACCAGGTGGCACATGATCGCTCCTCTGGATATCCCACCAGGGATTGCTGCCAATTATCATAACCGTGAAAAAATCAGGGGGAAGCCCCTAAGGAAAACCGATATAACATGAGAGGGGTCATTGGCACAGAGCTGAGAGGGATCTCAGCTCCCTCATCTATGCAGGTACAGGGGAAGAGTCAAACAGCTAGTAAATGGGTGAGGCAGGATGTGAACCCAAGTCATCCTAACTCCAAATGTAATGCCCAGTCCCTATGTCACACAGCCTCTGGTGTCATTGGATAATGAAGTGGAAAGATTCCGAAGTAGGACTGGTCATGTGTCTCCCTGGGAAGCCATACTCTAATCTGTCCTAGAGGAAACAGGAAAAGGGTTGGAAGGGCTGAGACAGGTCTTCTTCTGCATCTTTTCTTGGAATCGATCCTGGGTCTCAAAATGAAAACAGGGCTTTGTCCACTACCACCATCACCTCAATCTTAGCAGGGTCCATGTCACTGTGAGGGAGGCAACAGGTAGCTACAGGCTGCCACTGCCCTCCTCAGGAAAGACAAAAGTCTGGCTCACCATTCATTCTTTTTTTTTTTAGGATTTTTTTTAAACCCTTGTACTTTGTAAGGGTGGGCAATGGGGGTCAAGTGACTTGCCCAGGGTCACACAGCTGGGAAGTGTCTGAGGCCAGGTTTGAACCTAGGACCTCCCATCTCTAGGCCTGACTCTCACTCCACTGAGCTACCCAGCTGCCCCTCACTATTCATTCTTATAGCTGTCCTGAGAAGAGCTTGCAGCAACCTCTGGCAATGCAGATGAGAAGCAAAGGCCCCAGCATCTCTGCATCTGTCCCGTTCTCTCCATCACCCAGCCAGCATCCTAGCTCAGACCTTCATCACTTCCCCTCTGGACCACGTCGATGGCCTCCTAGTTGTTCTCCTCCATTCTCTCCACTCACCAATTCACTTGCCAGAGTGGCAAAAGTGACCATCCAAAAGCAAAAGTCTAAGCATCTCCCTTCCTTGCTCAGGAAGTTTCTGGGGACCCTGGCTGCCTCTAGGATATAGAATGAAGCCCTTTTTACTACCTCAGTCTACATTTTGTATACATCCAGCTATGTCCATACAGTTTCTGCCCACTAGAACAGACATCCCTTGAAGGCAGGAGCTGTTTGTGTTCCTTCTTTGTATTCCCAGCACTGAATTAGCAGAGAACCAGACACCAAGTGAACATGATTTTAGAAGGAATGAAAATTCTTGGTCCCCAGCATCAGTCAGTCCTTCCTGACCACAGAGGCAAAAGCAGAAATCAGTTCATTCCCACTGAAATCCCTCTGAGTTTGCAGATCACCAAGCTTTACCCCTCAGCCTTCCCCTTAGTACACTTAACCTCTCCTGTTCTCTGGAAGGAGATACCCAAAGCTCCCATCTTGGCTTAAGTCTCCACAAACCTCTTCCATTTTTTGCCTGAGGTCAAGTGTGTGAATCCACAGAAGAAATTTGTTTGCAGAATCCTTAATTTCAGAAGGGATTTTTTAGAATAATTAATGAAATCCCCTGGTGAATTTCAGGGAATTAGGTTCCATATTCATTGCCTGCCAATCAGCTATGGCATCTAGCACTTCTCAGCTTCAGTTAATGCTCAATACAGCACAAATGCTGGTACATTCCACCAAAGTGGACAGACTCACCAATCTAGGAATGAGAAATCCCAGCAGTCATCGAGCTCAACTCCTTTATTTTATAAAGGAGGAAATCAAGGACCAACGAGTCTAAAAGACTTGTCCAAGATCACTCAAGTGTCCATTCCCAAAAGTAGGATTTGAACCCAGTTCTTTTGACTCAAGAACCAGTGCTTTCCTCATTTTTTGACATTGTTTGGGGGATTAGAAATAGACTATGAAGGTCCAAGGACTTTTGGTCTGAGTAAAAGGTTGGCCTGGGAAGGAAGGATAATCTTTTTCAATTGTAGCTCCAAGCTCATCTCCAGAGTTCCCAGGGAATCACCCACCACAGAATCCTCCGCTCCCTAGCACACCTAAGGACAGAAGAGGTTCCGATACTCCCCACCCCCAGCCGTCATGTCGGCAGCTGGTACCACTGATGTTCCCCCCACCCCATCTGGAGCCAAGTGGCGCTCACCTTTAAATCAGGCTTCATGATGGCTCGGTTTATGATGCAATCCTCATCAGCAATGAGGGGATGGTCTGGGGTGAGGCCCACGGAGCTGTCCAGGGCTGACAAGTAGATCCACATGACCTTTTTTCGAGAATATATTTGAAATTCATCCTGGGGAAATAGACACCCAGCCACCAAGAAGAAAGGAAAAGCAGTCAGCCCAAAGATCAGCCCAGAAGCGCTCTCATTACACTCCTCGAAGTTCCTGGTTGGGCTTTTTCTTATACTTTGATAGAGGGTTGATGAGAGCTTTTCCTTTTCTTTTTTTTCCTAAATAGAAATTGTAACTGCTCAATTCAGAGACTTCGAAAGGAAAATCTCCTAATTATCTATTGAAGGACTTAGCTGTGAGCAAGCAGTTGTATTTACACAGAGCTGGAGGCTCTTGGCTCTTATGGAAAATTGTCTGGGGGATGCTGGAAAGGATTACACTGATTTTTATTCGTGTCTCTCAAAATGGGGTCAGGAAGAGTTGGACACGGCTCAAAAATGACCGGACCTGCCAGTGTCAAGAGTGAATAAAGAGTAAGTCATGTTTGCAGACTTCTTTCCAGTTTACCTTGCACTCTGCATCTGTTATCTCATTTGGTCCTTACAAAAAGCTGATGAGGGAGGGAGGAGCTATTCTTATCTCCATTTTACATGTGGGGAAACTGAGGCTGAGAGAAAGTGACCTCACCATGATCTCATAGGGGCACACAGCTAATAAGCTTCTTGGGAAGCAGTAGGACTCAAGTCTAGTTGTCAATCCACTGTACTACCTAGAGAGATGGATGAGTAGGGTTGAGAAATGACTGAAGGGGCAAACTACTGGATGAGAAAAGATGGGAGAAGATCAGAGCACAAGTAAATGGCAGGGCTTGGGGAGAAAGGCCACAACTTTGTAAGAGACTAGAACAAAAGAAAAGAGGATAATCTGAGGTAGAATTAAGAAGAAAAGGGATTCAAGAGGGATGACCTCCATTTTCTTGGCAAAATATTTGTTGAGGTCCTGGCTGAGGAGAGTGGGCATCACTGGAGGCTTTAGGTGAGAAGACAAGGTTTGGCACAGCCACTCCGGGGAGGAGGATTCACAGCAAATCAGGGAAGATTAAATGGATTGTCTTGAAGCAGTGAGGTCTGAGTTCAGATTAGATAACATAAATTGGCAGTGGTCCCTGTGAGTCAGATTGTGGAACTTCCTTTTGAAGTGAAAAGCACCCATGGAAGGACAAAGAAGAAAGTAGGTGTGATAGAAAAAAATGAGGAAGAGGAGGAGAAAGAACATGACAACTACTACGACGACAATGACAATAGCTAGAATTTATGTAGGTTTTAGTCTCAGCTCTCCCAAATCCAGCCCATCCTCCACTCAGTGATCAAAATGACCTCCCTAAAGCATAGATCTGGCCTTGTCATGACCCTATTTATTAACTTCCAGTGGCCCCCTGTTGCCTCCAGGATCATTTGTAAAACCCTCCATTTGGCTTTTACTGCCCTTCATGCGCCAGCCTGTTCCTACCTTTCCAGGCTTCTTACACCTTACTTGAGGATTTAGCAAAACTGGCTTTTTGGCTGTTCCTGGCAAATTACCTTCCATCTCCTGACTTTATGCCTCTTCCCTGACTGCCACCATGTCTGGCACACTCCACCTACCGGGTTCCTTCAAATTGCAGCTCCAAGTCACCTTCCATAGGAAGTCTTTTCCAATCTCTACTGCCATGGTGCCTTCTCCATAGATTATCTCCAATCTCTCCTATTTATAGTTTGTTTATCAATGGTGCTTCGCTTGTTGTCTTCCCCAGTAGAGGGCAGACACTGTCTATTTTACCTTAACACACCAAAGCAGTTGTATCCAGTATAGAATGATCACATTTCACAATGTCAAAGGACAACAGAGACATATGGTGGCTGTGAGTTGGTTTTAACAACAAGAGAGGAAAGATGGAGGACAGCGATTCCCAAAGTGGGCGCCACCGCCCCCTGGTGGGTGCTGCAGCGATCCAGGGGAGCGGTGATGGCCACACTTTTTTTTGTATTACATTCTATTCTGAGTTCAATAAATAGTTTCATAATTTCCAGGGGGCGCTAAGTAATATTTTTTTTCTGGAAAAGGAGCAGTAGGCCAAAAAAGTTTGGGAACCACTGATGCAGGAGAACCAGGATAAAAGGCATTATTATCAAAGAACTCTATGACCAAAAATAAAATGGTCCAGTGAACAGTGACCTAGTGAAAAGAAGGGATGACAGCTCAAATATTCCATTGTAATGGCAAGAGAACACAAGGAAGGTCACCAGCAGAGTAATGGACTTTGGGGAACTTCTGGGAGGGAATGGATAAAAGTTGTCCGGGTTGGATAGGCAATTATGGGTTTCCATTTCCATCATTGTTAGCAGGACTAAGATCACACATCATAGTAGTATCTCACAGAGCAGGCATTGATAGACTAGCTCTCTAGCTGCCATAACTGGGTCACCACCATAGTCACTCAACCAGCAGTTCCCAAATATTTTGGATTCAAGACCCCTTTACATTCTTAAGACTTACCAAGCCCCTCCCCCTATCAAGAGCTTTCCTCCTATATGGGTTATACCTATTGATACTTACCATATTAAAATTACGATGACTAAGTATTATTGCAAAAATACCTTTGCCTACATTGGGAGCCACTGGATTTGACCAGCATCCCTCAATTCCAGAGTCTCTTCAGGGCCCCGGTGACCAGCCACATGGGGCAAGGCAGGATTAGTGCTGGCTCTGTCCACCTGCCTAAGGTGCACTCCATTCCTTTATAGCTCCTAAATACCCAGATTTAACAGGATTTCCCGACTACCTAAGGCAATGGGAGTCCCCAGACAAGGGTGCTGAGCTCATCAGTAACCTTGAGACCCCCTAGAGCAGAAACTACCCCTTACAGAAACCGATCTCCCCAAGGATTACTTTGGACAGTCTGAGTCTTGTATCACCAACTCTTTAGGTTTGTCAAGAGAGGCACAAATACTTGGTCCTGAGCCCAGAAAAGGTCCCCTGTGGTGAGACACTGGAAGGGGAGTTCATCCTCCTAACCCTTAGCCTAGAGGACAAAGGTTCTCAGTTGCCCCAAAGGAAATGCCCCCCTTCCTTTGGAATCTTTGATAACCATGCAAGGCAGCCCAGAGGATACCAAAAGTGTTACAGGTGTTGAAATTCTCCTGGCCCAAATTTCGAGACAAGAGGTGATGTAACAGAGACCAGGATGGGCAGGGAAGTGGGGCAGCCACTTGGACAGGAAAAGCTTGGGTCGCACCCCGGGTGGAATTGTAGGGGAACTGGTGGTGCCTTTTTAAGAGCTCTCGTGAGTGACAGACTGATTCACAAAGAGCTTCCCCCTGTGCTTACTCCTCAACTAAGGGGCACTGAAACTAACCCCCCATGAAGGAAAGACCCCCAAAGACCCTTGCTCCCATGTGCCAGCCCAAGGCAAACATCTGATCCAGGCCAAGTGAATCCAGGACTGGTCCCAGTCTAGGAGCCACTCAAGTCATTCTACAGCGATAGAGTGTGCCAGGGCAGGGAAGCTGAAGAAGAAAGAGATGTTGCTGTAATTATAATACAGAGCTAAGCCACACAAATCATCTTCAGCCTTTGAATCCAAATTACCAGTGAATGCAAATCATGCTATTTGCATAGAAATGTGACATCCAAGCCAAGTCTTTATTGGTTAAAATTCACAAGTATATGAATAATGAATAAAAATGCCTTCAAATGAGAACATTTTAAAAATAATAATTATGGCATCTCTTATCTTTTGGAAAAATCCACCTCTTCGAACCCTGGGCAATAAGAACAGGCATGCAGGAAATAAACTGAGGGCTGTCGAATTCCAGTTGGGGGTTGAATTTTTTTTTAATGATTTAGTTAATCAGCCTCAGTGATAATGATCCGTAATCTGTCAACAGTGAACCTGATGAGAAATCCCCAAAGCTGATTTCCTGACATAAAAAACAGGTAGCTAGTATATGGGCTGCCAGGCACCTTTCAGGCTTCTTTAATGGGAAGGCTTTCCAGTCCAGCCATTGTGATTGAATCTGATGAAATACTTTTTTTCTGGTGTCATTTTAATGCAAATGACCTAGCTGAGAGTTTGAAAACCCTGCACTCCCAAAGCCTATTTTCCCCCCAAGGCTCTGATAATAAGAATGCTCGGAATAATTGAGTTCTTGTCTAATTACATAAAGGCTAATTTAGAAACTCATTTATTTGGAGAGTTTCTAGCATAGCAAATCCATCCAAAATGACACACGAGAGAAGGTAATTAAAAATTAAAGTTGAAATCAAGCCTAAGAAGGCAAGATTGAAGCCAGTTCAGACAGCTCTGATTACTTGGGGGCAAGACAAGGAAGACAGATCAGGGGACCTTTGTGACTTTTCAAAGTTGTAACTGTAGGAGGAAAAAGACAGGAAACCACTGGGCAGTTTTGCTTCAGGCAAAAATCTTTCTGGCCTAACTGTTTTTCTAGTCTTTCCAGTAAATGTGCCAAAAAAGCATAGCCAACCAAGCCTACCCTTGTGCCAAGGAATGAGGGTAGACTAGAGACTTTAATGCAATAGGGTAGATGGCCAGAGAGTCTCCTAGGAAGAACAATGCCTCTCAGAGAAGTGGGGTAGCAGCAGGACACCTGCTAATGTCATAGACCTGAAGAGCCATCCACTGAAGGCCCACTATAATGCTTCATAATGATGGGGGAAGGGGAACCCTGGATTTCAGTCTCAAACTCTGATGGAGAAAGGGAGTGTGTTATAGTGAAGAAAGGGCTCAATTGGGGGGTAGAAAGACTTCGATTCAAATCTCCCTTCAGACAGGCTTGAGTTGTGTGACTCTGGGACGATCACTAAAACTCCAAACATATGCTTTGTTAGCTGGAAAGCGAGAGAATTGGACGCAAAAATGGTTCCTCTCATCCCTTTGAGCTCTGTGATCTTGGACCAGTCTAGGTCCTAACAGATTGGAAAGGTTTTGCCCTTAATTCTGGCCACAGACCAACATCTGCTTTCTAAGGACTAGCTTGGTTAAGAAAGGAGATGCTGGGGGATGACACTAAGATGGCCACAGAGTAGCAGGAACTGGTGGACTCACTCTCCTCACAACCAATCACTACAAAGCATCTCAAAAGGACCAAAATCAAAATCAGATGAGTAAAGGGGCTCTGCCATGGAGTGCAATCTTAAAGATAGTCAGTGTTTGAGTATTTCCATGCTACAAGGGGAGAAAATTATACCTACCAAAGTGTGAGCTGATCATCCCTCCTCCCATCACCTATCATGCCAGAGTCAGAGGCTGAGGCAATCCCTAAATTCATTGGAGCTGGCAGAGGGCATCAAAGACTTACTCCTGAGGGCACTGCAAGGCCTTGGCAATAAGACTTGGGACTCAAGGCTGAAGAGCTCGAAGACTGGGGGAAGAGACAGGGGAGAAGCAGGCTGGCCACAACAGATTCAAGGGAGACTGGGGCAAAAAGCTTTAAAGCTCACTACACAAAGAACTACCCACCTCACTCAGACTTCTGGCTGGGAAGGGAAGATAATAAAGAGATAGAAAGTAAGGCAGAAATGGCCACCAACATGCAGGAGATACAGTCCACAAATACCAAAAGAAATAAGCTCCAGCAGAAAAAGCTTGTGACTCTCAATAATTTCTATGGATGAACAAAAAGCAAAATACAGAAGTGAAAGCAGAGAATGACAAGCAAATAAATTCAAACATTCCCTCCCAAAAATAGAAACGGGTCACAAGCTCTTGAGGAACTCGAAAAGGAGTTCAAGAACCAAGTAAGAAAGACAAAAGGAAAATGGGAAGAAAAGTGGGAAGAAGAAATGAAAGTAATTCAAAAAAGAAAATAAGTTTAAAAGATAAAAGTTCACACTTGGAAAAGAAATCACAGAAATCAAGTTAATAAATAATAAACAAATTAGAGACCAGAATTGACCTGCTAGAAACCTTGAAAAGTAGGCTGGACCAAAACAAAAAGGGAAATCAAAAGATCATAGCTGAAAACAAGTCTTTAAAGACTAGAATTGGACGAGTAGAAGCTAATGATTTCACAAGACAGCAAAAATTAATAAAGCAAAGTCAAAAGAATGACAAATAGAAGGAAACAGGAAATATCTCATTGAAAAGACAACTGACCTAGAAAACACATTTAGAAGAGACAATTTGAGAATCCTTGGTCTACTGGAAAGCCTGAAAAAAATAGAAGCCTTGATATGATATTACAAGAAATTTTCCAAGAAAAGTTCTCTAATATTCTTGAACAAGATGGCAAAATAGACATTGAAAGAGTCCATAGATCACCCTCTACATTAAATCCTCAAAAGACAACTCCCAGGAATGTAATTACCAAATTCAATAGCTTCCAAACCAAGAAGAAAATGTTGTAAGGAGCCAGAAAGAGACAATTCAGATATCAAGGAGCTCCAGTCAGAATTACACAGAATCTGGGGGCCTTCACACTAAAGGACCACAAGGCTTGGAATATGATATTCAGGAAGGCAAGAGAATTGGGTCTACAACAAAGAATTGCCTACCCATCAAAATTGACTATATACTTTCAGGGGAAAGTATGGGCATTTAACAAAACAGAGGATTTCCAAGCATTCCTAAAGAAAATACCAGAACTAAATGGAAAATTTGATGTCCAAATACAAAATTCAAGAGAAACATAAAAAGGTAAATAAGAAAGGGGAAAAAAATTTTAAGGGTTTCAGTAAGGTCAAATTGTTTATATTTCTATATGGAAAAATGATATTTGTAACTCTCAAAAATTGTTTTCATTATCATAGTAGACAGAAGAATTATTCATAGGTAGAGGATGGGGTACTGGGTACTAAGTTGTTTAAGATGATATGTAAAAAAGGGGGCAGAGGGAATAGAAGATAGCACTAAGAGAAACTTGAAGGAAAAAGAAAAATAGGATAAATTATACCACATAAAGTAGCACATGGGTGGGGAGGAGGAGGGGGAAGAATACTATAAGAAGGAGAGGAAGAGAGTGGTATTAGATAATACTTAAAGCTTACTCAAAGTGGAATCAGTTCCAAGAGGGAAGAGAAGCCAGATCTATTGAGGTATAAAACTAAGGTGGTGGGGGGGAGTGGGGCAGGGAGTAGTAAAATGGAGGGAAAGGGAGAGGGATATTTAATAGACCAAAGAAAAATAAGAGGGGAATAAGAAGGGAGGGGTGGGAAGGAAAGTGAAATAAAGGTGGGCAATAGGGGAAATGATTAAAAGCAAAACATTTGGGTAGAAGGAAATAGAGAAAGAAGAAAAGGCAGGACTAAAAGAGGAAATCAAAATGATCGGGAATACACAGATTGTAATCATAACTCTGAATGTGAATGGAATTAATTCACTCATAAAAGGAAGCAGATAACAGAGTTGATTAGAAACCAAAATCTTATCATATGTTGTCTATAAGAAACAGACATGAGACACAGGTAGACACACACAGGGTAATGGGAAGAGGCTGGAGCAAAATCTATTGGGCATCAACTGAGAAAAAAAAAAGGCAGGAGTCACAATCATGGTATCAGGCAAGGCCAAAATAAAAATAGATCTGATTAAAAGAGATAGGAAAGATAATTACATCCTGATAAAAAGTAGTATAGATAATGAAGAAATAGCAGTACTCAACATGTATCCACCAAATGATATAGCATCCAGATTTTTAAAGGAGAAACTACTGGAGCTTAAGGAGGAAATAGATAGTAAAACTATGCTAGTGGGAGACCTGAACCTTCCTCTATCAGATCTAGATAAATCATGCCAACAAATAAATAAGAAAGAGGTAAGAGATATGAATGAAATCTTAGAAAAATTAGTTAATAGATATATGAAGAAAAATAAATAGAGACAACAAGGAATACACCTTCTTTTCAGCAGCACATGGTACATTGACAAAGATTTACCATGCACTAGGGCATAAAAACACGGCAAACAAATGCAAAAAAGCAGAAATAATAAATGCAGCTTTTTCAGATCATAATACAATAGGAATTATAATTAGTAAGGATACATGAAGAGGTAAATCAAAAATTAATTGGAAATTAAATAATATGGTTCTCCAAAACTGGTTGGTTAAAAAACATATCATAGAAACAATTAATGATTTCACTGAAGAGAATGACAATGAGGAAACGACATATCAAAATCTATGGGATGCAGCCAAAGCAGTACACCGGGGAAAATTTATATCCCTGAGTGCATATATCAACAAATCAGATAGGGAAGAGGCCAATGAATAGGACATGCAAATTAAAAAACTAGAAAGAGAACAAATCAAAAATCCCCAGATAAAAACTAAATTGGAAATCATAAAAATAAAAGGATAAATTAATAAAATTGAAACTAAAAGAACAATTGAATTAATAAATAAGTCTAGGAGCTGGTACTTAAAAATAAAATAAAGTACTCTTTAATCTAATTTTTAAAAAAAGGAAAGAAGAAAATCAAATTAACAGTATGAAAAATAAAAAGGATAACCTTACCTCTAATGAAGAGGAAATTAAAGTAATTATTAAGAAGTATTTTGCCCAATTATATGGCAATAAATATGATAATCTAGGTGAGATGGATGAATATTTCAAAAATACAAATTGCCTAGATTAAGAAAAGAGGATATTGAATGATTAATCCCATCTCAGAAAAAGAAATTGAACAAGCCATGAAGGAACTCATTAAGAAAAAGTCCCCAGGGTCAGATGGATTCACAAGTGAATTCTACCAAATATTTAAAGAACCACTAATCCCAATACTATACAAACTATTTGACAAAATAAGAAAAGAAGTTTTACCAAATTCCCATTATGACACAAATATGGTACTGATTCCAAAGCCAGGCAGACCAAAAACAGAAACAAAACTACAGACCAATCTCCTTAATGAACATAGATGTAAAAATCTTAAATAAAATACTGGCAAAAAAAACTCCAACAAGTAATCAAGAGGATTATCCACTATGATCAGGTGGGATTTATATCAAGAATTCAAGGATGGTTTAATATTAGGAAAACCATCCACATAACTGACCATATCAACAACCAAACCAACAGAAATCACATTATTATCTCAATAGATGCAGAAAAAGCCTTTGACAAAATATAATACTCATTCCTATTGAAAACACTAGAAAGTATAGGAATAGATGGGTCTTTCCTAAAAATAATAAACAGCATATATTTAAAACCATCAGCAAATATCAACTGCAATTGGGACAAGTTGGAATCCTTTCCAATAAGATCAGGAGTGAAGCAAGGATGCCCATTATCACCTCAATTATTTAATATTGTACTAGAAATGCTAGCAGTAGCAATTAGAGAAGAAAAAGAAATTGAAGGGATTAAAGTAGACAGTGAGGAGACTGACCTATCACCCTTTGCAGATGATATGATGGTATACTTAAAGAATCCTAGAAAATCAACTAAAAGACTAGTGGAAATAATTAACAACTTTAGCAAAGTTGCAGGGCACAAGATAAACTCACATAAATCATCAGCATTTCTATATATTGTCAACAAAATTTAGCTGCAGGAGTTAGAAAGAGAAACTCTATTTAAAAGCACTCTAAACAATATAAAATATTTAGGAATCTATCTACCAAGACAAACACAGGAATTATTAGAACATAACTACAAAACACTTTTCACAAAATTAAAGCTAGATCTAAATAACTGGAAAAATATTAATTGTTCATAAATAGGATGAGCTAACATAATAAAAATGACCATCCTACCCAAATTAATCTACTTATTCAGTGCTATACATATCAAACTACCAAAAAACTTTTTTATGGAATTAAAAGTAAATTAGGTGAACATAGAATAGTGTACTTATATCTATGGGAAAAGAAAGAATTCAAGACCAAGCAAGACATAGAGAATATTATAAAATATAAAATGAATATTTTAATTACATTAAATTAAAAAGGTTTTGTACAAACAAAACCAATGCAACCAAAATTAGAAGGGAAGCAACAAATTGGGAAAAATCTTTATAGCAAAAACTTCTGACAAAGGTCTAATTTCTCCAGTTTATAAGGAGCTAAATCAATTGAACAAAAAAGCAAGCCATTCCCCAACTGATAGATGGGCAAGAAACATGAATATGCAATTTTCAGATAAAGAAATCAAAACTATCAATAATCACAAGAAAAAGTGTTCTAAATCTCTTATAATTAGAGAAATGCACATTAAAACAACTCTGAGGTACCATCTCACACCTAGAAGATTGGCTAATATGACAGCAAACTAAAGTAATAAATATTGGAGGGGATGTGGCAAAATTGGGGCACATGCATTGCTAGTAGAGTTGTGAGATGATCCAACCATTCTGGAAGACAATTTGGAATTATGCCCAAAGGGCTTTAAAAGTCTGCCTGTCCTTTGATCCAGCCATACCACTACTGGGTTTGTACCTCAAAGAGATAATAAGGAAAAATACACGTACAAAAATATTTATAGCCACGCTCTTTGTGGTAGCAAAAAATTGGAAAATGAGAGGATGCCCTTCAATTGGGGAATGGCTGAACAAATTAAGATATTTGATGGTGATAGAATACTATTGTACTAAAAGGAATAATGGATTGGAGGAACTCCATGTGAACCAGAATGACTTCCAGGAATTGATGCAGAAAGGAGAAGAATGAGGAAAACGTTGTACTCAGAGACAGATACACGGTGGCACAATTGAATGTAATGGACTTCTCTACTAGCTGCAATGCAATGATCCAGGACAATTCTGAGGGATTTGCAAGAAAGAATGCTATCCACATCCAGAGAAAAAAACTGTGGGAGTAGAAACACTGAAGAAAAACAACTGCTTGATCACATAGGTCGATGGGGGATATGATTGGGGATGTAGACTCCAAGGGATCACCCTATTGCAAATAGTAATAATATGGAAATAGGTCTTGATCAATGATACATGTAAAATCCAGTGGAATTATTCTTTGGCTTCAGGAGGGAGGAGGGGAGGGAAAAAACATGAATCATGTAGCCATGGAAAAATATTCTAAATTCATTTAGTTAATTAATTAAATTTTAAAAAAAAGAAATGAGATGCTCTTCCTTGGTGGGCCAGCCACCAGGTGAGGAACTCTATGGAAGACTTCCTCAAAAATACAAAGAAAACATATAACATGATGCTCAATCCAATGGTGCATACAGTAGGAAAGGGGACAGCAGTCTACAAACATGAGTTGAACTGCTCTTCATCTAAATGTGGCATCACTGCCCAATGATGACCAGAGGCCATATTACTTACATGACCATGTTTAAGGAATCCATCATATTGATATTCTCAAAATGGAACCATGTAATACAAGGAAGTTCAAGTCAAATGGAAAGATGACTGATGAGTTCTTTTGGGAAAACAGATTTGAGGAATTAGCAGAGATGGTTTTAGCATTTATTCAAAGTCCATAGGAAGCATCCTTGTATGGGATGCTGGGCCATCATTCCTTCCAAAACTCAGGGTGTGGGACAGCTGGGTAGCTCAGTGGATTGAGAGCCAGGCCTAGAGACGGGAGGTCCTAGGTTCAAATCTGGCCTCAGACACTTCCCAGCTGTGTGACTCTGAGCAAGTCACTTGACCCCCATAGCCTACCCTTACCACTCTTCTGCCTTGGAACCAATACATAGTATTGACTCCAAGACGGAAGGTAAGGGTTTAAAAAAACTCAGGGTGAGTGGAAACTTGTTTTTATAGAAGATGAGGGGGGAAATTCTCCAAAGCATCTCATGTTAGGGTACCATGACCTCAGTATGAGCCAGAAGTAATATATGGCAACCAAAAAGACTGACAGCATCTCAAGCTTCATTGAGAAAAACATTTTTTCCAGGAATAAGGAGGTGAGAAAACCATGAGGGTCTGCCTTGTTCAGAAGACATTATGAGTAGCAGATTTAGTAAAGAATATCCCAGTTCAGAAAGGCCATCCAAAGACTGGGAGGCTTCTAGAAGAGGGCAGCCAGGATGGTGAAGGCCAGGCCAGCCACAAGAGGAGTAATTAAAGGAGTCAAGGGCATTTAGTTCTGAGAAGAGAAGTCTTGGAGGAAGGGGGCATGACAGCCAAATGAAAGTGTCTGAAGAAGGGAAGTCAGGCAGAATAAGGATTAGATTCACCTTGATTGACCTCAAAGAGAAGAACCAGAAAGAAAAAGGGTAAAAGTTGAAAAGAGGAAAAATATTGGGGGAAACCTTCCCAATGATGGGAGCTGTCCAAAAGTAAAAGGGACTGCCTTAGAAGGAAATGGAATGTCTCCAAACTGGCTCAAGATGATGATGTTGGCATAGTGAATAGAACAGTGGGCCAAATCTGGCCTCAGATACCTACTAGCTATGTGACCTTGGGTAAATTATTTAACTGCCACCTGCCTTAATTTCCCAAACTGGAAAATCAGAATGACAATAACACCTACAGCCCAGGCTTGCAGTGAAGATGAAATGACAGAACATTTATAAAACCCTTAGCACAGTGTCTGACACATAGTAGGTGTTACATAAATTCTAGCTATTATTTTTTTATGATTATCATTATTTGTCAGATATGTTATGTAAGAGGATTTCTTTGGGAAAAGGTTGAATTCCATAGCTAGCTGTGCATAATCCTGAGGAATTGGCAATCTTTTTACAGGATCCATTTCCTCATTTGTTAAGTGGAAATGATATGCCCCAACCTGACCCATTGCTGTGAGGATGAAATAAGATAATGTGGGATACAATCTTAAAAACCTGTGCAAATCTTCAAATCTTATTTAGATGTCATCATCATCATCATCATCATCATCATCATTAAGATCTCTTCAACTTTGAAATTCTGTTATTCTTTGATTCTAATAAGACTTTCTGGGTTAAAGTACCATATGAAAGTAATGTAATACTCTGATTTCAGTGCAAAGGTGAGCTATGGGGGAGGAAGACAATGAAAACTAAAGAGCTTACTTCAGCTATTATCTCCCTCTTAAGTTTTTTTCTTCCCAAGGCTAAATATTCCCATACCTTTCCATTAATCTTTATAAAATCAGTGAATAATGATGACAATGATGAAAATAGCATTTCTAGAACATTTTAAGATCTGCAAAGCACTTTACAACTGTAATCTCAACTCGTCCTCACAACAATCTTAGGAGATGGGAACTCTTATCATGCCATTTTATAGATGAGGAAACTGAGACAGGCAGAGGTTGTGGGACTTACACAGAGACTATTAAGTTGATGTGGCAGGTTTTGAACCTAGATCCTCCTGACTCCAAGGCAGCACTCTGTACCACCTACCTGTCTTTGTATTTCATGAACTTGAGGACCTGTACTGTCTTTGTTGTCCTCCTCCAAGTAATGAAGCAGAGAAGACTAAAAAGTAACAGAACCCCTCAGGGGACCAGCAGCCTAGCTAGGTTTTCACCCAACCTCTTCTCTCACCTCCCTTCTGTCAGCTTGCCTAGCCAACTCTGACCCTGCTCTAATGCCCTTCTTCTGCTTCTGAGAAATTGCTTGCTTGCTTAAGGAATGTATATGTTTGAACACACCAATCCTATCCTTTGAAATGTGCACCAAGGAAAATTCCCACCAACTTATTTTCCTATATCTGTTCTGTGCTTACTTATGAGGGTTGCGACTCTCTCTCATGTGAGGAGGATGCCCCGGTCAGTCGGTTGTTAAAGTTCACTAAAACTTCTAAAGCTGAGTGTTTGGCATTTTTCAGGAGGCGTCCCACTTCATTGATATGATCTCAAACTCACCAGTATCCTCTTGCTCTTGCTCCCAGGACTAAGCATAGCACTCCAGTTATGTTCTCCTTAGGGGCAGCACACAGCAGTGCCAGCAACTCCTCATTCCTCAGAGCTAGGCTCATTTTTGCCTTAGTTTTCTATCACACTGTTGACTTATGTTGGCTAATAAAAGCAAGCCAGAGTTCTTTAGAAATGGTGTTAGGAGAGCTAATGCTCAGAATTTGGTCAAAGGAGACTATAGACTGGCTAGAAGGAAATAGATGAGAACTACAAGTTATAGCCCAAGAGAGTCAGGGGAGTTGGAGATCTCAACTATCCCCCAAGCCAGTGGAGAGCACCATCTTGTCTATCCAGAATAGGCAATGCTGCCAAGAACTTGGCTTTCCTTGATGACAATTGCACCCTTCAAAGGTGGAAGAACCACAAAGTAGGAGATCTAGTCTAGATCTAATCCATGGCTGGGAGGAAAATCATGGAAATTCTGGCAACAAGTGACCACTGTCTCCTTTCTAAGATTCAAGAGAGAGAAGTAGAGGAAAACTGGACTTGGAGAGAGAGGATTTTCAAGAATTTGGAGCAGAAGTGGTTTACTGATAATAATAGTTATTAATTAATTAATATTAATGATAATAATTTACATGGTAGTTTAAAGCATGCAAACTATTTTACAATTCTTATCTCATTGGATTCCCTTAGGAGGTAAATACTATTATGATCCCTATTTTATAGATGAGGAAACTGAAGCAGACAGCAATGAAGAGACAAGTCACACAGCTAATAAGGATCTAAGGGAGGTTTTCCTGACTTCAGGTCCAGACCTCTATCCCAGCAGCACCCAACTGCCTCTTTTCCCCTTTTGTGTTCTGAAACCCTTTGTGAAATCTATGGACCTGATAATCTTGTTTTATGAAACTTTCAAGGACCTGGTGCCACACCCCTCCCCCAATAACTCTAGATGGGATTGGCAGGTTTGTCCCAGGCTGAACAATAAACCCACAAGTACTCATTGATCACCCTATATTAGCAGATACAATCAAACCTTCAATGCCCTTTTTGTCTTCCTAGTTTCTCTTCTTGTATCTGGGCCTTTCCCCAGGTATTCTAGCCTCTAGCTGCATCCTCTTTCCATAGTCTCTATGTAAGTCAATCAGTTGTCCTTCCTTTTACACTCTCCCTAAACTATGTATAAGATCCTGAGACCTATTATAGTTCAGTAGAAATTCCCATTAATGGTGTCTTTCCCAGAAACTGTGTTTCCAGAGTCCCAGCCCTTGGCTCTGTGTGGTGTGTGTATGACTCTATGTGGTGGCCATAAGAGCATTCTTGACCAGATTAAAGAATTCTTCTATTAACTGCTTTAATAATTCTGTGTTTTTTCAGGGTGACATATTTGGAGGTCCCACGAAGATCCAGGCAGGCTGTCTGCAGTATTAAATTTCCTCCACCCCATAACAAACAATGGCTTTGAAGTTTCTTATGTTTAGCTGGCTATTACAGATTGAGTACTACCATCTTTTTGTTGTCAAGGCCTTTGAATGATCTCCTTAAGGGCTCAGACTCTAAATCTCTACTTTGGGGTAAAGTCTCTAAGGTTGCTTTTGCTGACCTAAAATTGATCTTCTCAGGTCCCCCAGCACTCAGTCATCCTAATTATTCCCTTCTTTTCCAACTCTTCCTGGTGGAGAGAAAAATGGATAGACTTGATGTTTTGTGCCAAAAGTATGGGGACCAGGATTAGAAGTCACCCTCCTATCCAAATCCATATCTCCATTTTCTAGTTTAGAACGCTTCATCCAGCCACTTTCCATCCTGATATGGAAGGCAGGGACTCTGCCTGAACTGAGAATCATGATTGTGTTGCCCTTATTCTAATTCCAAGGAAGGATCTCCAAGAGACTGAGCTAGAGAATCTAGATCAGTGATTCCCAAAGTGGGTGCCACCACCCCCTGGTGGGTGCTGCAGCGATCCAGGGAGGCAGTGATGGCCATACGTGCATTTATCTTTCCTATTAATTGCTATTAAAATTTTTAAAAATTAATTTCCAGGGGGCTAAGGAATATTTTTTCTGGAAAGGGGGCAGGAGGCCAAAAAAGTATGGGAACCACTGAGCTAGATTATTGTTGGTACACAGATGGTTCCTATCTCCATAACAAAATCTAGTGACCTGATGGATATGCATGCCATCACCACCACTACAGAAGCCATTGAGACAGGTCCCATCCCCTTGGCATTACCTGCCCAACAGGCTGGCCTCAAAGCTCTGACCTGAACCTGTGAGTTAAACATATACCCAGATAGCATTTGAAGTGGCTCATGATTTTGCAATGCTATGGAAATACAGAGTACTCTTGATGCCCTCTGGAACTCCTATTAATAATGGGGCACAAATTCAAAGATTACTTAACTCTCGTTACCAAGAGCAGTGGCCATTATCAAAATTCCAAGACCCTCTTATGAGAACTCTCCACCTACCAAGGAAAATGGCCTGGCTAACCTTACTGCTCCCAGCAGATATTGCATCTGCCCAGGAAACCATGTCCCAGCTCATCCAGAAAAGACTAGAAAGAGAGGAATATGTAAAAGATTGGGTGTGTGGTCCTTCCTGAAGCCCGGTGTCATCCCATGATGGAACATTTACACACTCCCTGGGGGGCAGATGAGGTGTTTAACAGCCTATAAATATTGGTGGGGAAAGATGAAACTAGCAGCTAATGATCTGAATCTGTCATGTCAAATCTAGTGGTATCCAACCTGAGTAAAGCCCCTTTTAAGACTGCCAATTACTCTAACCTGAGAACTAGAAAAGTCAGAAAAGGAAAAAGCTAGTCCTCACAGCCAACTCAAGGAGGAAAGTTCCAAGTTAGTTGTGTTACTTGTTATGAGGCTGAATATAAGTTAACGTCTGTTCATTTGGATATTTACAACAAATCGTCCAGAGTGCTTTTCTTTGTTCTATTTGGACAGGTTCAGTTTTGTATATGTTCAGTATCTACGGAGAATTGCCGAATGTAATTATTTCTCAATATGATGTTAAAAGAATTTAGGAAAAGAATAGTGGAGCCTCATTATCTTATAGACATAGTTGTAACAGGCAGGAATTAGTTATATTCAATCCTAACTAGGATTAGAGAGAACTGCCATTTGAGGATAAATTGTATGGGAATTAAATTAGCTAAATTGCTCAGTGATACAAGCAGCCCTATGGAGTGTCTTCTGGTAACTGCAGGTATAGTTCTGTCTGGTGGGAAAGCTGAGAGGATGCTCACCTGGCTTCTCTAGAATGAAACTTCAGTTTAACACCTGGGAGGTTCTATTCATGGCTGTGCATCACTGCCAACTCCTACCTGTATTAACTAATTAATTATTATTAATTACTAATTATTATTATAATTATGTATTTTATATATAATTATGTATACTTATATATAAACAATATAATAATATTATTATATATTAATAAGTATTAACTAATGCACCAAATTAGGGGATCACTTCTCCCTCATTTTAGTTATTTTCCTCTTTTCTCCTGTGTTGGCAAGTTTTCTATAATCAAGAAAGGTGATGTAATCCTAGATAGGTTAAGTCTAGGACTAGATAGGCTGAGATACATGGGAACTAAAGATGCAGGGATGGAGAAGCTCAAACAATCAACAGATGAATACTGAGTTTGTCATCTACCTGTTACTCCTTATGAGGCCTTGGAAAATAGATGAGGTTATAAGAATAATTGGGAAAGGTCATAATGGTTTGTGAAACCAAAGCATAAACCTACTTAGTGAGATTAGTGAAGTTTAATTTTGGTTAGCTTATTAATTATCACTAGGAGTGACTTCCCTTCACCATATCAGTATGCACTTTACTTGGAGACAATAAATTCATAAAAAACCTATTTATTTATAATTAAAAGATATAAATATAAGGATTAATAACAAGGAAAGTCTTAACACTAACAGGGAACTAACTTTTCACCCACCTTCTACGTTCGCCTCACGGCAAAGTCTTCAGTTCTTCCAACTACACTAAATCTGCCTAGTGATTACTAAAAAAAATAAAAAATGCTATCTGACTATAATCTAACTAAAATCCTTGTTCAATTAACTTAATTTGATAAAGATATCTCTGAGTACATATAGATTCAGTCAGCCAAGATGGCAGCTGCTAACTGACAATAAGGTAATCCTGGTATGGCCCAGAGTCCAGGCAAAGAGCCTTCAGCCTTTCTTTCTCCAAAACTATTCTCCAGCAAAACAGATCTATCAGCTTCTTCTTAGAGATGACTTCTCTTGGTCAGGAAATTAGAAAACCTCTTCAAATGGGTTTCAGAGCTTGTTACCTCAAACAGATATCTAATCATTTGGATATGCTATTCAATTTGGGATTAATTCACATATAAAGAGAAAACAGATCCTGAAAGTACAGTATACAAGAGTTCAAGGTATTGCAAATAACTTTTTAATAATGGTTAATGTGAATAAAACATCTAGTGCATTTTAGTGTGGTTATGATTATTAAATAAGTTAAAAGTGAGTTAAAGGATATTATTTTTAGATCCTCAGCATTTCAGTGAAAATTTTGAACTTTTGGACTCAGTGAAAAGTTTGAACTTAACTTTTAATTTTTGAATTTAATTTTTAGTTTTGAGAATTTACCCTTAAAATGGTTTGGTTTGAAACTGAAATTGTTATTTGGCCATTGTGACCTGATATGTGCCTGAGCAGGTATTTTTAAATATTGCATCAGTTCCATAATAGAATATCCAATTCGAATTTTTATTTAGTATTGGTCAAGAATATTTTTTACTATTGTTCTTAAAAAAAAAACCTTACCTGCTGTTTTAAAATCAATACTATATATTGGTTCGAAAACCAATGTTTTGTTAGGGCTAGACAATGGGAGTTAAGCCCCAGCTAGATAGTGTCTGGGGTCAAATGTGAATCCAGAAATTCCCTTCTTTGGACCTGCTTCTCAATCTACTGAGCCACTTAGCTGCCCTTCACTACTGTTTTAGGAAAAAACTCAAATAATTTATAAAGCCATTAGAAAATTTCAATCTGCCCAAATTATTTAATGTATTTTAGTTTTGGCTGACAGCATAATTTAGTCCTATATGTACTTATGAGCAAAAATTCAGAGTCAATCAATTCCTATTTTAAAATTTGGTTATAGATTTCCCATGTTTTCATTTCCAGCAATGAAATTGTGCAAGAACCAATCTATCTATTGCAAAGGAGACTTCCACAAAAAAAGAAGGTCATTAAAGTCTACCTTGGAAACCCAAGGCTTGAAAGACATGATAGACTGTGGGAAATGGAGTAGATTTTCTGTTAGAAGATAATGCCAAAGTGAGGTACCCATCTTCTCATTATGGACAGAAGTCAGATGAAGACATGGACAGAGAGCACTTGGCTACATTTCTACATTTCACCCTCGGCTCAGATTAACCACAAGCTTGGATATCAAAAGGGCTGACAGGTCTGGCTGCTGAGTCATTGTCAAGGACATGGAAAGATGGGGAGAGATACTGGTATAAAGCCCAAGATGATGCTGATGGGAGGGAGAGAGAGAGAGAGAGAGAGAGAGAGAGAGAGAGAGAGA
>NC_058132.1:642082717-642093201 GCF_016433145.1 Gracilinanus agilis | reverse complement strand
GAGGAGGGGGGGAGAAGGAGGAGGAGGGGGAGAAGGAGGAGGAGGAGGAAGAGGAGAGGGGAGGAGGAGAGGGGAAGAGGAGGAGGAGAAGGAGGGGCAGGAGGAGGAGATTGGGGCCAATCAGGTCAGAAGACGGTGAGGCAGCCAATTTGATTGTTTCTTTTTCTGATAAATGGCATCTAAGGGAAATGCTGCAAATAGAGTGTAACTAGATTTCAGCAGAGCATGAGATATGACCCAGAGGAGAATACAAGGGGGAAAATTCAAAGGCAGCAAAAATGACTTAAAATTCAAAGAGGAATCATTAAGAATTTAATGTCAACTTGACAGAAGGTCTCCAGTGAAGTGCCCTAGGGACTGGGTTTGGGCCTGGGCTGTTTGACATTTTTATCAATGACTAACATAAAGGACAGATGGGAGGCTCATTGCATTTGCAGATGACACCAAGCTGGTAGGGAGAGCTCATACAATGGATAACTGACCCAGGATCCAAAAAGACCCCATCTTGATTGTGTGATCAGTTCTAAATGCCAGGGCACAGGAAAGGTACTGAAACCTGGGATGGTGTCCAGAGGAGTCAGCCAAGTTAGCGAAGGACCTTGAGTCCATGTTGCATAAAGACGGAATGAAGCAACTAGAGAAGATTCAGGAGTGACCTGAGAGCTGCATTCCAGCTGTTTAGGAAGCTGACTTGTGGAGGAGGGATGAGCACATTCTCATTGGCCCCAGGGCAGAACAAAAAGTGATGGGTGCAATCTGTGAAGAGATCAGGAGGCCTGCCATCATGAGAACTGTCCAAGTGTGGGAGGCTTTGGAAAGGGATGGCACCCTTCGCTGTGGGTGTCTTTGAACAGATACTGGATGACCACCTGTTGGTAGGTTACAATGGTCATTCCTTCGGTATATGGGTTGGACTCAGTGGCTGCTAGGACATTCCAATCCCCTTCCATAAGTTGGTCTATAATCCCCTTGTCAAACTGACCCCCCAGAGCAGACTCATTGACAGTGAAGCCCTGAATTGCCAGCAGGAGCTGATCAGGGGTCAGAGGGGATAGTGAGTGGTCAGTCCACTGTGACTGGGACAAAGAAACCAATGGGTCTAGTTTGGAGTTTGGAGGCCAATTGAAAGCTGGCCTGAAGAATCACTAGGAATGACGACCCATCAAAGGGATCCCAGAGCAGAACTAGCCCTGCTGATCCTTCCTGGCTGTCATACCCTCTGCCACTCCCTCAGTCCTTCATAAAGAAGAGTTTTGAGGGTCAGAAGGATCAGTCTTGCTTAGAAGGATGAGAGATTCACATGCAGAGGAAGAGGACTGATTTGGAAATCTGAGCCCCGCTCTGTGGCTTCCCCTCTATGTGACCCTTAACTTTATTGGGCCTCAGTTTCATCATCTGTAAAATGATCAGGTGGAGCAAGGAGATTCCTAGGGTCCCTTCCAGTTCTAATATTCATCATTCTCTGTCATGCTATTGCTTGCAGGTCAATAAAACCCCCAGGATTTTTTCACCGAGTCTATGTGATGCAGGGGTTAGAGCATTGTGCCTGAAGTCAGGAAGATCTGAGTTCAACTTCCGCCTCAGGTGAGTGTGAGACCTTGGAAAAGTCATTTCACCCCAGTTTGCTTCTATCAAATGGGGTAAAAATAGCACCGTTCTCCCAGGTGTGTTGTGAGGCCCGAATGAATGGGATGCTCATTGTAAAGTGCTTTGCTCATCCTAGGGTTCTCCATCACTGCTAGTTCCTAGTCTCATGACTGATGCCCAGTAGTACATCCCCCCACTCCATCCACAGGACAATTTTTGGAATCCATATAAAGATCAACCTTCCTCACAGTCCAAGTTCTTCCCAGGACCTGAGAGTAGGAACAGACCCAAGAAGGGGCATTGTGAAGGGGCAGAAGTGAGCAGGAAGGCCCCACCCACCCACGCCACTGCTCATAAAGGGGAGAGGAATGTATTATTGCTGTTGGATTTGCTATTGTTATCACAGGCATCATTCAGCTGTGAAGTTCTGCTGAAAACCGCCTCCCAAAGCAGGGGGTGGACAGACTGAGGATGGGAACAAGGCGCCCTTCAGGTCCAGGCCTTCGGATGCAAATGTAGGGGGAGGAAGGAGCATTCTAAGCCTTGTGAAGGCATTGCTGGACCGTGAGGGCTCCATGTGTAGCCCAGGGGAGGCTCCTTTGCCTGGGAACTCCTCAAGGGCAGGGACAGTGTTCTTGCCTTTCTCCGAGTCCATTCAGGACTCTTCTCTTGAGCTGATTTCTTTATGAAGCCCACAAGGTGGAAAAAACAATAATCAATAAAAGCAGGCCATTTCCCTCCAATGGGTTTCCTGGACCAAAGACATCATGTTCCATGTCCTCGTGTCTCTCTATGTCAAGGTTAATGTTCACAATCTCTTCTGAGAAGCAGCCCAAGCTCGTGGGCCCCGTGACACTCATTGCCCTTCCTTGGCCAGCAGCCACCTGACTTCTAAATACACACATGGTGGCTCTCATGACAAATGCATCCCCTGACACGGGGGCCAGGGGCAAGGCCAGCCCGGGGGGCACCTACCGTGGTCCTCAGGAGGACGACATCGGCTTCTCTCAAAGTACACGGGATACAGTTGGCCCACACGTCCCAGGCTGGTCGCCAGTAAAATACCAATGGCAGGATCCCACAGGAAAACACATAGCCCGCAATGCACAGGGTCTTCCGGCAGCCTTCTGTCCGATAACCAAAAATCTCCTGAAATACAACCCAGAGGCCCTGAGTACGAGATTAAAGCCATCATTCAATTGCCTGTCAGTGCGCTGTAGAAAAGAGAAAAATAACAGCATCTTATCTACGTTATTTCATTCAAGCTCTATAAGCATCCTAGGACACAGCTGTGATCATTATCCCCATCTTGCAGATAAGGAAACTGAGGCTGAGAGAGATTAATGATTCTCAGGTCTTTCCCGACTCTCCATGTCCGACAGTACCGTCCCTGCCCTTGAGAATCTTTGAAATCAGTGATGGGCAAACTTTTTAAAGAGGGGCCAAAGGAAAGGAAATGCTCCTCTGTCAGTCTGTTTCTAAGGCAACTCTTTCCAAGTTTCATTGTATTGTATCCTACTCATTGTATTCGTCAGATTAGGAATAATATCCCGCAGCTGGATAGAACATTTCAGGGGGCCACATCTGGACCGCAGGCCGTAGTTTGCCCATCACTGGTCTAAATCAATTGAGGAGAGTGGACTCACACATGGATTAGGAAATAGAATGGGTTCATTGATCTCTTCCCTGTGTCTCTGCTTTCCTCATCTGAAAAAATGAGGACCCTGTCCTGGAGGGCCCCTGAAGCCCTTTCTAGCTCTGGATCTTGGGCCCTGTGACTTGCCCAGGGTCATATAGCTTTTCATTATCTGAAATGGGGCTCTATCCCTGGCTCCCTAACTCCAAATTCCATGTTGTAGCTGTTGCACCGTATTGCCTCTCCATAAAGACATCTAAGACACAGGGCACGAGCACAGGAGGGGATGAGAGTTTGCAGACCTCAGAGGCTATCTAGTCTAGCGCCTTCATTTTGCAGATGAGGAAATGCAGGCCCAGAAGGGGGTTGGGGCTTGCCAATGGAAGCAATAGGATTCCAGGTGAGCCCTGGCCCTCAGACTGCCAGGGTGGTGTTCTTGCCTCTGCCCCAGGAGAGTTCATCGGGTTGGGGAGACAAGACGCTCTCACAACATGCCAATAATGAGATGACCTTTTGAGGCCAAACACAACAAACTCTTGGACACCACACCAGATGAGAAGGGCTCCTGGAGCAAGGGAAGTCTCCAACTGCATTGGGGCCAGGAAGGTAGGCAATGTGGAGGAGGCAGATTGTCATGTCAGCAGAGGCTTGGAGGAAAATGTGGTTCTAAGCATTCAACAGCAGAGAAATGTTCTCATCTCAGGTCCACCTTGGGCGCCATATTTGAAAATCAGCAGTAGCATTTTCCAGCTGAGGGCCCCTTCCATGTACATGGCCAGAAGGGTCCTTGCCTCTCTGTGAGAATTCTGGCATTTATTTACAACCAACTGGGAGTCAGAAGGCTAAATCTGACCCCGATTCTTACTATGGGCACTTCAGACATTTTACCTGAGTTCCTGCATCTCCATTTTCTCTTCAGTAAAATGAAGGAGTGGGCCTAGATGGTCTCTGGTCACTTGCAATCTCTAATCCCGTAACATGGGTTGGAATCCTGGCTAGGGCACTGGCAAGTCCACATGCAGGAACTGTCTTGTGTCTCTTCTCAGCCCTCATGGAGGGACTTTTGTCCTTTTTTTTAAATCTCCAGAACAAATTACATGGTAAGTGCTCAGTAATTGTTGATCAACTAATTGATTGAATTAGTGGTCTTTGAAGTCTCCTCTATGCTATGACCCATTGGGCAGCCCAGTGCCAGGAGCATGTTCTTTCTAAATCCATAGACAGAGAACCAAGGGCTGGGCCCTCCTGAGGGTAAAGAGAAGACTCCCAGAGGCATTCACTCTTTGAAGACATGCTGCAAAACACTAAATGTCCCTCACAGCCAAGATGGGGATGTTTGACTCTGAGAATGCTGGAGCTGGAGATAGAGGGAGGGGGTGGAGTTGACCACTTAGCTAGAAGGTAGGCTGAAGCACAGAGTATCAGGGATGCCCATACCTGGCTGGGACCCATTGGCTGGGTTATACTTCTTGAATAATGAGATATCCTGGCATAATGAATTGTATTTCAACACTGAAAGACCCAGATTCAATTCCTGCCCCCAACACTCTCTCAGTTGGGGGATCCTGGGTGAGTCATTTACCACTCGGAGCTTTAATCAGCTAAACTCTATAGCCTACCGAATCATAAAAGGGTGGCAATCCACATGGCTGAAAGAAGTTCCCACACTAGGAATTCCCACTGCTGACAAATTGCCACATCCCCCTTCTACTTTGAGGACAAGCCTCCTATCACACGTTGTTTGTCTATTTGTTTGTTTTTGTTTCTGGCTGGCAGATCTCAGGTCAGTATTTTTGTCTCTTTGGTTAACATGGAAGTGAGAATTCACAGCATGAACCCTGCTGGCTTCCCTCCCTTTCTGGAAACTTTCCAAAGTGAGTTCTGTGACCTTTGGCTGAATGTGACCCATCACAGAAGTCCCTTCTCTTACGGGGGCACCTACATAGACCAGGGGCTCCTCGGGGACAGTCAGCGGCCTGGGATCCTCTAGAAAGTGTCCCCTCTCCCTGGCTCATTCCCACAGGGGCTCTGCCATGTTGGATCTCAGAGTTCAATGTCTCCTCCCAGGTCGAGTTCAAGTTGTCCCTCTCCATTTGCCAAGTTGCTCCTGTTCTGGTGCCCACTGAGTATGGCTGTGGCTCTCCGTGTCCCCATTCTGATGTTCTCTCTCATTCTAATTCAGGTCCCACTCCCTTCCCTTTAGGGCAGCCAACTCTCTGCACTCCCAGGTTCCTTTGTCCAACCTTGGGTTTTCTTCAGTCCCAGCTATTCTGCTTCCACAGCTTCCCAGGCTCTCTCCTCCCTCCAGACCATCCAGAGCTTTTTGTTCTTTTTACAAAATAATGCCTAAAAGCTGCCTTGCCCCAAGAGCTCCAAAGGATGCTATTGGTGGGCACCCTGCCCTTTCTGTGGCAGCTTTCACCCCTGCATGACTTAGCAGGCTCCTCGATCCATCCATCGTGGCTGTGGCAAGTCAGGCTAGGAGGCTCCCCAACAACTCTGGGACTAACACTACTGGCCCCCATGCCTGGAAAGCTCTCTCTTCACCTCAGCTTTCTGGCTTCCAGCTTCTAGATTCACCTTTCCCCATCCCCTCTGCCCATGCCACCCCTGGAGGTTGTCCCCCAGTGACACTGCATGTATCTTGTATGTAAGTGGTTATTAGCATGTTCTCTCCCATCTTCTTTCCCTCCTTCCCTCCCTCCCTCTGTTCATTAGAATGTGAGCTCTGAGGGCAAGGACCTTTCTTTGTACCCCCAGGACTTAGCAATTTGTTGGCACTTAATAAAGGCATGTTGATTAACTGACTAATGGACTGACTAATTGATTGCAAATGGGCTGACAGACTGATAGACTGAGCTGGACCTCTGAAATTAGGCTCAAAGCCTGGCCATCTTGATGGGGCCTGGCTAAGCTTCAGCTCTGCTGGGATGGTCAGCTCAGCTCCATGGCCAAAATGCGGACAGTTAGTGTAGAGAGAAATAGCATTAATAATACAAGGCATGGTGAAGAGAGGGCTGGCTCTGGAGAATAGAAGACCTGAGTTCAAATCTGGTCTTAGATACTTATTAGCTATGTGACCCTGAACAAGTCACTTAACCTTTTTTCTGCCCAGTTTCTTCTTCTGTCAAACAAGAGCACTATTAGCATTTACCTCCCAGGGATGTCATAAGGATAAAATGAGATAACATTGGTAAATCACTTAGCACAATGTCTGGTACATAGTAGGCGCTTAATAAACGTATATTTCTTCCCTTCCTTCTCCTCAAGGTAGTGCCAGAAGAGCTCAAGCCAGGGATGCCATATCAAGCCAGAAAGACTTGAAGTAAAGTCTCATTGACAGACTGGGAATCATCTGCCCAGGGGTGTGCCTAGAACATTCAGGAAGACTCATCCCAAAAGGATGGGCACCAGATGAGATACAACCACTGGAAGCATCTACCGAGGGCTGGCAGGGATAGCCTACAGCAAGAAAATACTAGATCTTTCCAGGGTCTTTCAAAAGCATGGCACTGCCCAAATCACCCTGCCCCACCCTGCGCACCTTAGAGAAGTCAAATATTTGGGACATCTCTGCCCCCTTTGCTTCCTCTATTCTGCGCCTTTAAATGGAACCTTGAGAGGGCTCCAGGGATGTGAGGCTGACTGTTAGCTGTGGGACAGTGAGCAGAGAAGGGTAAGTGAAGGGCAATGTGAACACGGGATCTCCCACAAATATTGTTCAATTATTTAATTGTTGAGTTAAATAGAACTGACCTACAGGGACCCTCATAGGATTCTGGGAATGGGGAAAAAATGTATACAGGGTGTCCCAAAAAGTTTTGGTGCAGTTTTCCATTTTAAGAGCTTAACTATTAACAACAACAACAATAATAAATAACTGAATGGAGTTTTAATAGCATAAAGCCATTCTAAGGCTTTGGGGATTCCTTGAGCAATAACTGAGGTTAGTACAAAATGCTTTCTTCTCAGCAGCGCCAGCAAGAAGGCAGTCCAAGTCAAGAAGTCGGTTCCAAGGCCACCTCTCCTTCCAAGGCTTATGAGACCTTGCCTATCCTAATCTCTTCATTTTATTGACTACTTGTCAGCTGAGTATGTCCAAGTGAGTTTATTCCCCAACACTTCTCTGTCCTAGCATCCACTTGCATTGCTATAATGAAGGGGAGAAGGGAACAAGAATTTATTAAGCACCTACTGTGTGCTAGACATTGTACTAAGTGCTTTACAAATATTCTCTCATTCAACCCTCACAAAAGCCTCATTAAGAAGGTTTTCTTATTATCCTCATTTTATAATTGAGGAAACTGAGGCAGGTGGAGGCTCTAAGGTAAGCTCTAAGGTAAGATTGGAACTCAGGACTTCTGACTCCTGGCCCAGTAGACTAGCCCCTGAACCACCTAGCTGCCTCTCAGTGAGACAATACTGGCTGTTCTTTTGTCTCTTAGCAGAAGTTTGGCAAAACCCCAAGACCTAGAGTGGACGAATCCCCCAGGCAGCTCCTACCATGATCGTGGAACCTTCTGGCTACTCACTGTTGTATCTCATTGGGTTTTCTTAATTGTGAGTAGGAGACTATGTCGGAAGAGCAACTAATCATGAAACGTACAGGACGACTGTACAGATTACAGGAACCATTTAGTGTTGTAAGCAAATATAACTTACAACAGAGTTAATCTGCTCCATTACTGGAACGCTTGATCATTACTGTTCTGCCTGGTAATTCTTCCAAAATTAGATCAAACCATAACTCACTTATGAGACCTCACGGCCTTTTTGTTTTATTGGCAATTCATTCCAGGAATCAGCTCATTGAAATCCAGGAACCCAAAGGGAGAAACACGGCAGAGCGCTTGGCATTGAATAGGAGCTGATAAATGTTTATTGGCTGATTGACTGCCATGGAATTGGGGTAAAGATAAAAAGAAGGGGAAGAAGAAATGCTGTTATTTGAGGAAAGCCCAGACCACGTGGCCAGAGAGAAGAAATAAACGAAGAGTTTGGTAAAGAGATCTCAAGTCTGGCCCTTGAGAAGTCTGGGAAGTATGAGAAACTTCGAGCATCTTCAGTCATTAACACACCAAGAGAACAACATCTTGGTTTGAACTAAGACAAAAACAAGTCTGGTCGCCTGCAGGCTGCTACCTACATCAACGTGACATGTTTGAGAACTGGTCTCACCTGTCCTGTGCTGGATGCTGCTGAGTCTTGTTCATTCCCTCTGGGCCCCCTCTCTCTCATCACAAGGCTACCACCTCTCACCAGGAGATGGCAAGATCCTTCTGATGGGTCCCCCCTCCCTGCAGCCTCTCCCCTCTCCAATCCATCCTCCAAACAGCCACCAGAATGACCTTCCTAAGACCACCCCCACTCAATAAAGACCACTACTAGCATCAAAATCAACTCCTAAGTTCTTCACCAGCTCCACTTTCTAGTTTCCCAGGCTTCTGGCACAGGAATTTGGTTCATGTACCCTATGGTCCCACAATTTGGGGCTTTAGTCGCTGCCATCCCATCATTCCCTCTCCTATCTCTGGACCTTTCTCTAGGCCTGGAATGACCTCTCTCCTCAGTCCTCCATCTTGGAATTCCTGGTTCCCCTCAAGGCCCAGCTCCAATGACATCTCCTAAATAAGACCTAATTCTCAAGCAGGTTCACCCCTGAGATTGTGCTTAGAAAACCCCCAAGTTCAGCACCCAAAGGCTTCCCTTCAAAAGGGGAAGGACTAGGCAGCAGGAGCTGCCGGGGGCTAGAGGAGATTGCCAGACTCCATGTTGTGATAACAGGTCTACGTCATGTTTATGTAGGTAGCAGCCCGCAGGTGACCAGATTGTTGTTTTTTGTCCTTAGTTCAAGCCAAGATATTGTTCCCTTGGTGTGTTAATGACTGAAGGTGCTTATAGGACTGAAACTCCAGCCTTGTTAGGCCAGTCAGGCTGCAGAATTGCAACCAGTCCCACAGGTCTGGGCCAGCCAATAACTGCAGTGTGGTAACTCTTGCCCTCTGGATACCCAGCCATCTCCAAGCTGGCTCCAGTTCTTCAGAACTCTTTGGGCAAGTTAGAGCCAGGACAACCTTCCCAGCTTACAGAGCCTCTTTTGACAGGTGCCTGGTACTGCCTTAATTGACAATCACAAGACACCTCTTCAGCCAGTGAGTGACCCCCAGCCAGACTGGACCCCCTGGAGAAAGTCTCACTTCCTTTAACTGACTTCCACTGGGTTGAAACTAAATAAGTAAGTCAACAAACAAGCAGGGATGACTCCACCCAGGTGACGATTAGGTGTGAACAGAAAACAATGGTTTCTGGAGCCAATATCCTTGTCCCTGGGCTTGACAGGTCACAAGGATGTGTCCCAGTCAACACTTCTGACAAGACTATGTGGGAAGCTTGCAAAAGAAAACAAAGCAGAATCATCTTAGGCTGGTGATGCCATTGCAGGCCCTGCTCTCCACTGCAGAAAGACCCAAGGCAATAAGGTCTGAGGATGGATGCTGGCAAACCAATAGCGATGGGAGTCCCATTTGCTGGAAGAAGCCTGGCCCCAGCCCAGAGCATCAAAAGGCAGTAGTCGCTCTGCCAGTTCCCTCAGCTCCATGCCCTCTCCTCACTCCTCCTCTCTCACTTCCCTGGAAAATGCGTCAGGACTTCATATATGGTGTTGGGAGCAGATATTAAATGTTTAGAGGAGTTTAGAAAAGGAGACGGAGAAATTCAGAGTCATCCTCCAGGTTAGCTCCATAGGGAGCAAGAAGGATTCCATGTTTTCCAATCTCGCAAGAGAGAGAAACCTGGAATTTGGCTCTGGACTCATTAGTATTGGGCAGGCACACTGAGCACGAGACTTGAATGTAAAGGAAACAAAGAACAATGATTGCCAACGAAATTCAGCAAGACTCTCCAGGGGACTCACTGTTTCACATCTTTTCCCCCCTCTCATTCCCCAGCACTAATCAAGAGGGCTTGTACTGAAATTCAAGAACAGCTCCCAAATAAGTAATAATTCTTTCTCTCCTTCCTTCCCTCTTTCCTTCCTTCCTTCCTTCCTTCCTTCCCTCTTTCCTTCCTTCTTTCCTTCCTTCTTTCCCTTTCCTCTGTACTTCCTTCCTTCTTTCCTTCCTTCTTTCTTTCCTTCCTTCTTTCCTCCCTCCCCTTCTTCTCTTTTTTCTTTCTTCTTTCTCCTCTCTTTCTCCTTTCTTTCCTTCCCTCCCTGTCTCTGCTCTTTCTCTCCTTCCTCCCCTCCTTCCTTCTTTCTTATCTA
>NC_058132.1:642056853-642082361 GCF_016433145.1 Gracilinanus agilis | reverse complement strand
TTTCCTTTTTTCCTTCCTTCACTCCTTCTTTCCTTCCTTCACTCCTTCCTTCCTCTCTTTCTTCTTTTCTTCCTTCCCCCTTCCTTCTTTCCTTTCTTCCCCCATCCTTCCTCTCTCTCTTTCTTCCTTCTTTTTTCCTTCCTTCCCTCCATCCTTCCTTCCTTACTTATTTCTTATCTATTTCCTTCCTTCCCTTCTTCTTTCCTTCCTTCCTTCATTCTTTCCTTCCTTGCTTGCTTTCTTCCATCAATTATGATTTTATTGAGTGCCAACTCTAGTCTGAACTCACTGTCAGACTCAGCTAGGAACTGAGGACCCACTTTCTGCTCCCTAGGGACACATCACCTATGTGAGGAAAGGAGAGTACCAGGCATGAAAGGAAACCACCAAAGCTTCAAAACAGCCTCTGGCTCAGTGGAATCTTATGGATCTCAGCAGAAAAGGGCTTCTAAGAACAAGGGCTAGGGATCAGTGAGGGTGGAGCAAGTCAGAGATGCCTCCTGAAGGAGCCGGGCCCTGACTAGGTAGGAGGGTGAGCAAGGGCAGAGTTCTAACTAGAAATAACCTTTACTTGGGCTGAAAACAGCTGGGGGATGGGAGGAGAAGGGGAGAGGGAAGGGTGAGTCAGTGCCAGCAGTTACTTACAGAACAGAGGATCTGAACATGATGAGAGCCTGGCACCCATGGCATAGTCCAATCATGTACCCAGCTGCACCAGGAAGGAGGCAATCCATCCCCTATCAGATCTAGTCAGGGCTAGAAGAAACTAGGGGCCTCAGGGATGAATGTCACAATGACTGGTAACTGATAGGGGATGGGCCAAAGACAAGATCATTTAGGTGGTTATAATGACAGGATGCCTCACAGATATCAGCACATTCCACCCAAGATACCCAAATGGCCTTGGCTATCTCCCTTACCCCAAGTTGTAGGTCTGGGGGTGGATCATACTGGTGGGTGAAACAACAGAAAAAGCCAATGGCCCAGGAAAGAGGCCAGTTTGATGGAAGGCAGAGGACCTGGATGCAAACACCTGCAGTTGTCAGCTTTGTGACTTTGGGCAATTAACCTCCCTGAGCCTCGGTCTCTTCATTTCTACAAAGAGAGGAAGAAACTCCTTCCCCTCCAAGGTCACATGCCAAATCCAGGCCAAAGACCACCATCTTCCTTATCTGGGGTAAGTTCTTAGGAACTCGGCTCACACAGAGTTATCTTGTATCTTTAGCTCATCTATAGCCAAGTTCAGATAGATTCATAGGATCTGTGGAAATATCCAGGAAATAAATGGGCCAATAGGATGAGTCCAAAGTCATTTGGTGCATTGACCAGAGGGAATAAAATTGACCCATGGTCGATTTGGTGCATTGACCAGAGGGAATAAAATTGACCCATGGTCGATGCTAGTACAGACCACCAAATACTCAATATGAGACTGGAGGAGACCTGAGAGACCATCAAATCCATCCTCATCATTCTATACAGAGTGAGTAATCAGTCCAAAGTCACAAAAGGGAGATTCAAGGGCAGGGGAAGGATTCAAACTCAGGACATCTAATTCAAGATGCACTGATCTTTCCAAGGTGCCACAATCCTATCCAAGCAATAGAGTGTCCATGAGAAGAATCAGGAAGAGAGGAGATGAGTAGGAAAACAGCTTAAACCATGCATGTTGGACCCATCCAGCAGAAGACAAGAGTGTTCAGTAGTCCTTCCCCAATTGGCTTAATGTCATAAAAAGCCATGTCTGCAAACACAGATCCTGGAAGGAGCAGACTCATCTGGAACAGCCTGCTGGGCATACAGCAGAAGTCTAAATGGACAAAGAGTTATGTCTTCTTCCCTTGACTAACTACCAGTGAGAGGCTCTTTCAGCCTCAGAGTCAGTAAGATATGAGTTCAAGTCCTGTCTCTGGTCCACATTGACAATGTGACTCTGGGCAAGTCTTTTCTCTCAGGGCCCTAGGCAGCTCCCTAAGGCCATAGTGCAGAAAAAACATTGCCAACCTTCAGTGGCCCTAGGAAGTTTTTCATTGAAAGCTCTATACATTAGTGAAATTGCAAGTTCAGATAAAAATAATTAAAAGGAGACAGAAACAATGCCTTGCACATAGTAGGTACTTAATAAATGTATTGGCTTAAGAGAGAGACTATTAAACAGGTGGTCTGAGAGGACTTGGAAAATAGTCTTGATGGAAGAACTTAAATGATCCCAAACTAGCCCCACTCCCTTCTCTGAGCTCCTCTGACTGACCACCAAGATGCTGCTAAAGGTCTTCTTCTTAATTTCAGCAAAGCAGTCAACAAAGTTGGTTCAGATATCTTTGGGAACAAGATGGACACCAGTTCAACTGTAGTCTGAACAATGGCACAGTGGACTAGGCCAATAGCTGGATGAATGACCAAAGAGAAAAGGAGCTATTGAATGGATGGCAGCCTAGAGGGAGGTCTCATCACCAGGTTTATTCCCAAAATGCTCTATTCCCAAACCCGAGTTTTCTACCACTTTTATCAAGGACTTCAGAGAGGACCTTAGTGGCATGCTCATCACATCCTCAGGTTGTACGATGTGAGGAAGCACGGTGAACACCTCGATGACAGAATTGAGATTTTTCAATAAAACAGCAGAGCAAAGAGAAGAATCAGAGCAAGAACAAGATCACTGAGGATGAGATGAAGAGCAAAGTGGCCTTGTAGATGTTGGTTGGCTAACTCTTTCACATAAACTAGAACTTGGAGGTTTAGCCATTCCCCACCTAGTCAGTTAATAGTATAACTTAGCAGCTAACTAAAAAGATGCCTAAAAGATGTCATCTTGGGCTGCATGGCAAGGCAAGCATCAAACACAGCTCAGGGGAGGGAACCCTCAGAGATACCATTGAGAATTCTGGCATCTGGAGCAAAGCAAATTTGGCTAAGATGGGAGGTGGGCAAGGGGAAGGGAAGGATGTCCATCTACAGAGGTCAGTTGTACCAGGAGAGGTTTGCCAGGCTGTCCACCAGAATATCTGGCTCATCTTCCCATGGTGCAGCCAAGAGTCCCCAACTGTTCAATCTTTGGGAAGAGGTCATAGAGAAGGGAAGTAGTAGGCAGGAAGGGTAAACAGTGATGGGGAAAAGAAGAGCCTGAGAGAAGGGTACCCTAGTCATGTGTCAGTCCAGGATCTTTGCAAGTACTGAGGGTAATGATGATGTCAAACATGGAGGTCTATGAAGTGTGAAAACCTAGGCCCAGGCCACTGTATAGAGGAAAGCATCCTACACATCCCTCAGAGCAATACTCTGAAACAAAGCACTGCATAGCCCAGCAGAGTTTCAGTTTCATTAACAATCCTTTCCCACTGTACTTGTATATCTGGACCACCAGTAGAGGGCTGGCTTGATTTTTTGTCCTCAGGATTTAAAACGGACATTAGCAAATTAGGGAATCCCCCAAAGGGGTGAACCATGGAAGGTCCTCAAAAGGAAGACTCACAGGAAACCCAGAAGGGTAAGCCATGAAAGCTTCCCAAAAAGGAAAGCTTGAAGAGCTCCCCCAAGTGTCTAAAAACTAGGCAAGAAGGCAAGAAACTTAAGATTTAGACTGTACAGATGTCTTTAAACATCAGCACAACTGTGATATTAAGGGTGTAATCTCATTCGGCATCATGCCAAAGGATAGAACTGACCCCAAGAGGCAGGAGGCACAGGATGTCACATTTCCAACTTAGGACTAAGAAGAGCTTCCTGCAAGTGAAAACTGCCTAGAAAGGGGATTTGTGCTATCACACTCACTTGGGAGTTCAACTAGAGGCTGAGAAATCATCTGACAGGAGTGAGTGAATCTTATAAAGGATTCCCCCCTGAACTGAAAGATTAACCTTCCAATTCCAAGAGTCAGTGAGGCTATGAGGCTATGTTTTCTTTTTTTAAAAATTTCCCCAATTGCATGTAAAAACAATTTTTAACACTTAAAAAACATCTGAATTCCAAATTTTCCCCCTCTCTTCCTCCCTTCCCCCATCTCTGAGACAGTAGGCAATCTGATACAGATTTTACATGTGCAATCACATAAAACACTTTTCCACATTAGTCATTTTGTGGAGAGAATTTGGACAAAAAAAGAAATAAAATGAAAGCTAGTATATCTCGGTCTGCATTCCAACTCCATCAATTCTTTCTCTGAAGGCAGATGGCATTTTCCACCATGAGTCCTTTGGGATGATTTTAATGCCTCTTTTCTTTCTTTTTTAAATTTTCTTTTATTTTTCAGTTGCATGTAGAAACAACAATTAACAATTGTTTTCTGACAGTGAGCCTTCCAGATTCTCTCCCTCCCTCCCTCTCTCCCTCTTTGAGATGGTAAATGACCTGGTATAGGATGCCCATTTCCTTAACAAATGGTAGTGGGTTGGTGCATTGATTGTCTTGCTGCCAAGGCCACTGTAAGGATTGGATTTGTGCAAGGGGGATAGGACAAGAGGAGCCAGAGAAGGAGTTGCTGACAGTTGGTGACAGTTACTGACAGTTGAGAGACCGGGGAGAATTCTGGTAGAGGCTCCAGAGGAAGGAGGAGGAGGTGAGGGTTTCCGGTGGAGGACTGTGAGAAAAGAGAAGGAAAACAACCCAGCTCGGATCCAGTCCTGAGGGCTTCCTGAGGATCTTCTAGTGGAAATTGAAACCCTGATTCCTTGTTCAAAGGCATTCCATTGCTTCTCACCCATCAATTCAACCATTGAGTCAGCTAAGTTTTTAGACTCCATTTTTGGAGCGATCTCTTAGTCTCCTTCTCCCATTACCCAAGCTTGCTGAGAGACCCTTTCTGGTCTAATGTACAATTATAGAAAAGGGTAGAAACAGAGAAATAGAAATAGAAACAGAAGGAGAAGGGGTGAGGGGAGAAGCTTAGAAGTGGGAACCATTGGATTTCCCATCTAAGTGACCGACCCCATAGAAGTAGAGAAGAGGGCACCCCAAATCCCACTGCCCTTTATCCTTTTCCTCAATCCCTAAATTGCGAATAATAAAAGCCATTCATTAGTCAGATCACATTCCAGAGTGCCTGAGAGACAACGAGGGAGAGGGGAACCACAGTTTGGTCTGGCTGCCTCCATCTTGGAGCCAGACCACTTGCTGTGAAGTTGTCTGACCTTGGAGGAGGCTTGTATGAACCCCACCTCATTCAGAATCAGATTGGGGTACCACATACCTTATCTTATAGGGAAGCCTTGCCCCCAACTCCTGTGGGGCAGCATGGCCATCCAGGTCACCCAGTTTAGGGGAGACACCCCCTCGAAGTCTCCCAGTGTATATTTGGCATGAGGGGAGAGCTAGAAGAGAGTCTCACGTTCATAGACTTTCTCTCTCTCTCTCTCTCTCTCTCTCTCTCTCTCTCTCTCTCTCTGTCTCCCATTCTATCATAATATTGATATTTGGCTCTCTTCAATATTACGCCTCTCAAAAATCTCTCAGCCATTAGGCAAACAAGTCAAGAAATTTAACTGAGGATACAAGAAGAGAATGTTCTCCCAAAACAATTACAATTCCAAAGCTGGGCCAAACCAAACAATAGCATGAACCTGTGATACTTCTCCAGAACAAGAGAGTTACCAAAGTGCCCTGGGATATGACCTCATTTGAGCTTCTCCACAGCCCTGGATGCCTCTGTTATCCCCAGTGACTTTCCCATGGACTAGCAGCGAGTAAGAAACTGGCACAGGATCTGAGTCCAGCTCTTCCTGACTCCAAAGCCAGCCTGCCCTGGATCTATGAATGCTAGCAATAGCTCTAATTATATTGTCTCATTTGATCCTCAGCACAGCTATAGGGTAGGTGTTCTACATTACCCCCATTTTAGAGAGGAGGATGCTGGGGCATATGCCCCAGTGTGTGGATCATACAGTTGTTTGACCCCACCTAACATGGTCTCTTCTGGAGTGAGTGACTCCGTCATGAAGAGCTATATAGCATAGTAAGGAGCAGACTGGACTTAACTCCAAAGATCTGAGTTCAAGCTCTGACTCTGCCACTTCCTAATTGTGCCAAAGCTTCAGTTTGATCAACTGCAAAATGGAATAATAATGCTCCAAGGCAATCCTTACATCCTGCGACCAATATCCTGTAGACTAGTGGTTCCCAAACTTTTTTGGCCTACCGCCCCCTTTCCAGAAAAAATATTACTGAACGCCCCCTGGAAATTATTTTTTTAATTTTAATAGCAATTAATGGGAAAGATCAATGCACCTGTGGCCATCACCACTCCCCTGGATCACTGCAGCACCCACCAGGGGGCGGTGCCACCCACTTTGGGAATCACTGCTGTAGACCTTCCAATGCTACTGGAGTTGGAGTTGTGTCTGCTATGATGTACTACCTGTATTTTCTGGGACAAGAGAAACAAATCATTGGAGATGACAGGGCTGGCCTGGTTCACTCAACAAATATCAGCCCCAAGTGCTCCCTGTCTCAGCCTGAGTTCAAAGCCAAGCTCCAGGCTTCATCCTCCAGTTTGGTTGGTGCAAACAGGCAGACCTGGTGCCATCTATCCTTTTTCTGAAAAAATATCTTTAGCTCAGAGGGTTTAAGTGGTCGGCCCAGAGAGCCAACACATTTCTTTGTGTAGCCACAGAGACCCGAAAGGACCAGGCCAGAGAGTGCTGATCCAAGACTTGGGAAACCTTAGGACACATTAGGAGGAAAGTCAGGAAGTGTCCTTACCAGAAGGCTGGCCAGTTTCTTAGGGCCCCAGTATCACCCCTGAGGCCCCTCTCGGGGCACAAACCTCCAGTGATTGCTTCAGTCTCCAAAGGAGCGTGCTCTCACCCGTAGGTGGGGATGGGGGGGGGGGACTACAGCTTGTTCTAAGCCACCTCTCAGACCTTCCCTCCCACTCTTCTGTTCCATGTGGACTCACCAGGCTTTCAGAAAGTCACTGAACCAGAAACCTGGCTGGGGCTTGGAGAGCCCACACACCCTGTGAGCGGGACACTTGGGTGGACAGTCCTATCTGGCCCATTTGCCCACTCCCACCCAATCGCTTCCCAAAGAATGTCGGTGGTTAATTGACCATATCCCACAGTCCCCATGTTGATCAGGCCACTCTGTGAAGATAGAGCCCGAGTCCTATGTGTGCTCTGGCCCCCACAGCTGGCATACCTCCCTGCATGCCACACAAGCAGAAGCAAGGCTTTCTGCTCAACTACCTCCCCCTCTCTTCAGGAGCACTCAGCCAGTGGTTCAAGGTGTTCAGGGAATCTAGAAATTCTGCTCAAAGAAAATCACCTTCCCCGGCTTGGCTTAGCAACTTCTGACAATTTCCTCTGCATGGACCAAAGAACGTCATGAAGAAAAGCCAAATCCATAAATATAGATGGGGCTAATTAGGGCCAGTCAGCCAGAGAGAAGCTCCAGAAATGAGGAAAAGGCCCTCTCTACCATTAGCCTTGAGGAAGGCACACACGCACTCTGGGAGCAATACTTCGGTGCAGACAGCAGAGGGGCATCACGTCCCCTGAGTGGCTTCTCGCCTCCTCCCCATTCCCACAGGCCTTGGAAGAAGCTTCCTTAAGTGGTCTGGCCCAACAGCCTCATCCCTGGTGGGTGGCCAGATCCCAGACACACAATCTTGGGCCTGTTGGCTTCCCAGCTCTTCCCAGCTTGCTGACACCTGCCAGACCTTGCCCTCTACTTCGATGGCTCTGGCAGACCTTCCAGGGTCTCCTCCCTGCCAGGAAGTGACCCTGAGTGAGACCTTTTCCCAATCCATAGTGTACACACACACCCCTGAAGAGCCAGAGAAGCCAGCCCCAGTTTAAGACGGGAAATACACCTCCTTGCACACCCTTTGGGGCTTCCCATCTATCCCAGTGATGTTCTGGCCCATGTTCTCTTTGAATTCATTTAAAAAAAAGCCTTTCCCATTCAACTTTTTCATTTTTCCCCAGAGTGAAAAACTGCTGGTTAATGAGAGCCTACAGACAAGTCAGGGCACCAACAAGAGAGCAAATGGCAGCCAGATTGATCAAAGTCGTGGCTAAGAAGGCAGTGAGCCCTAGTGAGACCTGGCTCTCCCAGTCCTATCTGGGAATGAAAGTGGAGAATGACTGTGGACAGATCATATTACGTCTCTGGGCCTTGGTTTCCCCATATGTAAAATGAAAGATTGGACTAGACCAGGAATATCTAGTGGCTAGTCCATAGACCATAGATTTCAAGGAGTCTGTGAAGTTTGATGGGGGGGGGGGGGAATAACACTTTTCTTTTCTCTAAGCTCTAATTAAAATGTAGCTCTTCCTTCAATGGGGGGGGGTACTAAGAGGCCCCACCCTTTAAGATTGCTGTGAGGACTAAATGACAAGATATTTGTACAGCGTCTGGCTTAGAGTAGGCACTCAATTAATGCATGTTTCCTTCTTTCCTCCCATCCTTTATCTATGTCTTCCCTCTGGTAGTCACTTCCTATCCCCCACTTGCCCATCTTCTGTTCATCTGAAATCCTGGAGAAGATCAGACGGCCTCGAACAATCCTCTACTAGGATGTCTATCACCACTGTGGAATCATTGCTGACTTCTGACAGTGTTCTTTGTTCAGATATGAGATACCCTGCATTTAGGAACTGCTAGTGTAGAAACTCCTTCTGCTGTTGCAGGGGACTTGCCCAGGGTCACAGGGCTACCTGGGTCAGAGACCTGCCCTCTTTGCTATGTCATATGGATTCTCATTGACGCCTGACTTAAGAAGTCAAAGGGATGGAGATGCTACTTTAAGACCAAGTCTCTGACGAGCGAAAATGATTGTTCTCAATTTGGTTTAAAAAAGAAAAAGGTTTAAGAGGTGAGAGAAGACGAGGTAGCAAGATGGTTCTGATCTGTTCTTTTCACCAGGATGTGATAAAAGGGGAAGCTTGCTCTTCCAAGGCTTTTCGACTTGGAATGTGAGAGCTAAGAGAAACCTGATGTGTCAATCTGTCCCACCCCCCATCCTAAAGATGGGGAAAATAAAGTCCCGCATGCTGGAACTACACTAGTCTGGAACTCAGTGCCGTCATCTGTCAAATGGACAAGCAGAGCTCTGAGATCTCTCTGCTCTGCATCCAGTATCCCACATCCCTCTTGGCCCCAAGTCCAATTCCCATGGAGCAGGGCTACAAAGTCAGCTTAAAGCTTAATGTCTCCAGGACACTTACTAGAAGAAGGAAACTGACTTTGCCTCTCCTGCCATCATATACAGGAAGGGGAATCGCCCTGGAAGAAGGTCTAAGCAAGCCCTGGATCCTCCTTTCTCCTCCCGACAGCTTCAAGTTTCAGCTCAGATCCTCCTTTGGGAGTTGACCTTCCCCAGAATGGCCCCTGGCAGATCCTTCCTTCTGAGATTACCTCCCATTCACTCTGCCTCTGGTATGTTTGTTTGCCGCCTCTCCCATTAGACTGGCAGCTCCTACAGGGCAGGGACTGTCTTTTGCCTCTTCGTATCTCTAGCATTTAGCACGGTGCCTGGCACCCAATTGGTGCTCAGTTATTGCTTGCTGACTGAGTAAGGAGAGAGCGGTGCTTCGGAGGGAGCTAGCTGCTTCTTCCTCCTCGTCTCCCCCTCGCTTCTCCCCAAACCTGTCTGGACTCCTTCCCTCTCTGACACACCGAGGGTCACACTCATTACCCTTGGAGCCTTTCCCGGTGCCTTCTGAGCTCCTGTTCTGTAAAGCCTTGGGCTCTGGGTGTGCTCGGACCCAAGGAGAAGAGTCGCCAGCAGCACAGAGAAGGAGGTCCCAAGAAGGGTTTTAAAGGTATTAAAAAGTGAGCAAACTAAGATTCAGAGAGCATATAATATGGTTCATTTGGGCTCACTCGACTAGAAAATCCTAAAATTATCCCTTTCCTTCTTTGCCAAGGTGGGGAGTTATGGGTACAGAATGTTCTCTGGAGGGTTGAACTCCATTGTTTTGACCAACTGGTTTTCCCTTTTCTTTGTTATCCGGGAGAGGAGGGAGAGGATATCTCGGGAAATGGAGAGCCAAATACTTTTGTTATTTAAAAAAGGGAAGCAGCTCTACTGCCTGCCCTCTAAGCCAGGAGTCTTTCCTCAACCATGTTTCAGTTCAGTAGGTAGACTTGGATGGTTTTTAAGGGAAGGCTGCTGGACCATGAGCTCTGCTCAGAGACCATCTCCAAGGCTTGATGCAAGGCCAGAGCTTAGACCGCCAGGTTCTGACTGATTAATCCCTTTTAGGGAAGGGGGAGGAAGAGGCTGTGGGTCCTTCCGTCTCCCCAGAGAAGCAACATGGCCCCAGGCAGAAGAGATCTCTGTGGAGCAGGGAGTGGGGATGTCTTGTCTGCCTGGGGCCAGGCCCACCAGAGCTTCCAGCAAGGGCAATGACCATCCTTCCTGTGCTCTCCTCCAGAAGACCATTCCTTGTCATAGGGATGGTGAGGGGCACCAGCCAGATAGAAGGATGCCCTTGAAGTCTTTCCTTTCCTGAGATTCAGAAGAATGCAATGGACCTCCTAGGGCTAGGGCTTTAGGGGTAGGGCTGGGCTGTGGAAACAGAGAGCAGAAGAGAGTGGGCTGGTCGTCTTGCTCCAATCAAGGGGCCTGGAGCAGGGCCAGAGGAAGGCACTGCAGAGGTACTGGCTTTGGGTCAGAGGGTCTGGGTTCAAATCTTCCCTCTGATTCCCTCACAAAAAGAAGTTTGTGATTCTTTCTGTCAATAGTGCTTGTTTTCAGAGACAATGTCTCTAGAACTTTCTTACTCACTTCATAGAAATATATATATAAACACATGTAACATAGTTTATATTCATGTGTGAATATATAAAGATTATATGTAATATTACATATTTTGTATGTGATACAAAAGGTTATAAATGCAAAACATACATGTATACAAATGTTATATATGTACATTTATTTATTCATCTTGTGTGACCTTAGACACTCCAATGTGCCTCAGTTTCCTCATCTATAAAACGAAAGAGTCAGATGAAATGAACTTGGAAGTCCCTTCCAACCTTAGATCTCGGAACACCCAGGGCCTCAGTTTTCTCAATTGTAAAATAGGAGAGCTGGAATAGATGGCTTCTCAAGTCTCCTAGCTCTCAATCTATGATCCCATAGACCCCCAGAAACATAAACCAGGAGGCAAGACAAAGTCCAGAGGGCCCAGATGAGCAGGAAGGTGGGGATGAAAACCAAGAAAAGTATTTCAGGGGGCAGCTGGGTAGCTCAGTGGATGGAGAGCCAGGCCTAGAGACGGGAAGTCCTGGTTTCAAATCTGGCCTCAGACACTTCCCAGCTGTGTGACCCTGGGCAAGTCACTTAACCCCCATTGCCCGCCCTTACCACTCTTCCACCAAGGAGCCAATACATAGAAGTTAAGGGTTTAAAAAAAAAAAAAAAGAGGAGGAAGAATACAGTGATAAAACAAATTGAATATCCTAAATATCTGCATAACAAAAGCTTAATAGTATATTCATAAAGCTCTAGATTCAAGTTTTTTAAAAATAGCAAAAATTCTAAAACTCTACTTACCTGCTAATAAAAATAGAAAAATAGGGAAGTTTATTATTTATCATTAGCTGAGTAAAAATTGAACTTTAAAATGGTCATGCTGGGGACAGCTAAGTGACTCAGTGCACTGATAGCCAGGCCTAGAGACAGGAAGTCTCTAGGTTCAACTTTGCCTTCAGACCCTTTCTAGCTGTGNAAAAGAAAAGAAAAGAAAAGAAAAGAAAAGAAAAGAAAAGAAAAGAAAAGAAAAGAAAAGAAAAGAAAAGAAAAGAAAAGAAAAGAAAAGAAAAGTATCTCAGAAGGAAAAGGCGGCAAGATCCAGAAAGTAAACAAGAGCCTGGCGCTCTCCTTGCCCCCTCCAAGCCCCAGCTGGCAGGGACTCCGGAGGTGTTTTGGGAAGTCACTGGATGAGAGGGCAGAATTGGGAGTCTCATCCCCATCTCCTTTGCTCTGACAGCTGAAAGAAGGGAATCTGCTCCTGAAGTCCCAAAAATGTTGTTGCTATAGAAGCCGGTAAGCAGATTAGACTCGAAAGACCAGTTTAAGCACTCACAAAGAGTTTAATCATCAGGGCTGGTGTAATTACCCCGAAGACATTTCCACTCATTCCTGGCTGCGTCCTATTCTCTGTCCTGGGGACCTCTGAACCTCAGTGCAGTCCCCTCGGCACCTATCAGCGGGATCCCGCAGAGGCCAGCAAGGAGCCAGCCTCGGGCCCAACCTGAGTCCCCAACCAGTCCCTCGAGGGGGGCCGGTGGAGGGGAGGTTCGGCTCAGGTGTGACAATCATCGTCAGGTTCGCTCCTGGTGCCCACTTTGAGCTTGTTTTAGCATGGAATAAAGGTCCCAGCCAAGGTGGGGAGGGGAGAGGGCACCTCGAGACCTCGCCTCGGAAGCAGTCCTTCTCGACCTGCCAGAACGAGGCACTTCTGGAGCTCCTTCCTCGCCTCCCCGGAGAGCCATTAGAGAGCAGAGGCAGAAAGGCTGGGGACCCCAAGGGTCCTCGAGGCGGAGAGCCCCGTGTGGCTGCCCCGTCTCCAGCCAGCTCGCTGCTCCTTCCCTGGAGTCTAGGACGACCTGTCTGGACCAGCCAGTGACTCTACCAGTCACACTAGAAGCTGCCCCTCAGCTGCTGGGGCCGGGGCCGGGGCCGGGGTCTTCTCCCTCTTCTCTCTCTCCCGGAGACAAGCCTTCACGCCTCTCTTTGAGCTCAGAGGCAGCTGCCCGCAGCCTCCCCCTGAGCCCTCTGCTCTCAGGGCCGGTGGGGGGCTCAGTGCCCCACTTTGCTCCTCCGAGGAGCTCCCAGGGGCAAATTCCAAAGTGAAGAAGGGAGGGGGGTCGGGCCAGACTTACCATCTCATTCTCCTCTCCTTTATTGAGCACGGCATGGTGGCCCTTCCCATACTTCTCCCCCATGAAGGAGTGCTGGGCTCTGGCTCCTGTGCCTTCTGGGGAAGCTCTGCTGTCAGGGCAGACTCATAGAGGGCCTGTCTGGCACTCTCCGCAGCTGAAATGGTTAATGATCCGAAGCCAAGTTCAAGGCTCTTTCTTAAGAGCCCTCGCACACGCGGCGTGCGCACAACACACACACACACACACACACACACACACACACACTCACACACACACACACTCAGCCCTTCCTCTTGTGCATTGAAATGCTAAGAACTTCAGGCTCCTCCCACAAGTCACCCTCTGTTGGAAGGACCTGCTGCTTCCACCTGGCGTGGGGCTCCCCAGCACTCCCCCAGCCCTGGGCCTGCCCAGCAAGACGCTTTTTCCAGGCAAATGCCACTGCTCCAATGCCAGGCAGATCGGGGCTGCCAGGCCAAGACAATGAAGAAAGCTGGCTGGAAGCCTGGGAGGAGGGCAGAGAGAGAGGGGAAGGCCACAAGGAGCTCCACTGGGGGAGGAAGGGGCTGGGGGATGCCATCCTGGGAGCCAGAACACTGACCTTGTTCCCAAGGAAGGGTCACATCACAATGGCAGGACCTGGGGGGGGGGGCGGCCCAGAGTCAGACTCCCTCGCCTCAGCCAGTTGGGATGCTTAGAGAGAATCCTGGCCCAGCCATGCCTGGGAAGCTTGTCCCCTTGGATGGCCCAGAGTGGGAGTGGAGTCCTTAAATTCACAGGGAATCTGAGTGTGAATCCTGCCTCGAACCCCTGCCTGTGGGAATGAAGTAAAATGCTGCAGGAAGGTCAGCTGGGATTGTTGTGGATTCCACAGCAATAACCACCGACTCTGCGAGCAAAAACCTGCTCCCTGTGAGAAGGATCCCTCCATTCTTTATGCTGTATCCCTGGCACCCCGCACAGAGCCTGGCAACTCCATTTTAAGTTCTTCCAGATGGACAGACGGCTGGCGAGAAGGATCCTCTTTCATTAGTCCCCCTGAGCTCTCGCAGCCCATCCCTGGAACGCCAGCATCACAGGAGCTGTCCAGGGTCCGCAGTGGGGCTCGCCCTTCCCTTCTCTGGACGCCAGGGCTCAGGCTCACAGATTTGGGTTGGGAAGGGGGCCTCGGGCATCCGCAGGTCTGGCCCTCATGTTAGAGTAGGAACCAGCATCTCTACAGTGTCTGGAGACGTGGGAAGCATGGTATACATGTTTTCTCACTGAGCTTCCCAGCCCTTTGTGGGATTATTGCCCCAATTTTACAGATGAGGAAACTGAGGTTCAGAACTCTAACTATAAACTCCTTTGTTACTTCAGGTCCTTCGTGACCCAGCTCAAGTCTACCCTCCCAAGTCTATGACATACTTCTTCCCTTTGGGTACTCCATTTTCTGAACATGTTAGCCACAGAATTTTAAGATCAAAAGGCATCTCAGGGGCTATCTAGTAACCTGTCCACCAAAGGCATCCCCATCGGAACATGTCCAAGGAGGGGCCATCTGGCCTCGGCTCAAAGACCTCCAAGGAGGGGGAAGTCTGCACCCATAGGGGCACCCAAAATGGCTTCTGGAGCTTCCCCTCATTGATCCCCGATTCTGCCTTTTGGGGCCAAATAGAGCAAGACTACTCCCTACTGCACACGTGCACACACACACACACACATGCAAGCACACATGCACATACACATACAGACATACACATACCCTGCCTCCACATAACAATTTGTCCATAGCTCTACTATCCCCAGCCCCTTCTATCCCCCCTCCCCATCCCCTCTCTGGATACCACCTCTCAGGGGCACCTGCCTTAAACTGAGGGGCCAGAACTGAGCCCCAAAATCTTGATGAGGGCAGACCACAAGGGTGGCTCACCTCCCCATCCCTGGAAGCTTGGTCCCTCTCACTAAACCCCAGGGGTTTTGTTGGCTGCCATGGCACCCTGCTGACCCATGCTGAGCCTCCAAGGAACCTTTAGAGCTTTTCTTTAGACCCTTCAGAGTCTTCCACATTTCATACTTTAGGAATCTATTTTTGGCCTGAGGACCTTCATACCTACTCACTGTCAGCTTATTAGATTTACCTCCTATGTTCTAACCTGACCCGATCTTCTTGGATCCTGACTCTGTGGGTAAGGCTCTCTCGCTCAGCTGTGGGTATGATAAATATGCCCTCTTTGCCCTTATCCCCAGCATTGAGAAAAGACATTAAGCAGCCCAGGAAGCAGCACTGATCCCTGGGCCACTCCACTAGAGACCTCTTACTCCATTGGCATCGAACCATTAATGTGTCAAATGTGACCAGAGCAACAACGAGATACAACTAATTGTACTTGTGTTGGGGGTCTGAGCAGAGCATCTCGCCTGGCATTTGGCCACCTGCAGGCACTGAGAAGCTCGCTTTGGGGAGGATCGTGATGGCAGATAAGCCTCGAAGAAACCATGGGATGTGCATGGATATCCTCTAACCATTTGGATCCGCTTACCCTATGGTGAGTGGAAGACTCCTTAGTGGTTGGGGAGCTTTCTAGACTTCTGTTCTAGCTCTCTTGTCTCAGTGCTTTTGGCTGCTCCATCCATTGTTGCACTTTTTGTCCCCAAGGAGGTCGGTGAGAGACCCTTTTCTATAGGAAAAGACCTTGGATCCTTCTCCCTTCTGGGACCATTTGGTCCAAGAAATGGGCCTCAGTCTTTGGCCTTGGAGTCAGTTCTTTTCCATTCTAGGTGAAGACAGTGGAGTCTAACCCTATAGACTTTGAAAGGTCAGGCGAGTGAGCCCTGGGAACCCAGGAGTTCAAGTCTAAGCTGGGTTTTGTGGCCAACCTAAGCAAGGAGCAAGAAGAAAACTTCAGGGTCTAGAAGTTGAGACATGGACTTATCCAGCAATCAGGCCCCATTTGGACGTGACTTGGTGGGACCAAAGGAACCAAGATTGCTATATATTTACTCCCCTCAAAGACTGAGAGGAGAGTGTGCCTCTGGGGTACTGGAGCAGGAAGGGGAGCAGATTTTGTATTTTTTCCTAGTGAGAAATATCCCTTTGGGAGAGCTAATTGACGGTAAGTGACTAAATGACCCTCCACACTGTGGGGAAAATGTGGCCAGTAGGACCTCAACATGAGGGCAATAAATAAAAAGACACCCCGACAGCTCGAGCTCCCCTACAACCACAACCGGGAGATATGGCAGGGCCGGCTCTGAGACAGAGAGGCTGGAGCGTACTGGCTGGGGGCAAAGGTGTGGTCCACATCCCTGCATCTTCTTCATGAGATGAGGGCAAAATGCTTTAGCAAAAGCTCTGCCAAACAATAGTGTGCCCTGATCACCTGTGAATGACAACAAGATGGATCCAAGACCACTCCAGGGAGAACTGGGGAGTCTGAGAGCGGATCAAAGCCGACTCTTTAACTTTATCCTTCTGCTTTGATTTGGTTTGGATTGCTTTGTGTTTTCTTTCACAACCTGACTAATCGGAAAATATGTCTTGCAGGGCTGCACATGTGTAGCCTCTATTAAACTGTTTGCCTTCTCGGTGAAGGGGGATGAGAAGGGGCAAGAGGACTCCGAACTCAAAAGTTTAAACAGGAATGTGAAAAAGTGTCTTCCCATGTTGCCAGGAAAATTAAATATTCAATTAAAATTCATTTGGCTAAAACCTATGTTATCTGTACCCACCGCGATGCCCTTATCTGTTCATTTAGTAACCCTGTCATAAAAGCAGATGACGTTAGTCTGTCCTGACCTGTCCTGGACAAAGGTCATTGTCTTTGGCAGAGAGCACAGAAGCAGCTCGGCCTTCTCTGTTACGGGTTATTATCATCCCATCGCCTCCAAGGAAGGGGTTTGCTCCTTCTTTGATCTTCTGCCTTCTCCCAATGTCATTTCAAAAGAACACTGTCTGCTGATGGCAGGGGAGATGGCTTCCACCCCCAGCTCTCCCCCATTCGGAGCTCCAGCACTCCTTGGTGCTAGTTTTGCAGGATCACAACAGGATTTTATGCCCAATCTTTCCCTCACACTCAATATCCAGGCCCGTGTCCATGCCTGGAATATACTCCTTCACATCCGCCCCTTGGCACCTTGGGTCCCTCCGAGGCTTGGCTTAACCCTAAGCTCCAAGGAGAGGCCTGATTGTCCCAGCACTCTCTCGTGCCCCCTCCCACATACATATGTCTGTATTTCTGTGCATGTGTTTGACAGCGTGGGCAGCATGGTCCTCGAAGGGGACTAACAACCTTCCCTGGCTTGGTTCCTGTGTTTTTGCAAACCAACAGGAAGGCTGATTGTCATTTCTTTTTAAAATACAGAATTATTTCACTATCGTGCCACTGGCCAAGAGGAAGCTTCAGAGTATCTAGTGGTCTGGATAGGCTTCCCAGAAGGCCCCAGGATCCTCATCAACCTTCAGAGGACACTGAGACTTCAAACTCTCCCTCTTCCTCCACTTCAAAACACCCCATGCTGCAAATAGGCCCTGGCCTGGATTCGAGCCTGGTCTAGAGAAGCAGCAATAAAGCAATATTCCAAATGTGGAAAAGTGGGCAGGCGGCCTATGACTGAGATTCCATCCCTACCTCACCCTCCATTGGCCAACCTAATTCATAAGACATTTCAGTCAGGAGCCACTTGCCTCATTAAAATGCCATCAAGCCACAAAAAAATGCTGAGACCCAACCACTCCCCACATTTTCTCCCATACCCCCATGTCATGAGCACTATTAAGGGGCCCATTTTCTAATGGACTGGTGAAATCAGCTCTGCAAACCCTAGAGAAATGGAGAAGGGGAAGCACCAGGGATTGGAATTGGTGCCCCAATCTAACTTCTGAGATTTTCCCATCAGCCTGCAGTAGAACTCCATCCTTGCTCCTGTTTGTGGGTTTCTCTCGTCTCCTTAATCCCTCAATCTCCCATCCCTGGTGGGCTCTACTTCAGGGTCTCCCCATCTCTGACACAGTCCTTCAGGATCCATCAAGGCCACTCTGGGTTTCACAGAAATGAACCACGGTCCTGACAACCACTGCATTCATATGAATTATTTTCTTCAAGAGACCATAAGTTCCTTGAAGGCAAGGTCTGGTTTGTTTCTGACTTTACATCTCCAGCACCTGGCATAGGATGTGGCACATTCTCCAAAGAAAGAGGGGAAGAGGGGAAAGTCCAATTTATGAGTTCGTTAATCTAGGGAACTCCCACCACCAAAGCTTTGAAATGTCTGGTCTCTGGGAGGGACCTGACTCATGGCAAATGCCTACTAAACAGTTGTTGATCGGTTGGTTGGTTGGTTGGTTGATTGGTTGGTTGGTTGGTTGGTTGGTTGGTTGGTTGACTAAAATGACAGGGGTAGAATTTCAACCCAAGTCTAACTGATTCCAACTCACTCCATCCACTATAACACCACTATAACAGCCACATAACCACCTATAACATCTTCCCAAAAAAAGTCACCAAGAGTTTTGTGCAGACTGGCCAATTGGAGTCTTGTCCCTTCGATTCTGGGATTTGGCACAGATTTGTCCATCAGCAAACTTCTGGTAACACTGGTGCTGGATCTCTCTCTCTCACTGCCAATGTTGGACCTTGCCCAGACTTTCAGGTTTGAGTCTCAGTCTGAGTGGCTAAACAAAGTCAACTTGAGGAGGGAAATTAATCTTGGTATTCTTATGGAGCCTGGAAGACATTGTCCCACTTGACTCTCACAGTAATGTAAGTGCTGTAGGCATCACGATGCCCATTTTACAGAGTAGCAAACTGAGGGACAGAGTGATTGACACAGAGGAGATTTGTGATAGAAGAGGAAAGAGATGAAGGTGGTGGAAGGAGCTGGCCAAAGATGACGTAATTCATATCAACCAACCAATCGTTTGAGAAACTTTGATTGAGTACATCCTTTGTACCAGAGACTGAGAGTGAGCTGGACAATGAACCCACATCCTCCGGTTGCCCTTTCCCACTGTACTACAGTGCTCCAAAAGACCATAGACCTGTTTAGGGCAGAAAAGGCCCCGTGGGGCTCCAACCAGAAGCCTTAGATATCTGGAAGTCGTCTGGTGCCTCTTTTAGTTTATGTGCCAGGGAGGGGTAGCGTCAGAATCTTGAACAAAAAAGCCACTGTGAAAGTCCAAGTTTGTGATGGTTACAAATTCTCTAAGAAATTTTATATGCCATTCATTCTCTGAACTTTACAACTTATCGTTATCATACACTTATAAGAAAATGAAATTGAGGTTTTATTGCGAAATAGCATTTTAATATACAAAGTGAAAGTGCAGAATTTTGTAATTGGGGGAAATCATTTTAATATTTAATCAAGGAAGAAAACTTCCTGGGAAATAAAGCAACATTTTCAGGCACAAGAAAGGGATTGTGAACCTCAGCTGCTTGGCATCTCTGTGGAATCCAAGTCAGACAACAGCTGTGTCAATAAACTGCTTATATCCAGGTAGTGACATTCATTTGCTAAGTGAGTCAGTGGATAGAAAGCTACCGAAGTTCCAGTCCATGAAAGGAGCTTCGGGGTACTATTATTTGTCCTTTTATTTGGTTTCCAGACCGGTCCTCTCTTGTTCTGGGGAACAAATTCGCTACTAGAGGATAAAAGAAAGACTGTGATTTGGAAATCATAACACTTCCTCTTACCATGGAACCCTGAGATTGCTAAACCCACTTTCCTCACCACAACTCTGCTAGCCACTAGTTCATGTATTTTCATTCCTGCCTGTCTACACAGAAAAGAGTCCGGGTTCTGATTCCTAGCTGGCATCCAAGCCTCTGGTGTTTCTAACTCCAGGCACCATGTTCTTTCTGCCTCAAGAGAGAAGAGTAGGACTGAGAAAAAAAGAGCTTCACACCTAGACTAGTCCTATATTTAGAAGACAAAATAACCATTCCCCTTACGCCCAATCCTACTTGGGAAAGGGCCTATAGGAGCAGCCTAGGGGGCTATGGTGGAGATCTAGGTCTCTACCAAACCCAGCTGGAAAAGCCAGGCTCAAGAAAGACTATCGTGACATCAGTCCTAGTGGGCATGTTGTAGCAACAAGCAGAGGTTATGCTCTAGAGCGAGTCAGACAGGGAAGACGTTGTAGTGATAGCAAACAATAACCCTCATTGGGAATCTCAAGAACCTCAAGGGCAGTAATGGGGAGAGAGGAATAGAATGAAGACGGCATCACATTTCCAAACCTTGGATCATATTTGAAAGCAATTTATAATAAAAAATAGTTTGTACTGGTTAAAAAATAGAAACATGGGCTTCGTGCGGCAGGCTAGAGAAGCCAGATGCAGACAATGACCCTAGTAGCTCAGTGTTCAGTACCCGCAAGAACACAGACTACTGGAGAAAGGACAACCTGTTCATCAAGAACTACTGGAGATCCCAGCTTTGGGAATAAGAACTCACTGTTTGGCAAAAACTGCTGGGAAAATTGCAAACTGTGTGGCAAAAATGAGGCCTAGATCAATATCTCACACCCTATACCAAGATAAGCTCGAAATGGGCACGTGATTTAAATATAAAGAGCGATATTATAAGCAAATCAGGGGAACATAGAAGAGTTTACCTGTCAGATCTATGGGGAAGGGAAGAATTTATGACCAAAAAAGAGACAGAGAGCATTACAAGATGTAAAATGAATCATTTTGATTATATTAAATTTAAAAGGTTTCATACAAACAAAACCAATGTAACCAAGATTAGAAGAGACAACAAACTGGGGGGAATTTATAACAAATCTCTCTGATAAAGGTCTCATTTCTCAAATATATAAAGAACTAAGTCAAATTTATAAAGATCCAAGTCATTCCCCAAATGATATGTGGCCAAAGGACACGAATAGGCAGTTTTCAGATGATGAAATCAAAGCTACCGATAATCATATGGAAAAATGTTCTAAATCCCCCTTTATTAGAGAAATGCAAATTAAAACAACTCTCAGGTACCACCTCATACCTATTGGATTGACCAATATGACAGTAAAGGAATGTGGCAAAACTGGGACATTAATGCATTGCTGATGGAGTTGTGAAGTGATCCAAGCATTCTGGAGAGCAATTTGGAATTAGGCCCAAGGACTGTAAAAAGAATGCATACCTTTTGATTCAATAATATCACTACTAGGTCTGTATCCCAAAGAGATTTTTAAAACGGTAAGGGGCCTGACTGTACAAAAATATTTATAGCTGTTCTTTTTGTGGTGGCAAAGAATTGAAAACTAAAGGAATGCCCCTCAAAGGGAAATGGCTGGACAAATTGTGATATGTGATGGTGATGGAATGCTTTTGCGCTATAAGGAATGATGGACAAGATAATGTCAGAAAGAACTGGAAAGACCTATGTGATCTGATACAAAGTGAAATAAGCAGAAACAGCAGAACATTATACACAATAACTGAAACATTGTGGAACAATCCAATGTTACAGACTTTGCTCTAATAACAATATAATAATCCAGGACAATTCGGGGGGACTTATAAAAAAGAATTCCATCTACCTCCAGAGAAAGAACTGCTGGAGTGGAACTGCAGATGAAAACATATGATTTATCACCTGTTTATTTGGGCACATGATTTGGGGTTTTGGTTTTATAAGATTATTCACTTACAAAAATGAATGATATAGAAATGAGTTTTGTGTGATGATACATGTATAACCTAGATTGAATTGCTTGTCAGCTCCAGGAAGGGGGACAGAAGAAGGGAAGGAGACAACGTGAATCATATAGCTTCAGAAAACTTATGTGGAAATTTGTTATTAAATAGAAAATAAATTTGAAAAAAACAAATTATCACTTTTTTAGCCCTTTGATTTTTTGCATATTATTTATATGCATACATATCATATCATGTATACATATTATTCCATGTTATCCCACTTAAATACAAATCATATCATCATATATCATCATATACATCATGTCATCATAATCAGCTTATTTCTCCACTCTCTTTCTGAGTAAATCCCTTCTATCTTCTCTACTATTAAAAGTAATTTGGGGAATTGCAGAAATCCTCTTTCCATGTAGCCATATAAACATTTTGACCTTAATAAGTCCCTTAAATTTTCTCTTTCTTATTTACCTTTTTGGGCTTCTCTTGTATCTTGTGCTTGGACTTCAGATTTTTTGTTTATGTTTGGCTTATTCCTCAGGCATGCTTGGAAATCTTCTGTTTTATTGAATGCCCATTTTTTCCCTTGAAAGAACGTATTCAGTTTTGCTAGATAGGTGAGTCTGGGTCGTAAACCCAAATCTTTCACCTTCCCAAATATCATATTCCATGCCTTTTGATCCTTTAATGTAGAAGCTGCTAGATCCTATATGATCCTGATTGTAGCTCCATGGTATTTGAATGGTTTCTTTCTGACTGCTTAAAGAATTTTCTCCTTAGTTTGGTGGCTCTTGAATTTAACTATTATATACCTGGAAGTTGTCATTTGAGGATTTCTTTCTGGAGGTGATGGGAATTCTTTCAATTTTTATTTTTATTTTCTTGTTTAAGGATCTCTGGGCAGTTATCTTTGATAGTTTATTGTAATAAGATGTCCGAGGTTTTTTCTTGATCATGGCTTTTAGGGAGTCAAATAATTCTCAAATTGTCCCTCCTAGTTCTATTTTCCAGGTCAGTTGTTTTTTTAGTAAGGGATTTCATGTTTTCCTCTGGGTTTTTCTTTCCATTCCTTTGATTCTGCTTTATTGTTTCTTGATTTCTCATGAGATAAATAGTTTCTAGATGGTCAATTCTGATTTTTAAGACCTGATTTTCTTTTGTCAGTTTTTGGTTCTCCTTTTCTCAATTGGTTCATTTCTTCTTGCATCACTTTCCTTTCTCTTCCCCACTTTTCCTCTGCCTCTCTTAATTGATTTTTGGAGTCTTTTTTGAACTCTTTGAGAATTTGTGTCAAATCCATATTTTTCTTTTGGAATTTGCATGTGTTTCCTTTGCTTTCACTGTCCCCTTCTGTGTCTAGACCTTCTTCTTTTTCTCCATAAAAAATTCTTTAGAGTTAGGTGCTTTTTTTTGTTATTTCCTCATTTTTCCTATCTAATTATAGGTAGGCTCTGTTTTCTGGGAAGTTGGGGTACCCTCTTAAACTTCAGTCTTTGCTTGATGTTATTCTCAGCTTATTTTCTGGGTCTGAGGGCTGAGAGTTCTGGAAGCTCCCTTCCCCTGCTGATTCTTAAATTACAACTTTTTTTAAAGTTTTCTCTGTAAGATAATCCATTTTAATGTTTAAAGTTGCCATATTTCATTAGTTTAATAAATTATTATTTAACAAAAAAATAAATAAGAATTACTAGAAAAGCAGTTTGGCAGAAATCATACTATTTATACTGATATCTTAAGCCACAGACCACCCCATTGTCCCATTGGATAAGGGAAATCAAGAGAAAAGGTCACTTCATAATAATTATGTTAGAGAAAATACACAAATTCAATTTTCTGATTAAAGGCCTTTCCACAAACAAAATCAATGCAACCATGAGACAAATTGTTGAGTGAGAAAAATATTCGCATTAAATATTCTATATAAAGGTCTAATATTCAAGATAAAAGATATCTGACATACATATAAAAGAGCAAGAGTCATTTCTCTGTCACCCTAGACATCAGGTTCCTACTCCACAGAGTGAGGGATTGGATAAGAAAAATTTCTATGTGCTTTTACTTCTCAGTCTCTGAATCCACATTCCTCTTTACAAATCACTCACTCCAAGGCCTCTCTTAACATTACCACTAGTCATTGGAGCAGCACATCAGCTCGTACACAGGTGGCATTCATCACAGGCAACTGGGTCCCACATGGGAAGACAGAAGATGATGGAAAGAAGTCTAAAAGTCATCCAGCCCACCCCCTTCATCTAACAAAGAAACTCATTTTGGAAAAGCATGTCAAGATGTACATGAAATTATGAAGAGTGAAATGAACAGAACAAAGAGAACATTATGTACATCAATAAAAATATTGTTTGAAGAATGACTTGTGTAAGTCCACCTCCAGAGAAAAAGCTGAGAAACAGAAATAAGTTAGACATAGTTTTATATATTCATATATATTTTTGTCAAATGATGCCTTCTCTAATGTGGGGAAAGGAGAAGTGAGGGAGTTAACATGGTATTTTAATGTGAAAACAGATAAATTTAAGGTTTTTTTAAAGGATAACTGAGGCCATAGAAGAAAAGTGGTATGTAGAATATCATAGAGAAAGGAAGCAGGAGATCACTGAAGGCTTGAACTTAGGACTCCTAGTTTCTAGTACAATGTTCATTCTACTATCCCACAGCTAAACAAACATTTATTGAGCACCTTCTATGTTCCAGGTACTGTGCTAAACACTGAGGATATATAAAAAGACAAAAACATCCATTCCCAAAGGAAATTCCATTCTAATGGGGAAGACAACATGCAAACCACAAGGGAGCCTCTACAAGTTTAAACTGAGGCAGAGGACCCCAGTGAGACCTACATTGTGGAGATGGCTTTAGATAGATTAGTTCTAGAATTCCCTACTACATGTCTCCAAATGAGACTATGACTTTACCTTTGTGGAGAAGGAGGAGGGCTATAGCTGGGCACTGACTCCTTCATTCTTCTGTCACCAGAGGGTTGACTGGATTGGATTTGTTTCAGATTTTGTGGTCTAGGAATAAAACACCTTTCTATTGAGTTTAGACTGAAAGCTACTTTACTGATCATTCCAAAGAGAACAGAGGCATTAGATAACTCTCAGTCAGCTTAGCTATCTCCCACCTAATTCTTATTATACAGAAGGCAATTATGAATGATATTTATTTATCAAAGGAAACAATAAGATGGAAATTGAGAAGTTCTATAGATTAGTGGAGATGATAGAATGCACAAGAATAAAAGGGCTGCTGGCTCAAAAACAAGGTAAAATCTCAGCTCAACCAAGAAGAGAATGATTTCACCCAGGAAGTCTGCTCTTAGCAATCTCTGGAGGTGCAGGCAAGGGGGGGGGGGTAGATCTTCCCCACATGCCTGTGACTCCAAAGAATTCTCCCATCTATGCTTCAAAGTTTACGCCTTGCCTCTCTCTCTTCTCAGTCTAAGGTCTCTTCACTAGTCAGGATTCACATCTTCTTCATGGAACCAACAGCCCAAGCTCAGGGATCTCTCAGCCACTCAGGAGTCATGTCTCCATACAAGTAAGCAGCATGAGACTCTCCCTCTGGAAACTGCCCCATACAACCTGAATGGGATGGTATATGCATATTTAACCAGAGACCATTGGTATGGGACTTTCTCATTGGTGGAGATCAGTGTTTCATGACTCCATGAGAAGAGCGGGTACAATTGATGAGAGCAGGAGAGAGGAGAGCTCTTTAAATCTCTAGTCTCTTTAGGCTCCACAGTCACTTCAGGAGAGAAGATGGCTGATGATAACTGCACATTATATTGCTAAAGGAAAAGAAGAAGGTGACATTGGAGGAGTGGGCAGTCTCTGTCATGTCCCAACCCCAGTTTTCTACACTAGAAAATTCAGGGAATATCTCTGTCTTTTCCTCTCCTCCTCCTCCTCCTCCTCCTCTTCCTCCTCTTCCTCCTCCTCCTCTTCCTCCTCTTCCTCCTTCTCCTCCTCCTCCTCCTCCTCCTCCTTCTTCTTCTTCTTCTTCTTCTTCTTC
>NC_058132.1:641953651-642056534 GCF_016433145.1 Gracilinanus agilis | reverse complement strand
CTCTCTCTCTCTCTCTCTCTCTCTCTCTCTCTCTGTCTCTCTCTCACAATGGAAAGCTTTGCTTTGTTTCATCTAGTATTTATTCTGCTCTGAATACTTTCTCTAATTTTATATTGTATAGACTTGGATAAATGGGTTTCTTTGTTATTATGCCATTTGCCCAGAACTGGTATTTAGTAGGAAAGAGGTCAAGCCTTAGATATAAAACTTGCTGTCCTGCTTTTCCCATTAAGAAACAGCAGTCAGAAGTTTAACATAAACTTAAAAACCCCAAACTCCTAGATTAATCATATTTAAGGGAGCAGATAGATTAAATCTGTGCTCAGCACCCCGTCTCTCTGAAGAGGGCAGAATGGCCAACCTCCTGGCCTCAGTCTCCTGCTTGTCCTCCTGGCAGGTAATAAAATCTCCCTTGGAGAGGCTGGAGCTGTCTGTTCTGCCTCTCTTGAAGCCACACAATGATGCCACCGTGCTACCTGTGGGAGCAGCCATGGCTACATCTCCATGATATATACAGGGTAGATGGAAGGTGATCCCAGAGGGAAGGTACCCGCAATGAGGAGGACAAAGCAGAGACCAGAAGAAAATGGGAATTGAGCTGAGCCTTGAAGGAAGCCAAGGAAACAGAGAGGAGGGTCCAGAGAATCCAGCTAGTAAAAGGCATGGAGGCAGAGAGATGAAATCAGGGGGAACTGCCTGAGGGATATCTCAGATGCTGTGAGACAGATGAGAAGGGAGGGAAGTTCATGAGGAAGGCAGTCACAGTGACAAAAGGAATTTGTCACATTTCAGGGCTGGGGTGAGAATTCTCTGGATGATTGTTGAGAACTCTCCTTAAAACAGGAGAGCCTGATTTTAGGGTTGGGGGAGCAGAGAAGCATAAATCTAGAGCTAGAAAGGAGCTCAGAAATGGGCTAGGCAAACCTCCAAAGGAGGAAACTGAGGCCTGCCACACAGGTACCAAGTGGCTGAGCCAGGTGCTGAACTGAATCCGCTGTCTCCAGAAGTTACTCTTCCTAGAATCAGGGCATGTCCCAGTTTTAAGGGAAGTGAGAATTCATCTCTTCCAACCCCTTCATTTTATAAAAGAGGAAACAGGTAGGTTCTTGGAGAAGAGATTCACTGAAGGTCTCACAAGATGTCAGGATCCATGTTGGAACACTTTGAGGAAATGTGGGCTGGATCCTGCCCTCCAGGACTGATGGGAATTTGATCAGTGGGGAGGAAGGGGAGGGCACTTGAGGTAGGTGGAAGGGAAAAAGCCAAGTACACAGAAGAGAGGGCCTCCAGTCTAAATGATGCCAATGAGGAGAAACTTCTGTTGATGACTTTCCCTAGAGAGGATTATTCCAGGAAGAGAGGCTCAGCCCCAGGTTCACCCCCAGAGGTTGCTCTCCATCCCCCTGAGGCTCTGCTCCCCAACCCCACCCCAGGTTCTCTGTGAGGGACTTGGACATTGACCCACACCTCTCTCAGACGCCTGAAGGATTGGAGCGCTAACCCAAATGAAGCAGACCCGTGAGGGCACCTCTGCTTTTGAGGGCCAGGGCAGGCGGCCAAACAGCTAGCATTTCAAGTCTTTCATCCAAGAATCCCCAAGTACATCACAACCATGACTTCTTGCGACATCTTTGTGAAGTGGGCAGGTGGAAATGATATCCTAATACCCATTTGCCAAAGGGAGAAGCTGAGTCACAAAGAGAGGGAGTGATGAGTCTAAGGTCATGCGGCCTCAAACTGGAACTGAGCCAGCCAAGGCAAGAAACCTGCCAGACTTGAGGCTTTAGGGCTTTATTGAGCTCAGGGAAGGTTAGCTCATACATCCTCTCAACTTCTCATTATCCACAAGCTGGTGTTTGGAAAGTGCTTTGAGATCCTTGCTATGAGAACATTAGAGAAACACAGGGTATTATTAGGGTGAATTAGCCCCCAAATTGCCTGCTTATGTGGTTTGAATGAGCTATTAGCACCCAAAGGCACAATAGCTGAGGAAGGAACTACCTGCCACATCGGGGTATCAGGGAGCTTCATTAGATTAATGAATGTTTATAAAGCTTCTCAAAACCCTTAGATGAAAGGGCTCCCGCGAAGATAAAGCTCTCAGGTCAGAATTAGACAGTTAAAGATCCCTCTCTGTTAGTCACTGCTTTTAGGGATCCTGGCTCATAACTCACCCTCTGACCTCTGGGAGAAGGTCTCACACAAAGGGATGATGACTGCACACCTGGGAGGAGATGTGAAGGGAGTCGGGGGCTGGGGGTCTCTAACCAGCAATTCAAATATAGCGAATGGGCCTAGGGCAGCTTGGGCTGGAAACTCAGTTCAGTTCATCTTCTTCCACTGAGGCACCCAAGAAGGTTTTTCTGGACCCTAAGAAGGATTTTAAATGCATATAATGAAAATCAAAGGAAAGCAGTGGCATGGAAAGAGTTATTGGTTAGTTGTTTTTTCAGTCTTGTCCAAACTCTTTATGACCCCTTTCTGGGTTTTCTTGGCAGAGATACCGGAGGGGCTTGCCATTTCCTTCTCCAGCTCATTTTACAGATGAGGAAATGGAGGCAAACAGAGTGAAGTGACTTGCCCAGGGCCACACAGTACTTAAAAGTGGATTTGAAGTCAAGTCCTCCCAACTCTAGTGCCAACACTCTAACCATTGTGCCACCTGGCTGCCCCATGAAGAGTTATTAAAAATAGAAAGATATATATGTTTTTAAACTAAAGAGTTAGTCATTTAAAATAAATCCAATAACTGGAGGAATTCCATGTGAACTGGAATGACCTCCAGGAAGTGATGCAGAGTGAAAGAAGCCGAACCAGGAAAACATTGTACACAGAGATGGATACATTGTAGCACAATTGAGTGTAACTGACTTCGCTACTAGTAACAATGCAATGACCCAGGACAATCCAGAGGGACTCGGAAGAAAGAATGTATCCATATCCAGAGAAAGAACTGTGGGAGCAGAAACACAGAAGAAAAACAACTGCTTGATCACATGGGTTGATGCAGACATGATTGGGGATATAGACTCTAAACAATCACTCCAGTGCAACTATCAATAATATGGAAATAGGTCTTGATCAATGATACATGTAAAACCCAGTGGAATTGTTCGTTGGCTGTGGGAGGGGGTGGGAGGAGGGGAGGGAAAGAACATGAATCATGGAAGCATGGAAAAATATTCTAAATTAATTAATTAAATAAAAAATTCCAAATTAAAAAAAAATAAGTCCAATAGACCACAGGTGCGTAACTCACACTAAAGAAAGAGTCCATAGCTCTGGGCTCAGGCAGACCAGACTAGATTGAGTTCTGAGGAAAGCCTGCCACCTAAAGAGGGGTCAGCCTCATTTCTCCACCCCCTAGCTCTTTATACCCTCATCCCAGAGCAGGGAAAGAGTAGGGGTTGGAGGAAAATCACTTAACCCTTAGTTTGAGGCTTCTATCCCAACTCTACCTAAGGGGAATAGAAAGATATTCGGCGAGCACTGTCTGGCTGAAGCTGCTGTTCACTGCCTTCACTCACCTCACACTCACAGCCAGAAGAGAACCCCCCCCCAAGATTGCATTGACAACAGCTTGAAGTGGGAAACTGCAGGCCCCAACCACTGTCATGTTCTGTCTGGGGGCCAGTCCTTAAAACATTGAGACTTGCATGGAACACTTAGTGGGATGCTGAAGATGCATGTTGCCATCATCCCAGCTTTGCACTGCCCAGACAAGGCCCTCAAAAGCTGAATCTTCTGGCATGGTGGGCCAGCCTTCGGCTTACCTCTCTTACTGGTTGTCCTCTCTAGGAAGGTACAATCTCAGGAACTTCCTCCTGCTCCCCCTCAGCTCCCAGGAGGGACCCAGGAGCTACCATTTTCTTGAATTCCCGAAGCGGGCCTCCAAGGACGGGAACATCCACCTTAAGATCACTCTTCATTCCCGTAGGCTCACGTTGAGACATACAGGAGAAGCAGCCAGGGGAGGGAGCCTGTCGAAAGAGCACAGATGAATGTGTTAGTGTGAACCACAAGAGAGGAGATTATGGCACCCTCAGAAATGAAAAAAATAGCTATCAAATAGAAAATCATAACACAAAAGCCCCACATGCATACAGCTTTCTATTGGGGATGTCAGAGGGTTGGAGGTGGGCGAGAAACTGTGGAAGCAACTTCAAATGGCCAACAAAGGCAAAGTCACCATTCTCCATTCAGGCAAAGAAGACAAAATCCAGGAGAGAGGAATTGCCAATCTCATATAGGGCCTAAGGAGCACAAAGGTAAAAGACCTCTGGCTCTAAACAGAGGGCCTGGATTCAAATTCCTTACTATCTGTAGGACCTTGGGCAAGTCACTTGAACTCTTAGCCTCATTTCCTTATCTCTAAAATGAAGGGGTCTCTGATGTTCCTTCCAGCTTGAAATCTGTGATCCTAGTAGAACAGGAGCTATCCAATTGGTTTTTACTATTACTTGCTCCATTCTCTGGGCTATTTTCAAATGAGATCATTTTTGCATATGATAATGGGAGATAATAAAATGAGAGAACATTTAAAAGAAAATACTTAGCATAGAATCTGGCACGTAGTAGGCGCTAAATAAATGAATATTCCCTCCTTACTCCTTCTCTCTTCTGGTACTACAACCACAGTGGTCCAGGCCCTCATCACCTCATCCCTGGACTTTGCACTAGATGCTGGTGGGGCCCACCGGCCTCCCATCTCACCCCACTCCAGTCTGCCCTCCACTCAGCTGTCAAATGTATCCTCCTAAAACGCAGGTCTTCTGAAATTATAAGATCCAAATTGTCTCCCTCCTTCCCTTCCCTCCCAACGTGATCTGGGATATACATGTGTTATCATGCAAAACATACGTCCATATTGGTCATTGTTGTAAACAAAACCCACAAATAAAACTATAAGTAAACTAGTGGGAAAATAATCTGCTTTGTTCTGCATCTGACTCCAACAGTTCTTTCTCTGGAGGTGGGCTTTGTCATAAGTCCCCCACAATTGCCCCAGATCATTGTATGACTGAGATGAGCCAAGTCTTTCACAGTTGATAATGGTGCAATATTACTCCCCATCTCTTAGCACAGTGATGGTCATAAATTAGACTCTTAATAGATGTTTGCTGACTGACTGAGTGACCTACTCCAATGGATCGTGTATTAGTGAAGTTGATTTTTTAATCCAAGCATAAAACTTTACATTTATCGCTACTGGATTTTGTCTTTGCAGGTAAAAGATCTTGGAAATATGGGGAAGTGTGATCTCACAAGCTACTTATTCAAACCCAATCCTGAATAAAAATTCCTTCTCCTAGACCTGGAATGGTCACACCATTGTTATTACCTAAGACCTCAAGTGGGAAAGAGCCTACCATCTCCATGGTAATGCAGGAAAAAAGAACAAGACTTGAGGTCAAGAGGAAATGGCTTCAAAGCTCACCTCCCACACAAGCTGCTGTGACCAGCTTCACATCAATCAAATGGGAATTGTCATAATGGAGCTTGGAGCATACCCAGATTGCCCAACATGGCGGCACGCCAAGGATTTGTCATGGCCACACCCAGATTTCCCAACATGGAGGCTCAATGGAGGACTTGGCATGGGTGCACCCAGATTGCCCAATATCAAGGCACGTGGAGGACTCGTCTTGAGTGCCCCCAGATTGTCCAATACAGAGGCACACAGGGTCCCTCATCACATCAACAAGGGTGGTCCCCTTTGATTGACCGTATGACCAGAACAATCCAGGTCTTTAAAACCAGCCAAATGGATGGAGTCTCTCTCTTTTCTGCTCCGGCCAGAGGATGGAGATCACAATTCCCCCCACACAGCTTGGGTGCCATGAACCGAACCGGGAAGGGAGATGCCGTCTCTCCCTTTCTCCCCAGAGACTGTGAGAAATGGGCCCGGGATATTTGCTTTTGCTGTTGTCATTGTTCTTTGTTCTATGTCCTTAGGCTTCCGTGTCATCAGTGATATGCCCTGGCCCTGGGAGTTTGGCCCATCTGACCTCGAAGCCAGAACTTTGGCAGGATGTTGCAATCAGGGAAAGTCCGAAACTGGGGACTGGAGGGGGGCTGAACATGGACTTCGGGCCTGAGCTCTGTAGAAACTGAGCCAAGGTGTTTACTTGTTTGTTATCCCTCTTCTAATAAATATTCCTTTATAAAAGCTAACCCATCTGTTAAACCGTTACGTAGGGGTCAGGTGCAGGGAAGCCCGTCAACAGCAGAGCTGGAGCCACTGGCAGAGCCCAGTCACCCAGAACCTCTTAAGAGTACTTGAGAAACCTGGGGAGGGGTGCAATGTCCACTGTATGGCTACCACACAGTGGGGCTGGCCCAGCGTAGAAAGTGTCTCACCTATAACACGGGATTGACAGACGTGTAAGAATCCAATGAGGTGGCGTTTGCAGAGCACTTGATAACTGTTTCCTCTGATGACGGCTATGAGCAGGAGGTTGGTTTTGGCTTGGAGTCCAGACACTCTGTTGCAGCTTCCTGCTCTGGGTCATACCCTTTGAAGCCAAGCAGAGCAAAACTTGTCCCTTCTCCCAAAGGCGACAAACCCTTTAGTGCCTTATAAAGACTTAGCATGTTTCTCTTGTCCAGGCTAACCATCTCAGGTTTCTTTAGGAGCCCCTCTAACAGTCAGATCTCATCTCCAGCAGTGTCCTTCCTCGCATGCAATGGCCATAGTTCTACCACAGACCAACATGGTCGCCATCATCTCCCTGGCGGTGTTGAGAGGAAGAGGGCCTATGGGAGGCAGCAGACCGGGGAGACAGGGCAGAGAGGTGGTAGGGAGCCTGGAGGCAGAAACCTGGCCCTGTCACGAACTGCTGAAGTCAGGGCCACTCCTTAATTCCGAAGAGTTCAGGGCATCTGAGGGAGCCCAAGAAGGAAGCTGGTTAATGTTGGACCGAATAGACCTCAGTGTCGCAGTATGAGAGAGAGCGACGGGCCACTGTGCCTTTGAGAGTAGGAGAGGCTGGACCGCTACGGCCTCAGCACCAGAGGCAGCTCCAGGCCCTCAGTGTCGGGGAGGTGGGTGTCTCTCTCCAGAACTCATAGGGCAGATACTCTAGTACTAGAATAAGCGACAAGGAAAGTGGTGAGCAGCCTCCAAAGCAGTGATTCCCAAAGTGGGCACCACCGCCCCCTGGTGGGTGCTGCAGCAATCCAGGAGAGCAGTGATGGCCACAGGTGCATTTATCTTTCCTATTAATTGCTATTAAAATTTTTTTAAATTAATTTCCAGGGGGCTAAGGAAGATTTTTTCTGGAAAGGGGGCGGCAGGCCAAAAACGTTTGGGAACCGCTGCTCCAAAACAACGAGGTCCAGGGAGTGCAGGCAGCTCAGATTCAGGGAACCTGGAGTCCCATCCCAGCTCAGGCATCTACTATGAGAGTCATCACAGGTGAATCACATCACTGCCCTGAGTGTTCTGGGAAGCCTGTCCCAACCGCTCTTGGTTCCAGTGCCTTCTCTCTCTCATTATTTCCCAGTTATCCTCTATGTGGCGTGCTTTGTGTCTATTTGCTTGCACATCATCTCCCCCATTAGACTGGGAGCTCCTGAAGGGCAGCCACTGTTTGGGGCCTCTTTCAGTGTCCCTGGCACAAAGTCAAGGCTTAATCAACTTCAATTGATCCACTGATGGAGAATGCAAACACTTACACTAAGCAAATGAAGAGTTACTGTTGCCCCAGATTTCGGCATGTGGGTAGACGTAGAGTATGTGTGCCAGGACATCAGGACATGTATGTGGATTCTGTCTTGAAGGACGGGCAATGGCCTGAGCCCAGAGCTAACTAGGAGAGGAGAGCCGGGCAGGTGGAACTTGGAAAGGGGGCAGGGCTTTCAGGGACATGAGGTCCTTTCTTGAAATAAAAATGCTGACTTTAAAAAGTAGTATTCTTCCAGCGATGAAGCAGGGATGCAAATCAGTCACGACTTGAGGCCCCCAGGAAGCAAGGTTGTAGCCACCCCTCACAGACCCCTTCAAGATGTATAGCAATCGGGGGCAGCTGGATGACTCAGTGGATTGAGAGTCAGGCCTAGAGACAGGAGGTCCTGGGTTCAAATCTGGCCCCAGACACTTCCCAGCTGTGTGACCCTGGGCAAGTCACTTAACCCCCATTGCCTAGCCCTGTAACAAATAAAAATAAAATTAATATAGAAGGATATATATAAAAGATAGTAGGGTTTAAAAAAATTTTAAAAAAGACGTATAGCAATCACCATCCTCTAAAGCAGGGGTCGGCAACCTTTTTGGCCGTGAGAGCCCTAAACGCCACATTTTTAAAAATGTCATTTTGTGAGAGCCGTGCAGTGCTCCCAGTGCCGCTCCTGTAACAGCACCTGGAAAAAAATGGGCTTTATGGCTCCTGCAGAAAGAGCCAGATCTGGCCCTCAAAAGAGCCAGATATGGCTCGAGAGCCAATCGTTGCCGACCCCTGCTCTAAAGGAAATCTTTTCTGAGCTTCCAAGGGCTAGTGGGGCCCTCCAAAATCTGACCTTGATTCTGTAGTATGAGACAGAGTGAGACAGAGAGACACAGCAAATGAGAGAGAGAGAGATCTTATCAATCCCAATAAAGAAAGCAGGTACTATTCCATTCCTGTCTTCATATCCCCAGCACCCAGCCCTCGGCCTGGCAAAAAGCAGGCATTTAATAAATACTCATTGATGTGTTGGCTGGTTAATTATCCAGATGGAAACGGGGATGGGGCAAGAGTGGCGTTCCCCTTGCTTTTATGTGTTCTGCAATTCCTTAATTTAAAATCCTTACAGGCAGCCCTGAATACTCAGAACACTAAAATATTAAGCTACTAGTCCTTTCTCAATTGTGACAAGCCATTTCCCACCTCTTGGCATTTGTATGGGCTCTCTTCTATTCCCGAATTCATCTCCTCCTCCTCTGTGCCTTTCAGATCCTTCTCTTACTTTTCAGGCCCCCTTCCTAGGTGTCGTCTTCCATCGTCCCACCAGGTGAACACGTTCTCTTCCTTCTCAAATCTTCTCCGAGTGTTTTCCCTGAGCCTCCCCTTTGCTCCCATGATCTAATAGTTTTAGTTATCATTAAAACTTTGATTTGAGCCCAGCAGGGTATCTTGTAAGCATAGCAGACTTTTTTTTCTTCAGGGTCCAGGCCTGTTGCTCGGAGATTTATAAAAGCCGCAGCTCTTTGGCTGCGGTTTCAAGCTGCGAGGTGCTGTGTATTTGGACAATGATGATTCACAGAGATTTACTTGGGCAATCTAGGGTAAGGTGAGTTCGCTCTAGCTTTTCCAAAGGCATCAAAGTAAACAAACCTGCCACTCCTCCCTGCCAGCCAGGCAAGGACCACCACAAAGCCAGGGGCCAGTTCCTTCCCTTTGGAAGGCTTAGAAATTAGGTGCAAGTGGGTTTTAAAGTGCCACACCTAAGTCTTCCCTTGTCCTTCAAGGATTTTTCTTCTGCTTTTTTATTTTTTTTAAACCCTTACCTTCTGTCTTGGAGCCAATTCACAGTAAGTGGTAAGGGTAGGCAATGGGAGTCAAATGACTTGCCCAGGGTCACACGGCTGGGAAGTGTCTGAGGTCAGATTTGAACCCAGGACCTCCCGGCTCTAGGCCTGGTTCTCAATCCACTGAGCTACCCAGCTGCCCCCTTCTTCTGCTTTTTTAAAAACTCTACCCCAAACCTCTGTCTGGAACCGATTTCATGGGAAGGCTGCTCAAGACCTCATTTTAGGCACACTCTCTTCCCTTGGATCTCGGGCACAAGTGTAGGACTGGAATTGTGAGCATCCAACACCATCCTGTCCATGAGCATACGTATATGGGTGCCTCTTCTTCTGGCTGATAATGATGCCACAACTTTGTTCTGAGGTATCAAAGGATACCAGGGAACTTCTGACTTCTACAGACTCGGCACTGACTTTCTCGGTCTCTGAAAAATCAAAACTCTGCTCAGCACCAAATACTTTAAGCTCTCTTGTTCTAGCTTTGATTTCCTCCATGCTGTTTCTTGGAGAAATTTCTTCTCCTTTGCTCTAGATCCACATAGTCAAGAGCTATGTTCTTCAACGGAAAAACCATATCCGATCCCCCTCTAATGACCGGCCTTATTCAATGGCAGTCAGTGAAAATGACAAGATGGGCCCAGACCCGTCTCTCAGTTTATTCTTCCATCCTGCATCATTATGGCTCCATCACAAGTACGGTGAGGGTAAAGAGCTGAGGGACAGTGTACAGCCTGGGCTGAATGCTGGCAAAGATGGAGCCCCGAAGCTGAACAGCTGATCCTATTACTAGAACCAAATTTTAAAGAATAAAAAAATAGAATCCCACAATCACAGAGGGGCAGGGCTGCTGGGAAGAAGATATAGCTAGCTGGGGACGGTGGGTTTGTAGGCTGTTAGTTAATCTATTTCAGGGGTTCCCAAACTTTTTTGGCCTCCCGCCCCCTTTCCAGAAAAAATATGACTTAGCCCCCTGGGAATTAATTTTTTTTTTTAATTCTAATAGCAATTAATAGGAAAGACAAATGCACCTGTGGCCATCACCGCCCTGGATCACTGCAGCAGCCACCAGGGGGCGGTAGCGCCCACTTTGGGAATCACTGGTCTATTTGGTTCTGTGTTGCTTAGATATTTACAGACCATCTTAAGGTCTTAGAAGGGACTCTCTTCCTTCTTCTGCTTCCTCATTTTATTATCGAGGGCAAGGCAGACAGGGGAAGTGGCCCAGGCATTCATTTGGAATCAAAGAAGCTTTCATGGCTCTTACAACTGGTGTGCCCTTCATCTCTTCGGGATCACTCGGGTTCCTCATTCCTTTCCATGTGGCTTAGACCAGAAGGCTGCAGAGGACTATTCCCACTCTCATCTGTGATCTTCAACATGAAGGGCTTAAACAAGAAGATATCTGAGAGTCCTTTCAGCCCTTTAACTCAGATGATGGAAACATCTCAGATGAAGCTATTGGCAGACCCTATTCTGAGGCAGACCAGATCTAGATGATCATATGGCTGCCTGAAAGCCCCGGTGGCACTGAGGCTCCTGAAGGGATTGGCGCTTCATTTAAAGCATTTCATTTGGCTGAGCCAGCAGGCACCAGAGAGGTTCTCAGCCAACAAGGCATCTCCCAAACCTGCCTTAAGCAGATGCAAGATTCCTTGGAAGAAATCTCAGCATTCGTGGCTCTGCCCAGTAAAGGGTATGTGCTCCCCCCACAGGAGCCCAAGGGATCCAGTGCACCAGCCAGGCAGTCCAGTGACTCTTTGTCCAGGGCAATGATGGATACTGGTCCTGAAGAAGCTCCTGTTAGCTGAAACCTTGTGCTGATCATAACAAGCCCCAGGGCTCTGTGAAAATAATATTGAGCTGATAACGTTAGAAATGTATTGCTAATAAAAAGAAACACCTTTTCTGCTCTGTCAGAGACTCAGAATCTCAGCTGGAAGCCCCTTCAGAGGTCATCTCATCTAAGCTGTACCTGGCCTGGGCTCTTGTACAGCTTACCTGGGGAATGGTTCCCAAGCCTTTGGCTTATAATGGGGCCCTTCTCTCCCCAACAGAGCGACATAGATGTTCTCTGCTTCCAGTGGACTATGTGGAAGTTTGGGGCGGGGGGAAAGGGGAGATGAGGCTTTCAGTATTCTATAACTCATTGGCTTGTAGTTTTCTAATATGCTGCTGAGCTAGAGAAACGAATAATGGCATGGGATGCCATACCTGGTGGAGGAGGCAGCTTTCAGCTGGGGTCCCTTTTCGATGCAGGCCTCGGGATGACAAGATGTGATCTCATGGTAGGGCAGAGAAGGATGGATCTCTCTACCCCCTCCCAATGGAATGGTCTACAACACCTCATGTGGAGCATGGACTCAACCCATCAAGCTGGTATCTGAGCCCCTGCTTACCTTTCCCTCTCTTATGTCTTCTTTCTTTCTTCCTCTTCCCTCCTCTCTTTCTTTCTTTCTTTTTCTTTCTTTCTTTCCTTCTTTCTTTCTTTCCTTCTTTCTTTCTTTCCTTTGGTCTCAACAGAGCTACAGCAATGCCAGCTTCTTCCCTAATGCCCAAGCAGTAGGTCAGAGAAAGAGTACCTAAGCAAGAGCAGGAACAGGCTGGCTCCAAGGGGAGAATTGGAATTGAAAAGAGTTTAAGCAGCTCAGTTGATTGGAGAAGCAATGCTAATGGGGGTGAAGAGTAACATGTTTAATTAGTCGTGTAAAAAGTGTTTTTGTCCCACTGAAGCATGTACAGCAGTACATAGTACAGCAGACAGAAAAAAGGTATAATAAATGAAGTTACCGAATTCTGTTCTGATCATTCTGTAATGAGTACTATGATTCTCTTGGGCTTGGTATTCACCGCTCTGGGGAGGAATAAACTACCTGTCCTACACATGATTCATGTGTGTACATTAGATCGCTCTTATCAGTCCTTTTGTGTGGAGAAACTCCTAAGACTCTTCAGCCCACAAAGATTTCTGCAACTTTCCTTGTGATGCAATCAGCCAATGAATTGAAACCTTGGGGGCCCTACCTGAGCTATCAAACAGTCAGGCTTCCTCCTGTCAATGAACGTAATATAGGACTGTTTGTCTGAGTAACAGAGCAGGGACTGGTACAGGTCACCAGCCCTAGGGCTTCCAGGGAGCTGGTTGCCTCTGGCCTATCCGATAAGTATAAGAAGAGAAGATTACAATCCACCTTGAGTGTTTAACCCATTTTGGAGGGACCCACACATGGTCAGGAATTACCTGCTCATGTCTCTTATCTTTTGAACTGAGCCCACATATCCTGTTGTTGAATGGAACAGCTAGGTGGTACCGCACATAGAATCCAGGCCCTGGAGTCCAGAAGACTTCATTTTAAATGTGCCCTTACTTATAGTGTGTGACCCTAGCAAGTCGTTTAACCTGAGTGCGTCTCATCTTCTTCACTTGTAAAATGGGGACAAGATAGCACTTACCTCCCATGCTTGTCGTAAAAACCAAATGAGTACTATTCTGAAGAGCTTCACAAGTGTTTAAGTGTATAAGTGTTACCTACAGTTGTGAACTCCACTTGGATCGTTCTATGTGGTAGAAGGGGCCACATCGTAGCAGGTGAAGACCACTAACGAGAAGGAGCCCACCACAGTCTTGATTTATTCATTCCATGGCTGGAAACCTTGAATTATTCGGAAGTTTTTCCTACTCTCAAGCTCCGATTTACCCTTTTGTAATGCTCATCTCCTGCCTCCACTTCAACTCTCTCGGGCCAAGAAGAACAGGACTATTAATGGTCCTTGTGTGAGGCAGTCCCTCACATTGAGCTCCCAGGTTCTCCGAGTCTTCTCTTTTCCAGATTAATATCACCAGGTCCCCTCGCGGATCCTTGTCTGCCGTCAGCTAAGAGCCCTCCTCCAGCCTGACCACTCTCTTCTCGACACTCTCCAGCTTATCAATACCCTTCCTGAAATGTGGTGTCCAGAACAGAACACAATGTTCCAGGGGTCGCCTGACCAGGGTGGCATCCAGCGGTGCCGATGTCTCCTTAGCCCTGGACACAACGCTTCTTGGGCAGTCACATACAGAGATGCTATGAGATTGGAAAGGTCACAGCAGATCCACGAAGAGCAAGAGATGAGGTCCACTTCTAGCTTGGCCGGCATCTGTTTTCTTAGCAAAGTGAGTAAACGCGGCCATTGGACTGCTCTTTCAGTCCACGTCAAATCTGGATATTCTTGGTCAAGAGAAATCCTAGAAGTAAAGGGTTTGGGGTCCGTTGTAGGCCCCAGCTCTCTAACACATCCAGCTCCTCTCTCGGACTGACTCAACATCTTTGTCATTCAAATGGGCTGAAACCATGTTGCTGAACATTTCAGGTCCTACATCAAAATTCAAGTCAAGAATAAAGCTGTTTTCAGGATAGAATCTTTGAGGCAATGATACAAGTGCACCCTCTTGTGGCCTGACAGGCACTCTCTGTGTCTCTGTCTCTCTATCTCTCTGTCTCTCTCTCTCTGACTCTCCCCTCCTCTATTTCTTTTGTGTCTCTGCCTCTCCATATCTCTTTGTGTCTCTTTTTGTCTGTTTCTATGTCTCTGCCTATCTCTGTCTCTAGTTCTCTGGCTTTGTCTGTCTGTCTGTCTCTCCAGAAAGGTCAATGTTATTATTAAAGAACCACAAAGACGCTTGAACGCATAGGTTGAGGCGGACATGATTGGGGATGTAGACCCAAAACGACCACACCAAGGCAACTATCAATAATATGTAAATAAGTCTTGATCGATGACACATGTTAAAACCAGTGGAAATGGTGGGGATGTGGGGGGAGGGTGAAGGGGAAAGTAAGAGCATGAATCATGGAACCATGATAACTTTTCTAAAAAATAAAAAATAAAAATAAAAATTATTTTTAAAAAAAGAACCACAAAGTCAGCAAGCATTTATTAAGCTCCTACTATGTGCCAGGCACTGTGCTAACTACTGGAGAGACATTGAAAAGCAAACAATGGCTCCTGACCTCCCAGATTTTGCAATCTTTTGGAATGGGGGAGGAGTGTGAAGGAGAGAACATACAAGCAACTCTGAACCAACAAGCTATATGCAAGAGAAACTGGAGAGATCTCTGCAGGGAGGCAATAGCTTTAAGAGGACCTGGAGAAGGCTTCCTCGAGAGGGTGGACTTTAGGCTGGGAAGGAATGCAGAAAGCAGGGACAAGGAGGGAGACAGCTCTAGGAATGGGGATGTTCAGAATGGGAAGATTGTGAGAAATGGCGAGGAAGCCAGAGACCTTGGATAGCAGCATGTGTGGAGAGGACTGAAGACTTTCCCGAACACTGGAAAGGTAGGAAGGGGTCAGGTTGGGAAGGGCTTAGAAATCCAGAGGGTTTGGATTGGATCCTGGATACAAGAAGGTGGCCCTGGAGTTGATCACATAGACAGGACGGGCCACAAAGTTAGACCTACGCATTAGGAAAATCATTTTTGCAGCAGAGGCAAAGAGAGGCAGAGAAACCAACCAGAAGGCCATTGCAATAACTCAGTCAATAAGTCAATAAATAGCTATTTATTTAAATAAGTCAATAAACAAATAAATAAATAAATAAACAGATAAATGAATGAATGAATGAATAAGTAAATAAATAAATAAATGAGTAAATGTGCGGATGAATAAATAAATAAATGAATAAATGAATAAGTCAATAAATAGCTATTGGCACCTACTATGTGCCAGGGCAACTTAGGTGGCCCAGAGGATAGAGTGCCAGCCCTGGAGCCAGAAGGATCTCAGTTCAAATTTACTCTCAGGCACTTACTGGCTGGGTGACCCTGGGCAAGTCACTGGATTATATTTGCCTGAGTTTCCTCATCTGTAAAATGAGCTAGAAAAGAAAGTGGCAAACCCAGGATATTAAGAGTAAAGGGGAAGGGGATGCAACTGGGTGGCTCAGTGGATTGAGAGTCAGGTCCAGAGATGGGAGGTCTTGGGTTCCAATCTGGCCTCAGATACTTCCTAGCTGTGTGACCCTGGGCAAGTCACTTGACCCCCATTGCCTAGGCCTTACCACTCTTCTGCCTTCGAGCCAATACACAGTATTGATTCTAAAGCAGAAGGTGAGGGTCTAAAAAAAGAAAATGCCAAATGATATGACTAATCGACAAAACAACAGTATGCCAGGCTCTGAGGTGATGAGAATGTGTGCCAGAGTGGTGGCGATGTCAGACCCTAGAAATGTCAAAGAGACGTCACAAAGGAGGAAAGACACGATTTGGCCACAGATTGCATATAAGGGGTGAGAGAAAATGAACGCTTGAAGATGCCGCCTAGTTGCAGGTGAGGATGGCTAGAGAGCAGGGCTGCCCTCTATAACAACAGGGAGGGCCTGGGGAGACACATTCCTTTTCAGACCCGTCGATTTGAAGATGCCTCCAGGACGTCCAGTCTGAGGGGTCCATCGGGTAGCTGGAGATGTGAGGATGGAGATCAGGAGGTTCGGAACTGACGAATCATCTGCAGAGAGATGAGAATTGAATCTGGGGAAGTCGATGCAAAACGGTATAGAAGGAGAAGAGATGCAGGTTCACCTGGAGCCTGGAGTGGCCCTGAGAGATGGCAAGTGCTATCAGGATGAAGGTTTAGTCAAAGGGATTGTCACAGCGTCTAGAAGAACCAGCAGGGAGCCGTGTGAGGACAACCTGGGCAGAAGAGAGTATCCAGGAGAAAAGGGCCATCCCCAGGGTTCAAGGCTGCAAAGAGGCCAAGAAAAGGGAGGATAAAGAAAAAGTCATTTGCTTTGGCATTTGAGAGGTTCCACAATGATGACAGATGAGGTCAGAAGCCAGACTGCAGAGAGAGTTAAGAACAGGGTGAGAAGAGAGGACGCGGAGGTGCCTCGTGTGCATCGCCTTCACCAAGAACTGCGCCACAGGAGGCAGGATGGACGTAGATCAATACGCAGCAAGGGGAGGTGGATGATGCGGGAGGCTGGAGGACAGCAGAGACATGAGCACATTTGGAGGCAGTAGGGAAGCCCCCGGAAGACGGGGAGAGACGGCTGATTAGGAAGGGTAAGACTTCCAGGGGGCCGGACTGCTGGAGAAGACAGGAGAGAATGCGCTCACTGCATACGTAGAGAGTGAAGGGCCATCGCTTCATGTGGGACAGGGAGGGCAGAAGGCACTGGGTGATGTGAGAGGAGGACTAGAGGAGGAGAGGGAGCTCTCCTGGCCTCAACTGCTTCCAATAAAATGGGAGACGAGGCTCTCCGCTGAGTGGTTAGGAGGTGGGCGAGCCATGGGAGCTGTGAGGAGAGAAGACAAACGAGGGCCGCGGGGATGGGTGGGATAGTGAGTCAGTGAAGGAGTTGGAGAAGAACTGCCTCGCTGCGGTGAGGAAGGGCCCAGATGACATTACACAGTATGAATTAGTAGCAGACTCAGTCAACACCGTTTAATGGTTTTCTCTGGCTTCATTCCGCAGAACGTGAATAAGGGCCAAGGCAGCAGATGGCAGCAGATGGCAGGAAGATCTCCAAGGTTGGGCCTGGGCAGGCTGGGATGGTCAGTGAAGGCCAAGATGTATGGAGTTGAAGTGGTTCACCAAGGGGTCAAGATGGGCAGACGAGGAGAGAGTGGGGAGTGCAGGGGAAATGGCCTAGGAAAGAAAGACTCAAAGGTCAAGGGTCTGGAGGTGATGGCGAGAGTAAAGAAAAAGGTTTGGAGTGCCGAGGCAAAGGGAAAGGCGCAATGACACGAGCCTGGGAAAAGATTACAGAATTTCCTAATTCCCTCGACAAGGAAGCAGTGCTTTATGGGTGTTTGACCCACAAACGTGTGTGCAGTTGAGGCTGCGTGGAAAAGAGGTCATGGAAATGAGTAAACTGTGGTTGTGGGAGGTTAGGGTGTTTGGGGGAGCATCACCGTCAACCCTGAAGTCCCCCAGAATGAAGGGAGGATTTAGCGAGGGGAGACAAGTCGTGAGTCAGGCACTAATTTTATTGAGGAAAGAGGGAGAGTGTCCTGGGGCTAAATGTGAATTAAATGAACCTTTTGGGTTGACCGGGTCCCACTCCTTAGGGATAACGGTAGAGGGAGCGGCTGGGAGAGCTCATGGGAAGCAGGGAATATTGGGAATATGAGTGAAAATGCAGCTGGAACTGTAAAGAGTGGCTGGAGATGGTGGGTCCTCAGGATTGGACCAGGTCTCAGCGAGCATGAGAAGAGGGAAGGAGGGAGAAAAGAAAAGGCTTAAGATGAGGGCCAGATTGTTCTCTCTGAGCAAGCAGTCCACGGAGCAGATGTGGAGTGAGACATTCAGGGCTCAGGGAAGGAAGGGATGGGAGTGAAGAAGTGGGCCATGAGAGATGAGGAACAGGGCTGGTCTAATGGCAGCCAGGAGTCAGTGTGAAGAGTATGAGGGGGTAGGAGTGCGCTAACCATTGAAGAATGTGTTCAGGCAGATAATCAGTGGCAGAAGTCCACTGAGGGAAGGAGGCGATTGAATTGTTCAGACTCTGCCCCCAATATCCAACCTTGGAGCAGGTGGTGATGTTGAGATCTGTGTGGTGGGCTCAGGAAGCCCACCTCGCAGGGAAAGGGGCCGGAGCAGGTAGAGCCACGGGTGCTCTGGGAAATGTTTGGCAAACATGCTCTGCCTACACCAGGGGGGAAATGGCTCTACACATACTTTTGTCCAATAATGAAACACAAAAGTAAATGCCTGATTTGTAGTGATTTCTGGCTTCTGATTTGTAAGTTCAATAACCAGTTCAGTTCTGCTGGCTGAGAGCTGGCTCTTGGATGCAACCCAGAGGAAACAGTTATAGAGAGAAGGCACTGAAATAAAGAGAGGGACAGGAAGGCTTCCTCTAAAAGGGAGGATTTTAGTTGGGGCTTGATGGGAGTGGCAGGCATGAAGGTGGCCAGAGAGAATGTCCACAGCCAGAGATGAAGGGTCTTGTTTGTGGAATGGCCAAGAGGCTGGGGACACGGGATCAAAGAAGATGTGCTGGAGAGGCAGGTGTAAGAAGGCTAGAAGAGACAGAGGGGGCTTATGAAGGGCTTTGAATGCCAAACAGTATTTTCCACTGGAGTTTATTGAGTAGGGGGGCAACCTACTCAGACTTGGGCTTTAGGTTAGTCACTTTGGTGACTGAAGGGAGGATGGACTGGAGTGCAGAGAGGCTTGAGGCAGGGAGACCCCACAGCATTTATTGCAATAGTCCAAGGGTGGGATGATGAGAGCTTGCACCAGTGTGGGGGCATTGGCAGTGGAGAGGAGAGGGCGAATTGGAAAGAAGCAACCGAGGTAAAATTGACAAGCCTTGGCACCATATTGAAAGCGGGGGGGGGGGGGAGAGGGAGGAGACAAGGCTAAATTGAGGTGGTGAGCCTGGGAGACTGGGCAGCAGAGCTGCCCTTACCAGGAACGATGAATGTGGGAGAGGGGCAGATTTAGAGGAAAAGAGGATTTCTGTTGAGTTTGAGACATTTGCTGGACATCCAGTTGGAGTCATCTGAGAAGCTGATGGAGATGCAAGTCGTCAGCCTGGAAGTGATCGTTGCATTCATGGAAACTACTGAGATAACCAAGTGAAATCATGAAGGGGAGAAGAGAAGAGGACCCAGGAGAACACCCAAGGGATACCTACGGTTAGAGGGAAGAGCATCCAGCAAAGAAGAGTCCTTGATTTAGAGCAGGAAGTGACCTTGAGGACTCTCAGATGCAAATGTCTCATTTACTGAAGAAGATGCTAAGGGCCCATGAAGCTAAAGGATGTGCCCATTGTCACCCAGGGGATTCAAACCCAGATCCTCAGACTCCCAACAAACATTCTGTCTTTCCATCACTGAATGGCCTCTATGTGCTGCAGAGTCACACTCGATCCAGGGGATCCAAAGGGAGCCCCAGTAAAGTGAAAAGAGGCAGAAGAGACCAGGCTTAATGACTATTACTCTCCTCCCCCCACCCCTCCATGGTCCAGTCAAATTAGATATGTTTTTAGTATTCCTCTAAATCTAACATGGCCTTCCATATCCCACCCCCAGGCCTTTGCCGTAACTATCCCCAGGATCTGGAAGATGCTCCCTCCTCCTCCTCCTCCTCCTCCTCCTCCTCCTCCTCCTCCTCCTCGCTTCCTCTTAGAATACCTGGTTTCCTTCCAAGCTCAAGTCAGGGGGCACATCCCACATGAGGTCTTTGCTGATACACAAGCTCCTGGTGCCTCTGCCTAGAAATTCCTTTATCCATGCTTTGGATCTATGTTGCACACAGGGTTTCCCCTGATAGAATGTCAGCCCTTTGAGGGTAGGAGCTGGCCCCTTTGTGCCACTGCCAAGCACAGACAGGAGGCTTGAAAAACGCTTGCCTTGGGGGCAGCTGGATAGCTCAGTGGAGTGAGAGTCAGGCCTAGAGACAGGAGGTCCTGGGTTCAAACCCGGCCTCAGCCACTTCCCAGCTGTGTGACCCTGGGCAAGTCACTTGACCCCCATTGCCCACCCTTACCACTCTTCCACCTATGAGACAATACACCGAAGTACAAGGGTTAAAAAAAAAAAAAAAAAAAAAAAAAAAAAAAAAAAACGCTTGCCTTTTGATTGATAAACCCTCATGCTAGAGGGGCTGGAAATAGCTCCCAAGTTCCCTCACAAAGAGCCTGAGAAGGATTAGTCAGGCAGGTGGGAAGATAACAAGAAGAGCACAGTGCCATGGGAAACCAGGCAGAAGAGAGCACTTGGAGGCGCTAAGGACCAGAGGAGGGAGGAGATGCTCCCCACATCAGCCCTGCTGTGCCTCCCCTTTAAGACTTTGCCCTCCAATCCCATGCCACCCAGAGGCATCTTTCCTCCCCTTCTCTTCCCCCAATGCCACTCAGACATCCCTCCTAGATACCCCACTCAGTTGTAATTTACCCTTATCATCCAATCACGAGCATGCATGAGTGAGGTGCCTGCCCTGCCCCTGCCCCTTGCCACTGCCATTTGGAGGCAGTCAGCTCCTGGCAGGGAGATCCTGTCTAGACCCTTTCTTCCTACTTATTCTCTTTACCCCTCTCCCCTTCTGGAAGACCATCCTAAAGCATCAGGTATTTACCATCACCTGCACTCCCGGTTCCCAGCCACACCTCCTCCTGTCTTAGAGAGGAAAGGGGAAGTCAGCCAGCAGAGCTTCCTAATTTGAGTGCTTGGATTTGGGTCCCTTTGCTTCATTTTGAGGCAGTGCAGTCCAGTGGGAAGGGCTCGAGACCTCAGTGGTTTGGGGTTTGTCAACATCATCTTCGAGGCTCGGTTTCCTCATCTTTGAAATGCAGTTATCAATGCAATTCTGGATTTACACAAAACGGGTTCAGTCTAGAGCTTCTCGTGAGTCATTTGGCTTTTTGTCTTAGACTCCCTCCTGGAATTTCTCCCCAGACACAGGGGATTTTGGCTTGCTTTGGGGCAGCTGGATGGCTCAGTGGACTGCGAGCCAGGCCTTGATTCCAAGATGGAAGGTAAGGCTTTAAAAAGCATTTTCTTTTGGCTTGCCTCTGGGTCTTTACGATCAAAGGGGAAAGCCATTGGGTCCCATACAAGTATCCAGGCTAATGTTCCATCAATTATAAGACAAAAACTTAACTCCAGAGGCCTAAAGAAGCCTCAGGCTCGTGGTGCCACCATAGTACTTGGTTACATACCCAAACGTGCAAGAGTTACTTGGCTTGGTAAAGACTCCGGCGGGTCCTTTTATTCCCTTTGTGAGTCCTTCAGACTTGAGTTCTAGGGAAAGGCAAAGAATAGGTCTTCCCCCTCTCATAGTAGCTCTGTCCTTTACTACTCAGCTTAACAACCCCTGGATGAGTGTATTCATATTCTCATTTTATAGATGAAGAAACTGAGGTCCAGAGAGGATACGTGATATTCTAGTGCTCACTTAAACAGTGAATGCCAAAGGCAGGATTCAAACTCAGGTCTCCCCATAGTCCATGGCCTACACTATATTTCCTCTCCAGATGAAGGAAGACTTCTCACAAACAAAAGTCAAGGGTAGGGGGCAGCTGGGTAGCTCAGTGGAGTGAGAGTCAGGCCTAGAGACAGGAGGTCCTAGGTTCAAATCTGGCCTCAGCCACTTCCCAGCTGTGTGACCCTGGGCAAGTCACTTGACCCCCATTGCCCATCCTTACCAATCTTCCACCTATGAGACAATACACCGAAGTACAAGGGTTAAAAAATAAAAAAAAAGTCAAGGGTAACTGCTGGTTCCCTGCCTGTGTAGGCCAGAATCAGCTAATTCCACATCAAAGAAAGAAGTGACACCTAAAATAAAGCCTCAAGCAGGAACTCCCCAGGACAAAACAGGAAGATAATTGGCCTGTTACGCCCAGGGAGCCAGCCTTGGGCAGTCAACCTCCAAGAGCTCAAGGTAAGAGCAGAGTGACAACTAGGAAGGTCTGCACTGAGGCAAAGTACCATGGACAATGTCCAGGGCAAGGGGCCTGCACCCTCAGTAGTCAGGCAGGGGAGGGTGGACGAAACACAGCCCGTGATCTTGCTGCTACTGCAGGGGAAGCTCAGTGTCTGGGGTAAGAGGTACACATTGGAGAGTGGGGATGAGGAACTCGTTCAAGCCGCCATCCAAAGACTTCCACCTGAAGCACCCCTTTGTTGTTAACTAATCTGCTAAAGAAGGGCATGGCCGACCACTCCGGTAGCTCCCCCAAGAAACCCCAAACAAGGTCCCAAAGAGTTAGACACAGTTGAAACAACTGAACAACAACAAAATCTGTTGAAGGGCTTAAGTGCTATCAGTGCACTATACATTCGGTACCTTGGAGGCAAAGCCATGGATGCCCTTTCCTACTTACAGCTCTGAGCAAAAATGGCAAACAACTAGAAGTCAAATAGATTTCTTGGAAGTGGGGATGGGCTGAGGGGGTGGAGCAGCTAAACAACCCAGTGGTTTGAGAGCATGGCCTAGAGATAGGAAGTCCTAGGTTCAAATCTAGCCTCTGATACTTCCTAGCTGTGTGACCCTGAGCAAGTCACTTAACCCCCATTGCCTAGCCTTTACCATTATTCTGCCTTGGAGCCAATACATAGTATTGATGCTAATGCAGAAGGTAAGGGTTTAAAAATAAATTAAAAAGAAGTGGGGATGGGGGGCAGCTGAGTAGCTCAGTGGTTTGAGAGCCAGGCCTAGAGACGGGAGGTCCTGGGTTCTAATCTGACCTCAGACACTTCTCAGCTATGTGACCCTGGGCAAGTCACTTGCCCCACTTTACCTGCCCTTACCACTGTCCTGCCTTGGAGCCAATACACAGTATTGACTCCAAGACAGAAGGTGAGGGTTTAAAAAAAAAAAAAGAAGTGGGGATGGAAGGTATTTTATTTTTTTAACCTTTATCCCATGCCACTATTGTGTAAATAGAATTAGCTCGATCCCATTAATAGTCAAAAATCTACTCAACCCAGGCGTGCTAATGATGTCACTCCCACCTCCCTTAGTGGGGAGGGGAGACCAGTTACCCACACGTGACAATAAGTAACAAATCAAGAATAAGGGACTGCCCTTTGGGCAGTCCAAATCAATGTAGAAACTGCCATTTGTCCATTTGAATTAGAGGTGGACCACAGGAAGTGATGAAAGACACGTTCTCTTTAAGTAAGTTAGTGAACTTCCTGTGGGGGCAGTTGCCCTCTGGAACTGGAAGAAGAAGCATCTCCTGAGACCACAGGCAGCTTACACTCTGTATTGTCACGTGGGTAAGTTAGGCTGACTTCCTTGGCCTAGCTGGGCCAATTCTAAACTCTGCCTATCTGGCTGTTGGGCCTTGTGGCTTACAGCTTCATTTATTTAGCCTTCTAACCTCCCTTTTTCTCTTTATTCCTACTTTTTACCTACCAGATTGTAAATAAACTCCTCAACCCGATGCTGACTTGGGTCTGATTTAATTACGGAATCAACCTGAATTGTTGATTCCTGGTGGCCACATATTTTTAATATATAGCTATAATAACTAAATTTTAATTCTTACACTGTGAGAGGAAAATGAAAAGGCTGAAGGAAGACATCTCATGCATCCTGGGTATTGGTTTTTAGTCTTTTGTACTTCTCTAATCAATGATCGTTTGGAGCATCTTTTCTCATGACTATTGACAGTTTTGATTTATTATTCTGAGTCCTTTGAGCATTTATCAAGAGGAAAATGGCTCTTGTTTTTATGAATTTGGCTCAGATTCCAATATTTGAGAAATGAGATCTTTATCAGAGAAACTTGCTGTAAAATTTTTCCCACTTTCCTGTTTTCCTTTTAATTTTGGATCCATTAGTTTTGTTTGTGTAAAAGCTTTTTAATGTCATGAAATCAAAATTAACTATTTTTTGTCTGATGAGCCTCTTTCTCTTTAATCATAAACACTTCTCTCATCCATAGATCTCTGAGAAGTACATTTTTCCATGCTTCCCTAATTCACTTATTATGTCACCCCTTATGTCTAAATTATTTATTTATTTTTACCTTATCTTGATATATGATGTGACATGTTGGTCTCTGACTAGTTTCTGCCAAACAGCTTTCCAGTTTTCCCAAAAATGTTTGTCAAATGTTCCTTCCAAGTCTTTTAACCTTCTAAGCTGGATACACACAGAGGAAAAGTGGACTATGGTAGGGAAGAAGTGGATTAAGAGCGAAGGGAGAATTGGGAACTGACAAGCAAAATAAGCTTTACTTTTGGAGGGTAATGATGAAATGTGCATTAAAAAGAGAGAGAGAAAAGTGAGGAAAAACCTGAGATCAGGGTCTGGGCTTGATAATGAATGGAAGGGCAGAGGAGTCAGAAGAGATTACTTCACCTGTAGATAACTTGAGTTTATCTGATTCCTTCCTTCCCCATACCTCCTTCTTCTTCATTAAGAAGGAACTGGAAAGGAAAAAGGAAAAAGGTAAGATAATGGCAAGGAGGGAAATGCACAATTAACAAGCAAAACAGTGAAACAATTGGAAATAACTCACCTATACAATGGAAGAGAGCCAAAGGAATCAGAAAGCAAAATTCAACAATATGCTGTTTATTTTTTTTAACCACACTTGAAGCATTAAAGATTCACACAGAGTTAAAATGAGAATATGGAGCAGTATTTAATATGCTTTAGGCAAATTTTTAAAAACAGGGATAGAAAAGGCAGCTGGGAGGTACAATGGATAGAATGCTGGCCCTGAAATCAGAAAGACTCATCTTCCAGAATTCAAATCTGGTCTCAGATGCTTACTAGCTAGTGTCACCCTGGGCAAGTTGCTTAATCTTGTTTGCCTCGGTTTTCTCATCTGTAAAATGAGCTGGAGAAGGAAATGGCAAACCATTCTAGTATCTTTGCCAAGAAAACCCCAAGGAAAAAAATGCATGTGTCATGGAGTTAGACATGACTGAATGATTGAACAACAAAATCAAATTTTAAGATATATTCACTGACATAGAATCTGATTTCTTAAAGGAAAATGTTAATCAAACAGGAAATTGATAACAATAAAAATAAAATTAATAACTTGTAGTCCTCAAATTTTTAAGTTTTGAAAAGCACTTTGTCATTGATAACTCTGATAATTGGGGAACATAAGTGTTCCCCTTTCACACAGACTTCAGTAAATTTAATAAATAAGATATGTAGAAAAGAACTTATGGGTCTGAAGAGATTTTGAGAAAAGTTAGATATGCTAAATCCCTGATGATTACTGAATGAAATCATCAAGGAATATTCTAATTTCTTAGTAGTTCACTTTGTGTTAGGGCATAAAAGTCTCACAAACAAATGCAGAGAATCATCCATTTTAAATTCATCCTTTACTGACCACAATTCAATAAAAACTCTAATCAATAAAGGGTATTTGAAGAAAAGCTTCAAACTTAAATGATGATAACAATTCAATCTAAAGAATGAGTGAATCAATCATTCAATCCATCATTCAAAAGCCTAACATATGTGCCAGGTACTGTGTCTTAAAAGCTGGGGATACAAAGCAAAAATGAAACACTGTATCCTCAGAGAATATATATTCTATCTGAAGAAACAACATATCCACATAGTAATTATGTAGAGAATAAAAACAATTTAACTTGGGAAGAGGGAGGCACTAGCAGCTTTTGGAGACCAGGAAAGGCATCATAATGGGTATAAAGAATATAAAGTGTACAAAATGTTTTGCAAACCTTTAAAGTGTTCCATCAATGCTAGCTGTTATTACCCTTTTAAAAATTCATGTGGAAAATGGCTCTCAAGTTGAGCTTTAAAGGGATCTAAGGATTCAAAACGAGAGAATTAGAAAGTTTTGTTCCAAGCCTTTCGAGTAGCCAGTGTGGAGGGAACAGGCAGGATGGAGAAGGTGAAGAAAGGAGGAAGTTCAAGACTTGCTCCTGTGATAATTAGATTAAGTCTACCATGCCCATCTTTAGATTTAATCACAAAAGGTGAAAACATCTCCACTTAACTCACAAGTTGGGAGGTCTGTGGACCACGTGTACTAGAGTGAGTGACAAATCAAAATTTACTGAATGCCTCCTGGGCAATCCTAAGGAAAGTATCTGTTGTGATCGGACATGTAAACTAAGAGGAAGACACAGGAAGTGACGCAAAAGAAGCTCCTTTAAAAGAGAGCTCAGTAAACTTAGCTGCTCTCTTCTGGTTTGTGACTGGAACTTGAAGGAGTTCTGGAGCTGGTGGGACTGTTCTTAAACCTTTCCTTTGGAATTCCACGTGGTGAGCGTAAAGACTGAATCTTCCTGAACTTCTCTTAAGGAACTTCCCTTTCAAAAGAGACTCTGTGACTGAAGCTTTTGCTTCATATGCCTACGGGGCCTTTGGGCCTTGGCCCTGGGCTCAAGGCTTGGCCTTTTTCCAATTGAGGACTAGTTAGATCTGCTTGGGTTAAACCAGGGACCTAAGTGAATTATTCAGTTTGTCAGGTTATCTTACCTTATCCTCTCTCTAAATTTCTTAATTTCTCTTTCCCTTCTCATTTGTAAATAAACTTCCATAAAAGTCATTTTGACTTGAGGTTATTTTTTAATTTGGAATTGATAATTATTCAATTCCCTGGCAACCAAGCCTTTTAATATTCACCCTATCAAAACCCCTTTCTACCTTTACATTCCCAAGGTCCAAAAGGAAGCATTGAAAGTTTTTAAAGGGGAAAGAAGTGAGCTGATGAACACTGAAATGAGTAGAACCAAGAGAACAGTACACATAGCCACAGAACTAAAGCTGGAAGAATAAATTTTGAATGTTACCTCCAAAGAGTGAGCTGAAAGGTGAAAACATGAAAGTCTTAATTAATAAGAACATGTCTATCTCTTGGATGATACCCTCTCTAGTACAGGGAGGATGGGGAGCAGCTGGGACACTTGTGTTTGGGATTCATTATGTAAATATAAAAATGTCAGCTCAACATGTAAGAGGCTGGTAATTTCATTTATGTACAATCATTTCCTTGGTATTTGGAAATGCTTGTTTTATTTGGTTTTAGAAAAACTGGAAAAGAAAAAAAGGGGAGAAAGCATCTATTTGTAAACACAAAAACATTTCCATTAAGCAGGCTATTACTACATTTTGAAATCTTATCTAATTACTACCAGCTACACTACCAACCACAACAAATCATTACTATCTGAATTTTCATACAATCAAATAAGACTTAAAGACCAAATCAGAAGCAATCAACAAATTCATCAAAACAATTGACAATTCAAAACTTGCAACATAGCCAGAGCAGTTCTTAGAGGGAAATTTATGTCTCAAAACACTTTCATCATCATCAACAAAAGAAAGAATAGATCCATGAACAGATCAAGAAACTAAAAAAAAAAAAAAAAGCTAGAAAAGCAACACATTAAAAATAAAACCAACTAAATTTAAAAAAAAGAAATTCTGAAAATCAAAGAAGAAATACACAACACTGAAAACAACAACAACATTTTATTAAATTTACAAATAAAAGTACGAGCTGGATTTTGGGTAAAAATATTAAAATAATATCTATGTTGATTGTAACTGAATATGGGATGGTTCCAAGCTTGGAGAGTTCCCAGAAATCACATCAGAACTCATGCCCTAACTTACAATAAATCTGGGAACATCTGAATTTGCCTCATTGTCAGGATATTGAAGTCAGCTCATCAAGCTACACATCAAAATAGCCAATAAACCTTTGCTCACAAATATATTTATAACAAAATAGGTAGAGACATAAATGGCATTTGAGAGAGAGCCAAGGAACATGGAGTCAACTTATAGTATCAATAGGGCCTCCATGCTGTGCTGGGATAGCTGGAGGTCCTTTTAAAAAAGTATATTGGCAGCAACTCTGAACACTAGTCCCTCTCTCTTCATGTGGACAGGATGGAAAGATGTGAGGCAGATGAGAGCCCAATTAGGATTCAGAACTGGCTAAGTGGCCAGACCCAAACAACAGTCATGAATGGTTTAAATGTCTGATGCTGGTAAGACAGAGGCTATTTTCTGAAGACCAATCTAGTTTATTAGAGTGAGGCTCGACACTACAAAGTTGATAATGTGTCTACACTGACATCGTTCTGACCTCATCAAACCCCGGAACATGGCAGCGCTTCCTGGAAGAGCTCTCCAATCCATCAAATGAATTTGGTTGGTTCATTCAGGCAGGAAGGACCAAATGAATGGCCACAAGTCCAGCATGCTTTATGACAGTCTGTATTCTGGGATAAACCACCCTGAGAAACTATGAGATGAGCTTAGAGTTGAGAAGGAGGCGTGTGAGCTGAGTTGCTTTTGAGAAGTGGAAAGTCTTTTCCTGAGCCCAAGGCTCCCTTGAAAGCAATGACTTATCTTTTCAGTGCCAATGTTTTAGCATGTTGTGATAGGCATCGAGCCCTGGAACACCACAGCCTCTGCAAAACTGAAGATAAGCATCACCCAGAGAGCCAGGGACCAGCCTTGCTGAGACTGCCTGCCTCTTGATACAGTCCAAGGTCCCATTAATCTTTCTCCTGACTCCTCTTAAGCCCCATCCACTAAAACCCAGAGATCTTTTTCTTTTATTCAGGCAATCCACTGCCTAGTCAGATCTCCCACAAAGGGAGGTAGAGAGATACATGGAAGCAGCTTGGAAGAGTGGGAAGTGCTGGCCTTGGGTCAAGTGGAACTGGATTCAAATTCTGTCTTAGATATTTATAATCCATGTCATGGAAGGCAAATAACAACGGCTGGGTCTTCGATTATTATGGCCTGGGATTTACTTACTTAAGCAGTCATAGACATGTTAGGATTTGTAATGCTGAAATTCCCCACTCAGAGTTTTCCAGGCTATCTCTGTGATGAGTCCTTTGAATATTTAATAATAGCTAGCATTTTTGGCTTATTTTACAAATATGATTTCATTTTACCCCAGCAATAATCCTGGGAAGCAGCTGCTATTCTTTTCCCATTTTACAGATCAGAAAACCGAGGCAAAGAGGGATGAGGCGAGTTGCCCTGGGTCACCCAGCTAAGCAAGCGTCTGTGGTTGGATTTGAACTCAGGTCTTCCTGCCTTCAGGCCAGATGTTCTCTTCAGTGTGCCACCTAGCTGCCTTAGTTAGAAAGGCCTAGGCATGTATGTAGGTAGGCACAGGATACAGAGATGCACACTTAATCTGGCATCTCCTTGGTGGAGGGAACTCCCAGGCGAGCAAACTCCGATTTCCAGAGGGTTGGCCACTTCTCCTCAATGCAGAGACTTGGAGGATTCTCTGAGACTTGGTTCCCCGAGTGGGAGGTGGGCTCTCCCTCCCCATCTACTCTGCCCCGGCTGCCCCGAGAGTCCAGAAAGAAGGTCCCGGGGGAAGGGAGCACGGTGGGCAGCCTCGGCGGTGCGAAAGGTTGCGCGTTGTGCCACTAGTTTTCTTCTGGAGGCTTGTATGCGGGCTGCCTTGTGCATGCCCACCCTTCCAGAGCAGCCACGTGCAGCCCGCCGTCTGGCAGGGCGCTGACCCTCGTGGGGGGAGCAGAAGGGGTCTGCCCGGACAGTGGGGAAGGAGGACCGCGAAGGCGGCTGAAGCAGGCGCTGTGGGGCAGCGAAAGCCCAGATCGTCCACCGCAATCCCGTCCATCTCCCGTCACCGGACTCTTGTCTTGTCACTGTTCTTTCAGGACTCTCTCGGACAATCCAGCTTCCGTTTGTCTTCCTACAACCCTCAGCGTGTGCGTGCGTGTGTCTTTGCGGTCATGTGAGTGTATGGAGTGTGCTGGTAGATGTGTTTCTGCGTGCCGTGGCTGCGTGTGAAATGTGCGTACGCGCGTACCCGTACACGTACGAGTGTATCGGTGCCCCTGGGAGCCCACGAGCGGGGTCTCTGTGTTGTGTGTGTGTAGTGGACGGACACGAGCGCGGTTCTGTGCGTACGTGTGTGCACGGTTGTGTATATGCCTGTGTAGAGCTACATCGGTCTTATACAGGTCAGGATCTATTTCTAATTAGATACAGTAGCATAGTTCTCTGGCACTTCCGGCAGCGAGGTCCCCTCCCTTCACTCCCCCAGGGAGTGTGAACTACAGTAGCATGCGCGGTAGTACTAGCGTTCAGGGGCCGCTGGAGTTCACGCATGCTCACTGGTTTTGTCGCGCCCGCCCCCCCCCCCCATTCCCACGCACATGCGTGCCTGCCGGGAAGCTCTTTTGACAGCTCTCCCGAGGACGCATGCGTTCTCCCGGCGGCCGCCCGGAACGTTTGTGTGTGAGGCCCAGGCGCCCGCGGGGCCGCTGTCACCGTCGGACGCACTACGGAAGCCGGCTGGGCCGCCCCGGAAGCGGAGGCCGCTAGCCGATCCGCGGCCGCCGCTGAATGTCCTTGCCGTCGCAGCGCGCCCCTTCCTCAGCCTGGACTTAAGCCGGTGCCGCCGCTGCCGCTGAGGCCCGCGGAGGAGAAGAAGCCGGAGCCCCAGAAGGAAAAGCGGGATGTGGCGGACGCGCCAGGCCGCCGCGGCCTGGTGAGAGCCGGGAGCATGGGGGAGGCGCATCAAGGAACTCGGGGGCCTAGTGGACCCTCAGCGCTGGGGCTCGCCGGACAGGGGAGGCTGGGGTCAGGGAGCTTCTGGGGGACGAACATTCTCCCCGCGCGTCTACAGCGGCGGGTCTACCTTGGCCCTGCCCATAGGCAGCAGCGGACCGTTAGGGGCCGCGATCTGGGCCTGGAGGCGCTTCCGAGCCTAGGGACTTCCGGGCTGGGGAGATCGCGGGGCCCGCGGGGTCCGCGGGGCACGAGCCGGTGGTCAGCTGGTCAGGTGGGCCCAGGGCGGCCTGGATCTAAGGGCTGAAGCAGGTGGGGGGAGGGGACAGAGGCTCCTCCCTCTCCTCCTTGGTCCTGATAAACCCAGGAACGGAGCTCGGGAGAAACCCAGCCCATAAAGGACAGACCTAGCTGAGGGCCGGGAAAAGCCGCAGATGTGGCCTCGGAGAATTGTGCCAATGGGCAGAGGAGACAGCAGACTAGGAACCGGCAGGACACTGGTGTCTATGAATGGAGCTTCTCTTGAGTGGAGCCAGGCGTGAGGGGACTGATGGCATCCTCAGTGAGAAGAGAGAGGCTGGCTAGAGCCCGCTACAGGCCCCCCCGGGAGGGAATTCCCTTTCCCTATGCTGGGGGCCCTGCCTTTGCCACCCTCGGGCAGAGCTGCCTCATTGGTGAGGTTTGAACCCTTGTCTTCCCGGCTTCAACAGTGTAGATTCTGAGAGCTGGACAGGACCTCAGGGATGCTCAGATACGATTGATCCCTCAAGGCCAGTGGTTGTCCAGCCCAAGGATGGGCATCTCAGCAGCCTCCTGCTACTTCACAGTAGCTTGTTTTTTTAATCCTATTCTCTGTCTTAGAATCAATATAAGGTACTAGTGACTTGCCCGGGATCACCTAGCCAGGACGTGTCTGAGCCCAGATTTAAACCCAGGACCTCCCTTTTTTAAGCCTGGCTCTACCCACTGTGCCACCTGGCTGCCCCCAGGAGCTCTTTGTTGGCTTTGAACCCTCTCCATGGCTTTCCCCCATTACTTCTACTTATAGCCTCCGATCAGTAGGTAGATCAGTCAGAAAGGATTAATGAAGCACCTGCTATGGGTCAGGCATGGGGTACCCAAAGAGGCAAAGACAGCCCCTGGCATCAAGTAGCTCACAGCTCCCCGAGATAGTCTCTTTCCTCCTTTACCCAGCAGCCCTTCATAGCCTAGAACACAGCTATCCCATCTTTCCTGAATCTTCTTTTCTCTTGGTTCAACATGGCCAATTCATTCAACCTCCTCTCATAGGTTATGAATTTCTGGACATCCTCCTCTGGATATTGTCCAGCTTATCAGAGACTTTAAACTCTGGTGCTCAGAACTGAACACAGCCTTTCCAGAAGAGATTTCAGGAGGGCAGGGGAGTGGGAGATGATCCCCTCTCCATTCCCAGAAGCTATGTCCCTCCTCACAGAGTACAAGGTAGCAGTCATGGTTTTGGTGGACATATCACCCTCCTCACCCACACTTTTCAGTCTTTGGACTGGTCAGATGCTATGGGGACACCACAAATCAGTGACCTGAGCAGTGTCTGGAAAAAGGCATTCACAAGAGTGAAGGGCCTGGAGGGTCTGGGTATGTCTGGCTTGGAGGAGTGGAGATGAGAGCTGACATGAAGCATCTGAAGGAATATGGATGACACCTCAGTGTTGTTCTGCTCAGCCCCAGAGAGAAGACAGTGCCAGGAGCAGGTATGGGGGCACAGTGCAAAGAGACTGATGGAGGCTGGACAGAGTTAGCCCAGAGTGAAAGGAACTGCTGGGACAGAGGACTGGGTTCTCCTTTCAAACAGAATCAAGAATCACAACTGGTGGACTGAAGTTAGGACATCTTGGGTTCAGGTGCAGATTGGGCAGAGGGGTTTCTGCCTGAGATTCTCTGATGGGTAGGAAATGAGTGAAGTAGGATCCTCCTTTGTTCTGGTTTTAGTTGGGTCCTATATGAAAGAACCATTTTGTTCATTTTGTAGGATTACCAGATTAGAGCGAGAAGAGGCCTTCGAGATCATCTAGTTTGACTTCTTGGTTTATGTGAGAAAATCAAGGCCCAGGGAGAAGTGATTTTCCCGAGGTTACTCAGATGGCATTTGGTGATTAGACAGCTTTCTCCCCTTCACAAGCTTGGTCGCCTTGGTGTTCTTTGGAAACTGTAAAGTCATTGTTGTTCCCCAAGAGTAGGAAGAAATGGGAATTCCGCGGGGGAGGAAAAGTCCAACTTTTCCTGAAGAATTGACCCAACTGTTTATCCACAAAATTGGATTCATAATGGCTTATCATTTATGATATAGAAAATAACAAACTGACGTTTCTTAAAGGTCCAAGGTTAGGGGTGGTTCCTGGACTCTACCAGCTTTTGCTTGGTTAGGATGCTAGCCCCCTGAGTTAATCTCTTAGTAAGGCCATCAGCTTTTTCCATTTTGTAGCGTATAGTCGTTTAATATTTCCAATTTCTCTTTATTATTTAAATTTTTGGAAGAATCTAGTGGGCTTTTGTTTGCTCGTTTGTTTTATACCATAAATTTAGCAAGTGATGAATTTCCTTTTAAGAAAAAGAAAAAACAAGTCACCTTTCTCATCCTCAGGTTGACTGTAAAATGAGAAAGTTGGATTAGATGACCTCTAGGATGCCTTATTTCAGCTTCATGACCTGATGACTTTACAATCAATTTAAATAAATAAAATGGACTGACCGTTGGAGCTCTTTAGATAGAGAGATAGAACATTTCAGAAACTGAACATGATAAAATACCGGAACCATCAATACTAGCAGGGACTGTAAAGGTCATTTGGGCTTGTTCCTGAGCTGCACTAAAAAGGATTTGTCCATGCATTTGAGGAAACTGATCCAACGAGCTTACCTTGACCTGTGCAAGGTCTGGTGTGGGGCCACACTCAGGGCAGTAGCAAGGACTCTTGGCTGCTGATCAGGCTCTTTTGACCATCAGGGAGGATCAGCATTCTGGGGGAAGGCTAAGCCACCTTCCTTCACACACAAACCACTCAGATTTTTGGCCACTCATGTTGGGTACTTCAACCCCTTTCTTTCCCTCCTTCCTGATGTTGTTTCAGCCTCTGAAACAGTCTTCTTATGCATCCACTTCTCCCTATGCCAGACCCTTCTCATCTTGTCCTGGACTGTGGAGGGACCCTCTTACTAATCTCCCTGGCTCAACTCTTCAGTCCAGCCTCCACACTCAACTGCCAAAGTGATTTCCCTCAAATGTTTGAACATGTCACTCCCCCTGCTCACTGAATTCCAGTGGCTCCCTAGGACCTCCAGGATCAAGGGTAAGGCCCACTTTGGCCCTTAGGGCTCTTCCTAGCCTGGCCCAAGCTACCTTTGCATCTGAATGACAAGTGCCTCCCATCTCTGCTCAGTTCAGACCTGCCAGGCTGTTCTTCTCTGACCTTCCTGTTCCTTAGACATAACCCTCCATCTCTCATTTGTGGGCCTTTGCCCTGGCCTTCCCCCATGCCTGGACTCTTCTCCCTGTTGTGCCACAGGTTTTCCCTGGACCCCCACCTGCTAGAGCTTCCCTTAAAGTTACTTTGTGTAGGTTTTGTATCTGCCTATAGAGTGTTTAACATTTCCTCCAGAATGAGGTCAGGGACTTCATTTTTGTGGCACAGTGGCTGGCATGGAGCACGGTGTGTTGACTGATTGGAATGCTTTTTTTTTAATCATGCAAAACTCACCGTATTGGTCTTTGTTGTAAGAGGGCACTCCTGCAAAACCAACATCCCCAAATAAAGCCAAGTATACATTGATGTGAAAGAAGTCTGCTTTGATCCACACCCATCCAACTCCAACAGTTCTTCCTCTGCAGGCAGAGAGCATTCCTTGTCATCAGTCTTTCGGGATTGTCCCAGATCATTGCATTGCTGAGAGGAGCCAAGTTTTCACAGCTGACCATCTCACAATATTGCTGTTACTGTGTGTGTGTAACATTCTCCTGGTTCTGCTTATTTCGCTCTGCATTGTTCATGCAGATATTGCCAGCCTTTTCTTAAATCTTCTTGTTTATCATTTTCTTATGGCACAATAGTATTCCATCACCAGCATGTACCACAGTTTGTTCAGCATTTCCCGGTTGTTCAGAGAACTTTTTATGGTTATTTCTGTGATGACTAAAGATCATAGAAATGTTGATTTCAGAAGTCCTCTTGGAAATTTGAGGATTTCGTCCCTTTGCTGGGATTGAAGTAAAGACTGAAAACTCTCAGCTCCACCAGGCTCCCACTCCTACAGTCCCTCTAAACTCTTAACCTTGATAACTGCTTTTCAGTAGAATTGATTTCCTTTATCATCCAATGGATTTTATTTTATTCCTTTAAAACACACTTCTGGGAAGGGACCATGGTTTTCCCTAGACTTCCCAAAGGATCCAGGACACAAAGAAGGTTCAGAATTCCTACTGTGAACTTTTGGGATGGCCATTTTAAAGCTTTTTCTCACAAAACAAAAGGATAGTCCTACATATTTACACTTAAAGGTAAATTCATACCTGCCTCCACATTTGAGAAAGCAGAAATTTCATAGTAGGAGTTTATAACCCCATGGGACCAGCCCTTAAAATTGTACTTCTAGTATGCTCATTAAAAAAAATGTTCATTTTCTCTCAGGAAATTAAAAAAAAAACTTCAGTGTTTCAGGCTGGCAACTCTTATGTTGGAGAGCTTGGAGGGCTGGCTAGAGAGCCTGAGAAAGTTTTCTACCTTCTTCCCCTGCCCTCCCCACCCCCAGCTCCATTTGCAGTAGATTGAGGAGAAAGGGATTTATTCTTCATGGAAGGAAAGTGTTCCAAAGATTTGGAGCAGCCTAACCCTAACCCTAACTTTGTGTGGATTTCTAACTCTAACCCTGATTTCTAACCCTAAAGCCCATCCCAAAAAGTTCCAAATCAGGCAAATCATTCAAACATTTATTAAGCACCTATTGTGTACTGGGTGCTTTGCTACACCCTAGGACTACAAAGGAGGCAGAAAGAGCCCCCTCCTTTACAAGGAGTTTCTGTTCCACTGGGGAACCTTATTTCTTAGAACCGTTTGGGCAGAAAGACCTCTGCTTTCCCTTTCTGTTCTGACTGGCCGTTTCCACAAACTGTGCAGGGTAACCCTGTGACTATAAAGAAAAAAACTCCACGAGGGGGAGCATGATGAAAATCTAGCTCTCTTCTAGTTTGTTTTTTTCTCACTTCATTGTTTTATACTTCCCAAGTTTCATCCTATTACCCCTTACATTGGGTTTAGGAAATGCCTCTGGGAACATTAAGGGTCATTCGATTGGAGAAAATGACTCTTTTTCAGAGGTTGGTCATTTAGATCCCAGAATACTTTAAGGAATTGGGTAGACTGAGGCTCTTGAGTTACTGGGGACAGAGTTGTTATAGGATCCTAAAGGAGATGAGAGTTTGACCTGCATTCAGAATGGGAAAAAATTGCTCGTCCTCTTACCAGCCCTGGAGGCCACAGCTCTCTTGCTCTGACACCAGAATTCTGGTGATACTGGTATTAGGTCAGCTTGAATGGCTCTTGGGGGCTTGCTGGGAAAAGAACCCCCATCTTTATAATCCTATTTCTCTAGGAGGTGGGGAGTAGCTCTTGGGCCGTACAGGCAAGCCTAGTCTGATTGGAGAAGATAGAGACATCCTCCATTCCCAGGCATGGGCACTGGTTAGTCTGTAAGAAGGTGGGGCCTCACCCATGACCCCAATAATACTCTTTCAGTCTAATGGTGGGGGGAGGGGGGGAGAGAGAAGGGGTATAAACTCCAGGAAAGGCAGCATTGCCCAAAACCTGGGTTTATTCTGCCCTCAGACCCAGCAAATACTCACCTGACAAAGGCAGCAGAGCCAGCCACTCGTACTGCCTGGGCCCAGATATCTGAAGATATTTAATTGCAGAAACACCAGCTCTTACATTTAGATTTTAAAAAATAAACTTTTCCTGAACCAGAGAGCTCTAGGCCTCGATAGAGCAGTTTGTGTGGAGCCCAAGCTCCCAGGAGTCAGTGAGGCCCCCAAGGCCAGCGTCTGCAGGCTCTGCTCTGCTGCCATGGCAGGGAAGCTCTCTGTCTCCTGCCACCAGAAGGAGCCCTGGAGGAGAGAAAGCCCAGAGGACATGTGACATTTGTCAGCAGGTCCTCATAAAGAAGGTCCATTGGGAATGATAGTGGATGGATCCTGCTTGCCTGCTAAGGGCCAAAGTGGGCATGATGGCAGGGGTGCAGAGCCTACCCTGACTTGAAAGCAGAACTGCCTCCAGGAGAGGCTGGAGGAGTGATGAAGGCAGCACTTAGGGTCAGATTGGGCCCTGCCAGATGGGTCCCAGGGGCCCCTCAGTAGCCCCAAGGTTCGCACTTGCTGCCTTGGAACCTCAGGTCATCCTTTACCATCAGAAGGGGCCTTTAAAGAGGGATGCGACAGGACAGAGGGCAGGCTGACTCTTGTCACTGCCAGGCTCATGGGGAAGGGCTCCATGGTTCTCTTGTCTGACCTGTGCTTCCCTCTCCCCATTTTTCCTCAGTGAGGTCTGCAGAAGCTTCCTGAGCACCAGCTGCGCAGGGAGGGGGCCCCTCTCACCACCCAGGCTGCACCTCCTTTCCCGAAGCATTCACCTCCTGCGTGCTCCCACATTGAGGCTCCTGAGGCCTCAGCTCCGAGCCTCCTCACAGCCGTTCTCCTCCCTGTCTCACCTCCCACTCCGACGATGGAAGCTCTCACCAATGAGACCCAGCTACCAGCCTCGGAGGCACTTCTGGCCAGCCCGCTTGGCAGCCAGGCTCCTCCGACTCCGTTACCTCATCTTAGGCTCAGCAGTCGGTGGCGGCTACACAGCCAAGAAGGTATGTTGGGTGAGGGGGTCTGGGGTCTTTGAGGAGGCTGGAGGACATGGGCCACAAACGGGCCTGGCGAGCTGCAGGAATTGGGCCTACCTTCTGCCTCCGGTGGTTCTCCCCTAGCTCAGCATTCAGGGGCTCAGAGCCTTACTCTTCTCCTGAAACCAGACTAAACTATTTGGGGAGCTTCACTCATTTGTCCTTGTTGAGGGTCCCTCAGTTCCCCCCCCCCCCAGAGGCCTGGCACTTCCATGCTAGCCAACCTTTCCATGGCATTATGGTGTAAGAATTAAATTTAGGTTTTGACTTAATATGAGAGTTATAAAAATAAGACTGGTTTCTGTTTATAAAATATTAGTTCCTAAGTCAAAATGACGGTTAGCAGCTTCTATTTACAACAAGGTAGAGAGAGTGGAAGTGGGAAATATAGGAAGGAGACAAAGCCTGGTCTAGCTTACCAGCCCCAAGGGCTGCTCCGGTGAAGTCTGGCTCAGCCCCTGGCAAGGGCTCCCTCAAGTCCCCGATCTCCACGTGGATTTCCTGGTAGTCCTCAGCCAGAAGTCCCAGCGGTGTCTTCAGCCAGAGTTCCACCAACGTAGAATGACTCCAAGGAAAAGCGTGACTCTTCAGCTCTACTCACTGATGCAAAAGCCAAGGCAGGAAAAGGAGCCAAACTCTGTTGGTCTCTTCTTTATACCCCTTTTTTCCACATCATTTCCTGTCTCTTCCCCTCTTCATAGGAACCAATTGCAGTCTCCCAATTTGCCTAGCGCTGCCCAAGGGGTCAGTAATTGTGGCCTTTGAGTGTGTGACTTGTGAGCTCGCTTACCTAATGGTTAGTCAGCTACTAAGTAGGGGTACTTTAAGTTCTTGATTTGATTAGCTAAAAATAGACAAAGGGAGAGTTAATTCTATCTTCACAGTAGGGAGGGACTGCCAGGCTCCCCATTTTGCAGATGAGGATGGTGAGGCCACACGGGGAATTGTGTGTGTGTGGAAAAGGTAGGGAAAAAGGAGGGAAAGGAAGGTAGCTGGGGGTCCCCCTCCTGCTTCCTAGGGTAAGGAAATTGGTCAGGGTCTTCTTGTCTGCAGGCTGGGGAATTAAATTCAATCAAGCCAGACTCCAGGGCTACTTAGACAGGTTTATTTGGGTTAGGAAAAGGAAAGTTTGGGAAAGTAAGGAAAAGTTTGATCTCCAGCAGCTACTGCAGCAATCAGGGACCAAAGCTCTCCACCTGGGTTGGGGGAAAAGGCGCCAAAACCTGGGCTTCTCTCTTCTTTTATTCTCCCTCTGACACCTCCCACAAAGGAACTGCGATGTGTCCGAGGAAGCTGCAGTAGAGAGTCCTGGGAGATGTAGTCTCCCTGGGCTTAGGTCCATTTCAAAATGCATAGAGACTTGGTCATGGAGCTTGTAAGGGTCCAAAAAAAGTTTTGAATTTAGCTCTTCCTACCTCCAAGGCCAGTGCTCTGTCCCCAGGACCTTGCCAATCTCCTAATAAATGCACAGAAAACCTCCACGAGGTTAAGTGTTCAATCAATGACCATTGCTGTCATTCAGGTGGATGGTGTGTCCAAGGGCGGCCCCCGAGGCTAGATTGGGGTAGTGCAAACAGGGATGCGCAGTCTCTTGTATCTTAATGATAATTGTGGACCCGGGCCTGTCCTTCCCAAGAGGGATAGGAGGTCCAGAAAAGCCTCTGGGAGCTGTCCAGCTCATCCAGCTGGGGTTTTTCCTACTCTGTCACCCTCACAAGTGTGGAGATCCCCAGAGCCGGTGCCTTCAGGCACTTTCCAGCAGCTCTTTGAGCTGAGGAACTCCTCAGTGTTTGACTGCTGATGGGCCCCAGAGAGAAGCCGAGGTCTGGGAAACTGGCTTCACTCGGGCCTCGTGACCCTCTCGGAGCTCACGCTGCTCGCTCTTTGTCTTTCAGACCTTCGATCAGTGGAAAGACATGATACCCGACCTGAGCGACTACAAGTGGATCGTGCCCGACTTCGTGTGGCAGCTGGATGAGTACATCGATCTGGGTTGGTGACCCCTACCAGAGCCCCTCCCCCTCGTGCCCTCTGAGAAGTGACCCCTGCAGAGGCAATCTGGCCAGGGGAGCTTTCACTGAGAATTAGGGGGCTCGTGCTCACACCCATGCACACACACCTCCCCCTCCCCACAATGGGAAGATCCATTTGTTCCCTGTGATTTTCAGTAGAGCAGGATGATGTTGAAGTCTTTGGCAAAATGCTTACTTCTTTCAGGCCACTTGTTTTTTTTCCTTGGCCCACTCTGTTTTAGCCTGTTCTTAACCATCTGGTAGCTGGCAGGACTAAATCGCAGGGCGAGGCTGGGAGTCAGGAAAGTCTTCGTTCTAGATCCTGCCTCAGACACACACTCTCTCCATCCCTAATTCCATTACTTCACCTATCTGCCTCAGTTTCCTCATCTGTACCTCATTCCTTCCTCCCATCCTTGGGGTGAGAATCAAAGGAGGTGATTCTTTGTTTTTAACTCTCACCTTCTGTCTTAGTGGCAGGGTCGAGGCAATCACCCTGCTAGGAAGTGTCCTTGAGGCCAGGCATGACCCCAGATCTCCCGACTCCAGGCCTGGAGCTCTGCATCCAGCTGCCCTAAGAGGGCCTTTTTTTGTAAAGAGCTTCGAAACCTTAAGATGCGATTTCAGTGTTAGCTGTGGCTGCTATGGCTGTGGTGGTGGTTATCATCATTATGTTTGTGTGTTTAGGGGGTTCTTGGTGCCCCCTCCAGGCGGGTGTCAAGCCTGTGGTCCTGTACGGATGAGAATTAAGTTTGGTGATTGTCCTTCATCTCCTTGTTTTTGTTGGACGGCTGGCTTTCACGAAAGGAAAGAGTGAAGAGAGTTTCAGGCTGGGATCTGAGTTCCTCACCTTCCACTGCCGTCATTTGTATTCTTATTTACTAGCAATGGCGATCAAAGGGGAAAACCCTTCATTTTCTTCAACAACAAAAAACATCAAATATTTGGAACTCCATCTGCGTGGCAATGCCCAGGCCCTCTCTAGAGCCGTCCTAATAATGGAAATGCTGCCATCACGACAGGGTGACTCCTCTCACGGGGGGTACAGTTCATGGATCAGGCCGCGTAATACAAGTAAGAGGATGGTCCTTCCCAAAGAGCACATGTTTAGCATAGTGCCAACAAAAACCCCGAAGGTTTTCTGTTGTGGACCTTTCCAGCTCTGAGGTTCTGTCATTCCATCCTTACTGTAGAAAGCAGTGACCCACAGATACTGAATGGGTGATGCTTCAACCCCAAAATGACAGTGTATCACTGAGCAGATATCAATAAGGAAAAAAATAGGATAGCAGATCCAAGGAATAGAATGAGAGCAGCTAGGTGGTACAGTGGCTAAAGTGCCAGGCCTGGAGTTAGGAAGGCCTGAGTTCAAATCCAGACACATCCTAGCTGTGTGACCCTGAGCAAGTCACTCCTGTTTGCCTTTGTTTCTTCATCTGTAAAATGAGCTGGAGAAGAATATGGCCAACTGCCCTGGTATTTTTGCCAAGAAAACTTCAGATGAGGTCATGAAGAGTTGAACATGACTAAACAACAACAGAAAGGAACAGAAAAAGCACCCCAATCATCCTGTCAGTTATTTACCAGAGTGATGTTTGCTAACTCTGTAGAGAATAAAGACTGAAAAAAAAGGTTCATTTTTGAGAAATGTCCTTGGGGACAATCAACGAGCTCTTGGTCATCAATGTATCTGCACTTTGCATTAGCAAAACCAAAACATCAAGAAAAGTTTAGAAACATAAGCCACGCTCCCCGCCTGGTACTGAGCAGGGAGCACCGAAGCTGCTTCTCTCTCTCCTTTGGGACAAGGCTTGTTTTCTGGGATGGCACAACATGCTCCTTCCATCAGTTTGGGGCAGTTTCCATTTTTGTGGTTGTAGCGATTGTCTCCTGTTCTTGCTCTTTGCCTTCTTCACTCTTTCCCAGGGCTCTCTCCGTGCTTCTTGGGAGCTGCTTTTGTCACTTTTTACTGCATGGTGACCTTCCGTGATGCTGATGGACCCCTGTGTCCAACACTAAAAGTGCTGCTGCTGACATTTGGGGGTGTCGGGGGACTTTGGTATCAGGGACCTCCTTGGGATCTGTGTCTAGTAGTACAATCTCTGGGCCAAAGGGTACGGCCATCTTAGGCTATATGCCTCTTCCAGATTGCTTTAACTGATGATTGTAATGACTCCCAGCTCCACTACCGATGCCCCAGTGTGCCCATCTTTTCTCTGCTTCCCCAGCATTCACTAACCCTGTCTTTTGTCATCTTTGCCAACGTGCAGAGTGTGAGGTGAACCTCAAATGAGGGAGTTGGGGGAAGGAGTGCATTTGCGTTTCTCTCCTTACTAGTGATTTGGAGTTTTTGTTCATGTGGTTGTCACTAGTTTGCAGATCTTTTGAGAACTATTTGTTCATATTCTTGACCATTTATCTATTGCAGATGGCTTTTGGTCATGTTTTCACATATATCGTGCACCCATCTATGTTTTTGACTCAAAGACAGATGCATAAAAATAGAAAGAATTGTGTAACTCTTGCCTGCTAAGTTAGTATCAAACATTTTTCCCCCTTTGATAGCCTCCCTTTACCTACGTACGTTAATTTTATTTGTGCAGAAGCTTTTCAATTTTATGTAATCAAAATTTATCTTTCTGATCTCCCATCTCCAGGCCTGACTCTCTAACCATTGAACCACCTAACCGCCCTTGCCTTTTATCTGTTTTTGCCATTGCCAGTGGGATTGTGGAAGAGAGATGCCTTTGTTTTGCTAAGAATTTGAGCATTAATTGAAATGCATATTTTTAGGCTGTGACTAACAGATGTGTGTCTGTTTTTTCTCTAGAGAAACTTAGTAAAGCCCTTCCTGATTCAGAAGCCCTGGCCAAGTTGCTTCCGGACTTTGACAAGCTCGCAGGAAGCTTCAGCTTATTCAAGGATTTTTTCTCCCCAGGTGAGTAGTCTTTGCTTTTGTTTTTATATTCTCTTGTACAAAGTCACACCAGCAGAGAAACATGCATCAGGCAAACTCGGGAAGCTCCAGGGTCTTTACAGGCACTGCCCAGGCATTACTCTTAAGGGGTAATGCCAGGAGAAGAGGCAAAACCAGCCACAAGGCCCCAGCGCGTTCTGGATCATTCTCATATCTGCAGAAAAGGAGATACCCCAAAGCCTTAAACCCATATTCAAGACCATCTCCACAGGTAATGGGAGCAGGGGACCTGGCCGACCTACTTTGTTTGGGAAAGTCGCCCAGGAGGTAAATAGTGGCTTTAGCACCTGGAAAACACTCTTCCCTTTAGCTTTCTTCTTGCTTTCTATGTTTTCTTCGTTTTTAAATGCCGGTTTAAAGATGTAATCTTGAAGGAGCAGCTAAATGACTTAGCAGATTGAAAGCCAGGCCTGGAGACAGGGGGTCCTAGATTCAAACCTGGCCTCTGACACTTCCTCGTTGTGTGACCCTGGGCAAGTCACTTAACCCTTTTTGCCTAGCTCTTAATGGAAGGTCAGGGTTTAATTTTTTTTTTTTTTTTAAGATATAATCTTGAAAAGCTTTCAACTACAGAGAAACTGGCCTGGCCAGTCCACTCTAGGCTGTTGAGGTTGGCAGGGGATTTAGGGACTCAAATGCCAAATCAGAATCTTCCTTTCCATATTGTCACAGTTGAGGTGTCTTTTATAATTCTTTCCTTTGTTAATGCATCCCAGACTTGCCAAATAAGCAGCCTCCTTAGGCTACCCCTGCTGTTTATAGGAATCTAAGCTCCAACAGGGGTCAGGTATTGAGAGCCTGTTACGGGTGCAGGGCTACTCGGGGTCAGGTTAGCAGGGATCCGGAAGGAGGGCACAGCATCGTGTCTGCTCTCGGGTTGGAATGAAAGGCACCTCCTCCCAGGGAGTCAGGACCTCTGAGGGAATTCAAAAAAGGCAGGAGTGGCTGGACTTCGAGCCCTGCAGGATGGATGGGCTGGACTTGGATCCGTTGAGAAATTAGGAAGAAAAAAAGAAGAGAAAAGGAAGTGGGAGGCATCTGTTAAGCCCTCTTTTATCTGAGAGAACAGCATAACCCTGGAAAGACCCCGGGGCCTCATCTCTCAAGGAGAGTTTCCTTCTGTTTGGCATGAAGGCGATCCATCTCTTTACATATCCATGGCAGAGATGGGCACGGGGCCCAGGGGTAGGGCACTAAGCCTGGAGTCGGAAAGGCCTGAATTCAGATTGGGCCCCAGACACTTCCTCACTCGGTGACCCTGGCAGGGCCCTTCCCTCTGCCTGTCTCAGTTCACCACACTCTAAAACAAAGATAATAATACTCCTTCCTCCAAGGTTTGGCTGAGAATCCAGGGAGGGAAGATGGCAATACAGAACTTAGGCCAGCTCCTGGGATACAGTCAGAGCTTGAGTCTTTCCTTCCCTTGTGGGGAGGGCTGGAGTCTCAGACAAGGCAGCGACCAAAGGGAGCCTTGCAGGAGCCTAGATGGAGAGGGTCTGGGAGGCAGCTCTAGAGTTTGGAACGTGAACTAACAAGGTCTGACTTGTCCCTCGAGGCTGCTTTGGCCTAAAGGATGGATTGGAAAAGGGGAACAAACACTTGTCAGGCACCTTCTTGCTGTCAGGCACCATGCTGAGGCCTGATAATTCAGAGATGAAAAGGAACCTTCCTTGGTCCTGGGGATCTTCCCTTCTCCTGAAGGAAATGGCAATAGTCCGAGAAAGTGAAGATGAAGTAGCCACGGCAGTGGACAGGAGGGATGGAGGCCAGAGATGTGGGAAGAGGTTCCCCAAGACTTGGCCAGCAGTTGTTAGCACAGCCAAGGGATGGAGAGGGACCCCAGAGCGTCCTAGCCCTAGGAGACGGGCCTGGCTGCCTGTGTGGATGGGGTGCTCTCACACAATACCCAGTACTAGCCCTGAAGGAGTTTCTTAGTAATAATCTCTCCGATAGGAATGGGAAGGAGGTGGAGTGAGTGATTCAGGGCCAGTTCTGTCTAGAATGGCATCGTTTGATCATTTCCTGTGACATTTGGATGCGTTTGTCTCCCTTTCCTGGCTTGAGTTCAGTGCCAGATGATTTTTCATTTATCCCTTTAAAAAATCAGAGTGATATAAAGCATGGGAGGGAAAAACACTAAAAAGTAATGGGAAATGCTTTAAAAAAGAGCTCAGAAACGTTCGTTGTATGGTGGATTTAGGAGCATAGCCAGGGCCCAGGAGCCTTGAGGAGAGAAGCTGCAGGGGAGTCAGGAGGGCTCCCAGGAGGAGCGGAGAGGCTGCCTCATTGAAGGGGGTTTGAACTTGGTTGCCAGCTGCCTAAATAGAAGTACTGTTTGTGGAGGACTTCTAAGAAGACGTTTTTTGTTGTTGTTGATCAGAGAAATGACAGCATAAAATTATAATGGGAAGCCTTGTGCTCCAGGTGTATTTAATTGGCCCTTCTGGCCCAGAGATGGGCAAACTACAGCCCTCGGGCCAGATGCGGCTCCCTGAAATGTTCTATCCAGCCAGGCGACATTATTCCTAATCTGACAAATACAATGAAACTTAGAAAGAGTTGCCTTAGAAACAGACTGACATGAACGTTTCCCTTCCTTTGGCCCCTCTTTAAAAAGTTTGCCTATCCCTGGTGTAGGGAATTCCTGGTGTAGAAAGTCCCTCCACTGATGCCAGTCTGGACCTCGTCTGTAATTTGTGAGTCAAGAATAGATTCTTCCCCAATTACTCGAGGGTGCTGAGCAGTTATGACAACTAGTATGTGGCCGAGGTGGTGCTTGAATTTGGGTCTTCCCAACACCAAGACTGTCAATAATCCCCACAGTCTGAAATAATAGGAGAAGAGTTAACAATTCCTCATTTCATGAGAAGCCTCATGTCCGTGTCAGAGGAGTTGAGAGGCCTGAGTTCAGATCCAGATTTGCTTTTTCATCCCTGAGTACAAGTTACTTCTCTGGGACTGCAGGTGGAGAGGCTGCCTGTTGCCTGGACTCTCCCACCTGGCCCATCGTGAAGCTCGTGAGGTCAGGGTTGGGGCTGGCCCTTTCTGACTCCTCCCTTGGGAGCCTGATGCTGTGCACACAGTTGGCCCTTTGCACGTGTGTAATGAGCGTTCACCTCTGAGAGACGATCCCAGCCACCTGTGTTATACAGCTGTTCCCATGGGGTGTTGGGGCAGATGGCCACGGGGATGCTGTTTGTGCTGGCATTCACTGCGAGCCCATTGGGGCCACGAGAGAGCGTGCCAGTGAGTGGCCCAAACTCAGAATGCTCAGCATCCAGGTCCTGGCACGGAGAGTTGGCATGGTCATCCTCTACCCCGCTGGGTTCTTTTTTTAATTATATTTCATTTTTCCCCAATTACACGAAACAACCATTTTTCAACATTTTTTAAATTTTGAGTTCCAAATTCTCTCCCTCGCTTCCGCCCTTCAGCCCCTCACTGAGCCCATAAACAGTCTGATATCGATTTTATATGTGCAATCGATCCTGTGAAATAGTTTTCCATGTTAGTCATTTTGTGGAAGAGATTCCAAATAAAAAACGAAAGGCAGAAGAAAGAAAGTGAACTGGAGAGTGTCTCCACCTGCATTCAGACTCCTGCGTCAGTTCTTTGGCAGAGGGCGCAGGGCATTTTTCATCACGAGTCTCTGGGACTGTCATGGATCACTGCATGCCCATTCTTTGAGGATGAAGGATCCCCATCTCCTGGGACACCTCTTAGGGATGGAGAAAACCTGGCACCTGTTAGAGACCTTTGACATTTGCCCAGGTCAGTGGGGAACTTGTAGAGAGGCCTGGCAGCTAGGCGAAGAAAGGCTTCCCTGCACCCAGTGGGAGTCACATCACCAACAGGCCTGATCTCCTGGGAGTCACCCACTTGCGAACAGCCAGACTCCAGCATCTGGAGGATGTCTATCGCCTAGCTCCAGGGCCTCCTGGCATGGGCACTCACCCAGGCTGCTGGCTTGCCAGCCTTGGTTCTCTGATATTCCCACGACTGCAGAGTAGAAGTAGGGAGGGAGTACGAGGGACTTCATTTGGACTGAAGGGAGGCAGGCTACAGGAGAGCGCTGCTTGTAGGGTGACCAGCTCTGTGTTCTCCAAGGGGAGGAAGTGTTGGCACCTGCACCCTGACGCACTTTCTTCTGGGACATCACCAGCCCACCTTGTTGTTGGCACCTCATTCCCACATGGGATTCTAAGGGTCTGTCTGAGGCAGTGCCATGATGAGGAAAATTATTTGTGATGCTCTGTTTCAGACAGATGCCTGTGTGTGTGTGTAGTTGAGGTTCATCATAATTAGAAAAAAATATTGAAAAAATCTGTCTTGGGTCTTAGAGGGCCAGCGGGAGGGGGAAAGACCGTGACGACGAGTAGAGGAGACTTCTGTGTGTTGGCTTTTGATGGGATTGCTCCGACTTTGAAACCCTCTTATGCGGATGAGCACATTGATGGACTCCGGGAACGATCATCCCCCGTGAGCTTGCCCTTCCCTGTCCCTTTGGGTGTGAGACAGAGAGCTGTCCTGGCTCCCCACGTTCATGTTCATCTCCCATAATTTGTCATTTCCCTTTTGCTGATTTTTCACAGGTCACAAATTGGTTAGTGAAGTCACAGGAGCTTCTGGCCTCCTTCTGTTGTTAGGTGTGTACGAAGCTTTTTGTGCTGACCTTTGCGTGCCTCAATGTTGCTGACACACTAATTACAAATCAGACCTAGAAGGCCACTTCAATAATCCTGCTGGATTCAAGAACCCAGAATTCTCTCTGGCAAACTTGGTGACAACACAAAGTCATTCCTTCATGGAAGAACAAAAATCCTTCACTGTGTCTCTCAGGGATAAAATCTTTTCCCAGTTGTCTGCTTGGCCAAAGCATCTTCCCGAAATGTAATTTGGGGGCATCTCATCTGCTCTGTCACGTCTGGCATTTAAAATTTGGTCTCCGCCCTGTGTCACTAGTGACATCTAAATTCTGTTTTTAAGCCTGGCAAAGCTACAGATATTCTTACCAGAAAGGATCCTAACTCAGGGTTACCTTGCTTATTCTCCAGTGGATTGAGCTCACCACGCTCCCTCTAAGTAATGCCAGAAGGTGGCTTCTGAATTGTGAAGTCAGTTGCTGGTCGTTTCCCTTTAGAAAACGGAGAATAATCTGCAGCAAGCCATTTGCTGCTTTCAGCCCCAGACGATGAGCTGCTCTCAGATTCAGCCTTTTGACCAGACATAGTTTGGGGCTTAGAGCTTGCTGCAGAGAGAGCTGGGAAATGATAGGCTTACCTGCTTGTCTTCCAGGTTCCTCAGGAGAAACAGCATTTCGAGCCACCGATGCATCAGAAAGCGACAGGCAGTTTAAGAAGGTAAGAGGGAATGGAAAGCCTTTTCGGTGTGGGTGCTCATTAATTCGGAGGGATCCTTAATCTCCTGGGTCTCTGGGGAGGACGGGAGCGCTCTCCATTTCTCTAATACAGACTATCGTGTAGCGTGAAGACGGGGCCTGTGCTGGGGTCCCCCAGGATGGCGCTTGGCTCACCTGTCAGCAGTCACTGACTCATCAGCAGGATTGGGTCAGCTCCCTTAGGACGATCACTGACGCCAGTGCCCGGGGTCATGTGCGCCCCCTCTGTGTATTTTTGTGGGGGACAGGCTTTCACTGACATGGGAACTCCTGGTGGGGAAATGCCTCCACTCGTTCACGTAGGCATCTTTTCACCCAGAGAGGTCCAGGGCCTTGACACGGTCACACAGCCAGGATGCGGCAGAGACCACACTGGAGGGCCAGCTGGCCCCGGCTGGCCTCCAAGCACTTGGCTGCATCACTTCTAGTAACAAATGAAAACTTGGAGTCATTTCCTTTTGGGGCAAAAACCCAATATAAATGGACATTTTTTTTAAATGTGTTTTGAATGGAGAGATTTGTGAAGAAGTGATGTGATAGCTGGGCCTTCCTTTTGCAGTGAGAGAGTAAAACAAGTGTTGCGTGGGGTGTTTTTGAAAGGTTCCTTATCTTCACAGTGCAGAAAAAGCAGGATTCCCTTTGTGGTGGGGTTCTGTTGCAGGCTTCCGTTTTGGAAAAGCAGGAATTCAGAGAACAATTTTTAGGTCATCCTTATCTTTGACTCCCTTTTGGTTTTGCTTCAGACGCTTTTAGCTTATCCTCCACACACAGAGAAAGGCAGTTATGAGTGGCCGTAACTGGCTACTGAACTATAAGGCCACCTAACTCACGCCAATCCATTTGAGATACCCTTGGCCCGGGGGTTTGAAGTCTGAGGGCTCACAGGCAGCCCCTGCCCAAAAGCCCATGGGTTTATGTCTGCTCCCTGAGAAGCTGAAGGAGATCCATGGACCTCGGTTCACCGAGGCCCGTGTTTCTATCCACTACTCTCTCCGGGGCCTGGATCACTTAGATGGATTAGGTTGGTGGAAGAGTCCTCAGCCCGGCTTGGGTCGGGTTTGGTCATCCTTTGTGGGGCCCAGTGCCGACGGGACCGGCTGGGACCAGGGAGCAGAACACAGATCACAGAAGGCAGCCCATACGAGAGGCCACGGGCATGTTTATTGCCCTAATGCTGTGTTAGGTTTTACCCCTTTGCTTCTTTTAAGTGGATTAGATGATACTTCCTTTGCATAACATTGTTTTAAAAACAAGCAAAACAAACCCTATCCTCTGTCTTAGACTTGTTTCTAAGTATTGGTCCCAAAGCGAGCAGCAATAAGGGCCAAGCAATGGGGGTTAAGTAACTTGCCCAGAGTCACACAGCAAGGAAGTATCTCAGGCCAAATTTGAACCCAAGACTGGCTCTCTAACCACTGGGCTACCCAGCTGCCCCACATAGCATTCGTATGTGCATATTTGTGTCCACAAAATGCTTCAATAATTTTACGTGCTTTTATTATGGATGTTTTCCTAGACATGAAGTCTTCATTGCAGGTGAACTGACACCTGCAATGACAGTGGCTAGTGCTAGACACAAAGTCTGTCTCCCAGAGGTGCCCAAGGCCTGGCCATTCAGACGTGAACTGCTGCTCTCCTTTTGGTTCTAGAGCTTTTGGTTCGCTTAATGTTGTCCTTTGTCTGGTCTATATTTTGCTGAGGAAAAATGGAGTTAAATTATTCTAAGCACGATCCCAGAATTTGAGCCGTGGTAGGATCTCAGCCACTGCCCAGGCCAGGCCAGACATGAGAGGAATTCCTCTGATAACGTGCCCAACAAGCAGTCACCTGCCTCTGCTGGAAGGCTCCTAAGGAGAGGGAAGTCAACTCTTGTTGTCCAGAACCTTTTCCTGATCCCCGTCCCCCTGACCTCTTTCAGCTTCTACCTTCTGGGCCAAGCAGAGACAGTCTCCTCCCTCTTCCCTGTGAGACAACCCTAGACATCCTTAAAAACCATTCCTTGTTCCCCCTGAGTTTTCTCTAGGGCAGCTCTTCCTACTTGTTCCACCAGTCCTCACAGGCCATGGTGGCGTCAAGCCCTTCATCCTCTCAGTCACCCTCTTGGACACTGGACCTTTAAACAGGGTGCCCAGAACAGAAGGCCTTGAGGGGCAAGAGTTGAACAGCCAAGTGCCATCTGTGGCGGCTTGAGCATAGGCCAGCGGAGGTAAGGCCCACAAAGCAAGGACAGAACACTGGCCGGGGCAGCCAGCATTCCCGAGAGTGCCAGGAAGGAAGCTGCAACTTGACTGGTAGGTCGTGGGGAGCAGCTGAGATGTTTGCACTGAAGAGGGGCGTCGCCAATAAAGGAGCCCCTCTGGCTTCTTGGCTAACCGACTGGCATCCTGTGCCTGTCATTCTCTTCTTCTTCAGCATTGGAGACTTCGTCTAGAACCTTGTCCTTTGAGAACAAGATGGCCACTGTTGGTAAAAAGGGGAGCCGAGGTCTGGGAAAGCCTACGAGGAGCCCTTTGGGCTGGCCAGTGTCCTCTGTGTGTGTGTGTGTGTGTGTGTGCGTGTGTGCACGCGTGCATGCATATACACTCACACACACCTACATCTGATGTTCTCTCTACCCTGCCCGCTTAGTGCACAAGAGGGTGGGAGAAGTCTGATGGGGAAAGAGTGGCCGAGGCATCAAGAGAGCTTCCCAAGGGCGCTGGAAGGCAGGAGGTGGCAATGGCTGAGACAGGGCTGGCCCCTGAGGTGCTCTAGATTACAGAAGACCTTTGGCCTGGGCCAGAGCGAGCTGCCAACTCCTTTGGAAGGCATCGCTCCAAGAGGTGGTGGGTGCTTGTCCCCTTGTCCTCTGCCCCGGTTCCACTCTGGGAGGCACATTGATAAGCTGCAGGGCCTCTAGAAGAGGGCAGGTGGCCAGGATGGAGAAAGGCCTGGAGGTCAGGTCAGATGAGGATGGGTGGAAGGAACTGGGAACTGCCCCAGAGAAGAGATGACTTGAATGGCTACCTTCAGGTCTTGGAGATGGATTGGTCTGGGGGAAGAGGGGTTTGATTCATTCTGTTAGCCCCCTTTGCTCGATCTTGGGGAACGTTTCCTAACAACATCTGCCATCCCCAAGTTGAATGGACTGCCTTGCCGGGGAATGGGTTCTCTCTCACTGGGCACAGAAGTGGCCTCTCTTCTATAAGCCATAATGCATGGAGGAGAGCTAGAGAAGGCATCCATCTGTGTCTGCATGGTGTGTTTCCCCAGTCAGGAGGGCCATTTGAGGCTGATGCTCTCCTAGAATGTTTTCTCCTAGTAAGAGCCCCTAATGCTTAAGAACAATATTTTAAATATTTTCATTAAACATTTTTAATTTTTAGGATGGTACAGTGGACTTTCCAGGTTGGTTATTTAGGTTCCTGAAGTTGTTGCCAGTTTTGTTGATCTGACACTCCAAAAGTGAAGAAAGGAGGAAATTGGGCAGGGACTGTCCTTGTCTGCCTAAATGACAACTTCTGGGTAACGTCGGTCATGGAAGTCTTAGAGAATGTGCCCGCTAAAGGCTGTTAGGGAGAGGGATTCCTAGAGAATACCAGGAATTTCTGGCCTTGAATTTTTAACTCATATGTTTATTTTAAAATTATTTTGACATATTTCAAAGCAAATTATATATAAATGACAAAATATTGTATTCTTTAAGTAAATCGTGGGGAATAGATAGCTCTTCACCCATTTTGTTCCATATTACGGCCTTAGGGGCTTTAGGTATCACCAAGAGGCCTTGACGAATCATTTTTGATTTAAGAGCAGGACTTTTATTCACTTGATGTTAAAAAAAATACTTATGTTGAATTCTTATAGTGTAGACTGTTTTTTGTACCTAATTCTTATTTTCTTCCCATTTTTTTAGGAAGTAGAACTATTCATTTCAGCTCCCTTCAAATTACAGTGCTTCACTGGCAGCCTCACAAGGAAAGCAGGTGGCCCTAAAAGGAGAGCTTGGCCTTTTTCTAGAGAGTAGAACCCTTTCTGGTCTCTCCTGCCCTGCTTCTTCCCACACTCGCGTTGTGAACTCAGAGAACATTAAGGCCACACAGAGCAACCTCATCCCTAGGAGCTGATAAGTGTGTAATGGGCGACCGATGTCAAGGGATTAGGAAGAGACCTTCCCTAGTGTAGACAAAGGCTTGTATTTCGGAGCACTGATGCTGTGTCACAACCCCAAGCCAAGTCGGTAAGGTCCCTAGACCTGGGGAGTCCCACCAATTGAACTTGGCCAAGGTCTTTTCTGTTTTGGTTGGGAATAGACAGTGACTGCTGAAACCAGACAGAGCAAATGGTTCATCTGTGGCCTTTCCCTTGGTGGCTTTCTCCTTGATCATTAACTGAATTTCAAAGGCTTGTGGATACCTTGAAAGCGATGAGTGTGTCATTTCTTATTAGTAAAATAGGTAAATACTAAAATCCCAACCATTTCCATACAAAAGTTTGATTTCTTTTCAAGTAGGTCCTAAAAACAATCACCTACAAGGTTAGCCTGAAAGTAATTTCCATAAATTAGAATTTTGGATAAAAATAAAATCCTTCAAATTGTTGCTCTCTTTCTTTAGTCTAAAAGACCTACTTAAAAGGCAAAGATATTTCCCAAAGGAAATAGAACATATAATAAAATGGAATAGAGAGCCCTGTCTTTGACTTATGGAATTGGAATGGTTTTGGTTTTAGTTTTGGATTTGTTTTTGGTTGCATATTAAGTGGAGGTAAGTTTTTAGTTAATAAGTTAATAAGTTCCAGTTACATTTTTGGACACGTATCTGAACATATTTAGTAGTTTTAATCATTACTCTGCAATATTTGTTACATGTTTTCTTTTTGAAAAGTTAAAGCTCCTTGTAATATAATATTATTAAATAATTATTATAGATAATCATATTAAAGTATATACATATAAATTATATCTATTTATATGTAAATAGATATAAATTTTATACATATATGAAGTTATGTTAAATAATAATAAAGTTCCTTGTAATATAATAAGACAATCTAAGTCTTGGCCCAGAAGGCCAGCTGTTACAGAAATACTTTCTGCTTTTAACAGTCGTTTGAAAAGCTATGATGTTATTTTTAATTTTTAGTCGAATTTAAGTGATTCTCCTCATGGTTGTCTTGCACATTTTGACAGATGATTAAGTGGAAATGGAGCAATTGTTCTTGTAAAGGCCCTTTCTCCTCACGCCCTTGGTCTTTGAGGTTTTACCATATTTGAATTTCTAACTAAAAGACTGTCCCAGGTTTATTTCTATTACTGTCCCTTTGATGTTCTCCCATATTTCCCCAAAGCATTATCCTTTGAGATGTTGAGTTAATGAGAAAATAGCATTTCACCTGCAGGACCAAGCTCTGCTCTGTTCTGTATTTTGTTTAATCTTTTCAATTACACGTTTTAAGTTAAATTTGGTTGGTTTTTTCCAAAAAAATATGCTTTGGAAACTGACGAGGACTCTGATAGGTTCTCAGGAAGGCTTTTCCCACCTCCTGGCATTAGACTCATCAAGTCCAATATCGCCATACAGTTACTTGTGTATATCGGCAATAAAAGGTTCTATTCCAATTCTAAAACATTAAACCCAAAGTAACTTGTATGTGTGTAGAGACATCTAAACTTGGGCTTGATTTTCCTTGCTCGGCCTGGACTACGTAGGGAATTTCTGATGTGGAAACTCCCTCTGCTGATTCAGATCTTGAGTCTGCCTGGCACTGTGGTGTTTGTTATTAGTTCACTGAGAACACCAAGAGATTAAATAACCTGAACGGTCAGGCCATCCGGTGTGTGTCCAAGGCAGGGCCTGACCCCAGAATTTTCCCAATGCTATTCCAAGCTTCTTCCTTCCTCCTCCTCCCTCATATGCACCTTTACCTAGCGAGCTAGCGAGCCCTCATTGACTAGGTAGCCAGATCTCAGCTGGAGGAGTATTCACATTGGCCAGACTTTTTGAACTGCACTTTTATGCAGGAAAATAAAACACTTGAAATGGGAGGGAACGAGTGTCCTGCCACTTTCCTGGGCAGAAAGCCCACCCACCGCGGTGGGAATGGGGCCTGGCTCAGCACAGAAATCTTTTTTTTTAAACCCTTACCTTCCATCTTAGAATCAAGACAGGCAGCCCCGAAATCTTGAGCCTTTTCTCCCCTCTTCCTCATGTCCTCCATTCCTCTGTTCAGTGAGCCTGGTCAAGTGGGGAGCCGCATGGCGAGCCCTTGCAGGCACCGTCCCTTCTCCTGTCGGGCAGGAGCCTGGACTGTCCTCAGTTGGCCACTGCATTCCCCGCAGCCCTGTTCTAGCTAATCGAGGACCCGCTGTTTGTGGGACACAAACAGTCCTGGCTGTGAGAGCATCCGGGAATGCTAAAGAGTCCGGCATCGCATCGCTCCTTCTCCTTCGGAAACTAACCCCTCTCATTCCTTCATTTTCTCACTGGCGCCAGGGGAAATGGGGCCTGCGTGCCAGGCTCACTCGTGGTACGTGGGCCCTGGCCGGTGCCTAGTCTGGCTTGGACCTCTCCCCTCCTTCACGTCTCTCATCTGTCTTTGTTGCACCCTTTGGTTTAACCTTGTTTTCCTCCCCAATTTTCCCCTTCTCATTGTGAACTCATGGCAGGGTCTGCTTGGGGAGCTCATTATCTTACAGCAGCAAATCCAGGAACATGAAGAGGAAGCCCGCAGAGCAGCTGGCCAGTATAACACAGGCTATTCCCAGCAGAAGCGCAAGGTGATGGTCTCAGGGGGCTACACGCTGTCTTCCTACTAATCACATGTTCTCACCCAGCTTTCAGACCCACTTTAGGCAAAGGGGTGCAGAGAGACAAGGAATGACCGCAGGCAGCTAGTGACAGGGTCCGGCCTTGGCAGTGCCAGGCGGAAGGAGCTCTGGGTTTGCTCAGAGGGAGCATCAGGTTTCCCAGGCTTCCAAAGTCACTCCCAGCTCCAGAGATCCAGGTCCTCCACGGGACTCGATGGAGCAGTTTCCTTTTCTGTAAAATGGACGTCATCATTCTGCTGGGCCGTGGGCAGAACTCATTCTCAGTGTCTAAGCAGCCTGCCTTTCCTGTCCCCCCTCAAAAAGGTAGGGTGCTGCTCCTGGGGAGGTAACGGAATGAACCGAGATCCCCTTTACGTGCAGGCACGCAAAGTCCGAGACACAGCCAGGGTGGGATGTTTTCTTCACAATTAACATTCTCCATTAGAACAAATTTCGCCCAGGTTCTTTGGATGAGAAAGCCATGCCCGCTGGCTGCCCCGTTTGTTGTGAAGAAGCATTTGAGGAGAATCGTGCTTCGTTTTTCTCCTCCAGGTGGAAGAGAGAAATAAAGCCAAAGCAGACCATTTCCCAGTAACTTGGAGTTAGTTTTCATTCTAGTACAGACTCACCTTTTCCACAGAGCCAGAGAAAAGGTTGGCTTTCAGTCGCCAGCTGCCAGGCTCAGCCTTTGGGGGTACCCCTGGGACACGATAGGATGACAGGCTGTGAGGGAAGGCCAGTGGTTAGGGCAGTACCTGGGATCTCTCTATATTCAAATGGTTTTTCCTTCTGTACCGTTTTTAATGGTTTGACCAGTGTAGCTTCAATTGAGAGTGAATTCTATTCTCCTGTGAGAGGATGATTTGGTGGTTCAGGGGATTTTTAGAATAAATCAATGGGTTTTCCTGAAAAGCAGCTTTTTTTTTTTCATTGCACACAGCAGGAGCTTAGTGGAGACAGTCCTGAGTTGGGAGAGAAGAACCCTCCTAGTCCACGTTTTCATTCACCCCATCCACGTCTTTTCAGATTAGAGCTGATCCTCGCCTGTCTTTCCCATGGTAGACAGTTCAGCTTTTAGGGTTGTGTGTGTACACTGAAGCAGCCGCCTTCACTGCGGGTGGCACCGAGGACCCTCTGTAATGAGGGGATGAGCACGGTGTCTGGTTGGCAGCAGGAAACCAAGCGGGCCAGCTCAGGGTCCGAGTATTCAGGGTTAGAGTAGAGCTCTGGGAGGAAGGAGCTTGACTTGAAATGTTAGACAGGTTCCATTTGGGGAAGGACTGGTAACTTGGTTCTGCAGAGGGTTCCACTTTCTCCATCATCTGTCTCCCCAGCCTGGGCATTGTAGGAAGCCTCTGGGGATCCAGAAAGGCCTCTGATCCCAGGCGAGTCAGACGGCTCATTTCTAAACGGGCAGTTACCCGAGACAGGGCCCAAACTTGCTGCAGGTTTGGTCAGCTAGAAGGGTTTTCTGGCCTTGGACACAGGAGGTCAAAGCGGAGAATTTATTCTTCGCATTGCAGCCAAGCTCTTTACATGCTGAAAGAGCAGAGAATAAGTTCATCCTGACAGTGTTTCTTAGGGATAGGCAAGGACATGCCTGGGAAAGTATTGGCTACTCTTGTCCCACTTCTTCACTACTTCAGGGTAGTTCAGTGGGTAGGAGCCGGGGGGCATCCACTGGCCCAAGCCTTCCATTTTACAGAAGAGGAATCTGAGGCTGTAGCCTTCCTAAACAATTCCCTTTTCCATGTTGCTTTTGCACTTGGTATCAAAGAACTCTTTTTTCCTTCAAGATAAGAGCCCTGTTTTATCTAATGAGGAATCAGTGTCTGAGCTGAGGAGTGACTTGCCCCAACAAGACCACCACCTCATGTTAAATGCCTTGTTTTCCTCCTCATGACCCAAAGAGGCAATGGTAGGGGCAGCCCTGGGTGGAGGAGGTGTGACTAGGTAGCTTTCAGTGTCCGTCAGGCTTCCAGATGGCCTTCCCAGTGCCCTTCATTTTAGGACTCTGACAATAGAGGTGATCACCACCATAGACCGTCCTGGGCACTTGGGATAGCTGAGAACACCACAGCCTTATGGAGGAGAGACCGTGGGGCTTCCTTTCAGAGGAGTGAGTCCTCTGACCAGGGTCATCCCACCAGTACATCAGGGTCAGAGGCTGACTGTAGCCAGTGTACGTCACACACCCTCTAGGGATGGTGGGGATTAATTCCCCTGATGGGGCAGCCTCCTCTCCTTCCCATGAATCCACAAATGCAGTTCTAAAGCTGTGAGTCTCCAGTGTCCTGGAAGTCCAAAGCGATGACCCAGGCGGCTCCTCCATTGCCTGGGGAACAAGGCACCAATCAGCTCAGCATAGAAAGCTCATGCCCGTAAATGTGGGTTATTAAGTTCAGGGCCACCTCACCATGTTAGGACTACAGTGAGAGAGTTCATAGATGAGAACCTTGAAAGCCCATCAGGCTGATTTGGGTCCCCCACTGAACTGTGGTTTTCCCCAGGCTTCTTTGCTTGTTCTTTTTTTTTTTTTACCCAACCTTTCATCCATCCTGTCCATCCTGTGTGCACATACATTACTCCAGCAACATGCATTTGGAAATGTGGGAGAAAGACCTCAGAAAATGATCCTTTGGAGCGTCTCGCACCTTCTCTCTGGATCCCGGCTAGGTTCTCGTAGGTGTAGGTTCTCAGGGACCCCCAGAATTATTAGCAAGAGTTTTCTTCTCCACCATTGGAGGAGAAAGATCCATAACCATAAGAGACTCAGAGAGTCCGAGGGCCTCCTGGCTCGTAGCCAAGCCTCAGCAGTGTCTCATGAAATGTAAAGAATAAAGCTAGGCTGACTTAAAACTTTGGTGTCGGTAAATGAACCAGGAATTAGATGAGCAGAGAGATCGTCGGTGGTCAGAGCTTCATGGGGAAGCCAAGCCGCTGGGGCTTTAGCCATCGGGACATGGGGAGGGGTCAGGGATGAGGATGGGCAACCGGAAGCCCAGGTTTGGGTGGACACACCAATGACATCGTCTCTTCCCACCGATGGGCCCTCTCATTTCGAAGGAGTCCATGCCGCCATGATGTTTGCTTGTTCCAAAGAGTTTAAGAACAGTTGGAACCAGCTTTGAAAACATCTGGACTTGGACTCTTCCCTTGGGTTTTGCATTACTTGCCCATTGATCTCAGCGAGTGGCAGTCTGTCAAGTGCATTTGATAATATTTACAAAGAACTCCACACTGGGTTAGAATGTAAAAGCCAACAAACATCTCCATCTGGTTTCTGTTTGGGGAGTCGGCCCTTCCTTGGCCCTGGTGCACCCGAAAGGCGCTGTGTGCAGACCGCACCCAGGATCAGCAAGCCAGATGCTTCATGGTCGTGGAATTCCTTCAGGCTTTTCGCACATGACATTCCTTTCTCGTGTCTCTAACCCCTGTCCTCCAGAATGGAATCCCCATCTTGTCCAGGGGACGGGGCAGTTGGGGGTCTGCCTTCCTGCCTGTGCACAGGGCAATGGAGGCTCTGACAGAGAGCATGGCTGTTGAGCTTTGTGTCTCATTTGCATTCCCTCCCCATTGGAACAAACCTAATTCTCTGCCCCACCCGCCCCCTATAAGATTAAAATGTCGCTTCATGTGATTTTAGGTGACAGACAAGGAGAAAGTAGAACAGCTTCAGGAAGAACTCCTGCGAACTCAGGTGAGCTGAAGCCCCGAGCCACTGTTCCTCCTGCTTAATAGAGCTACTTGGGAGGAGCAGTGGGCAGTGCTGCTGGGTGCCCCTGCAGAATGGACTGGCTGGCACAGGAGGGAAGACTAGGAGGCTGCTGGCCTTGAGAAAGCAATCCGGAAAGGAATCTAAAGGTGAAGATGTTGGGAGGGAATGAGAGTGCAGATCGGAAAAGACAAGCAGAAAAAATCCTGGAGCTTTTTACTCGCAATTCTACCCAGACTGGCATTTCTAGGGAGGGCCCATTAGAATCTGTGGAGGTGATGTTAGTCCATTCTGAGGAATTGGATTGCTTTTATGAAACATCTCAGCTTGAGCTCACTCCGGACAGAAATCCTTTGTTCCCAAAGGTGCCCTCTCATCTTTCTGAAGAGTTGGAAGTGAGTGGGGATCCGAGGCCAACGGGGAGCCAAGCCTCAGCCCACACTTTTGGAGCCTGTTGTGTGTGTGAGCAGACAGGAGAGGCCGAGGGCCTTCCCACTGCTCGCGAGAGTGGTGCCCAGTGGCTAATGGGGAGATCTCGGGGGTGCCAGCTGCTAGGAGCCAACAGGGCTGGTGGGGCCCAGAGATGGTTTCCCCTGAGCAGCCTCCAGAGCTGCCCCTTACCTGAGCTTCATCCAGTGGGGAGAGGGAGAACTCTCCAGGGGAAAGCCAGAACCATTGGAAGGCCAGTCAAAGTGTCCTTCCCATCAGCAGGGTTGATTTCCCCAGAATTCCTTTTGACATTTAATGATGACTTTTAAACAAAGAGCCAGGCGGCATATCAAGAAGAGGAACTGGACAGGAAGGCTGGTTTGGGGGAGAAGTCAGTGACCCAAAGCAGCTGCTGTAGAGTTTAGATAGGAGTGTCCCCAAAGGCCCCAAGTTCCTTTGCCCGATGGTGGAGTGAGGGTCGGCCTTCCCGCTCGAGGTGCAGGGTGTGCTGTGGGAAACCCTGCTAAGCCTGGCCCCAAGGGCCCTTCTGAGAGTCTTTCTGGGCCCCTGATTACAGATGGACACAAGATGGGAGGCAGAAGGGAGCCTTCTCGAGCAGAAACTCCTGCAGCAGGAGTTTGATAGAAATGGCGAGCCTTGTCCATTGTCTGCCTCTTCTCAATTGCCGGTTTGGGGCAGCCCTGTGCTCAGTTAGGGGGGTCTAACAAGACCACAAAACAGGCCCTGCCCCGAGGAACTTGGATTCTCTGTGCAGAATAGGCACAAAGCACTGCCCACTGATGCTGATGTCTGGGGATCTCAAAGGTCATTTTATTTATTCCATTTTGCTTTCTTGGTTTTATGCAAAGAATTGTTGGTTCAGAAGTCAGATGAGGTGATGGGCTTTGTCTGCACTTGAGGCACCTTCATACCTCAGAATTTCTTCCTCCAAGCATTTTAATGATTTCTTTTAAAGTAGTACAATCAGGAAACTGGGCTAAACAAGGAAGACTTCATGGAGGTGGAGGCTTATTCATAGAATTCCTGTTCTCTTACTTACCACAATTCCGATGTCCTATTTAATTCTGTTCTGATGTCTCTTGTTCTCTTTTGCAGCTCAAATACCAGAGAATCTTGGAACGTTTAGAGAAAGAGAACAAAGAACTGAGGAAATTAGTATTACAGAGAGATGACAAAGGCATCCATCACCGAAACCTCAAGGTGCGCTGACCCCCTGGAGCCACACGTGCTTTGCTCAGCCAAGGCACTTGGCTTGTTGCTCTGAAAACTGCTTTCTTGGTAGCTTAGTGCTGGGTGGCTGATCTCTGAAACCCAAGGCAAACGGTGTTTGTTCTAGCAGCATTGTTCGAGGGTTTAAAGCCTTGTGGAGCCAGATGGGCGCAGCGGGCATGCTGCCAGATTAGCATCACTATTGGATCTCGGAACCCTCGTGCCTGTCAGACTTGCTGGGCATCTTTCGGCCATTTGGTCCCCAGATTCCATAGGCAAGTTACAGAGGATTTTTCCTCCCACCATCCTTGTCTTTCACACTAAAGCCATGCTGGTCCCTTGCTCAGTTTCCGAGGGCAGTGACGGCTGGGGAAAGAGGCTACGGTCCGGGGCAAGCCCCGAGTATCTGTGCCCTCACAGGGCTCCCATTCTTTTCCTTTAAACCCTTCCTTCTGTCTTAGAATCAATACTGCGATGACTGGGGTTGGGCCTTTAGGAGAACACTATTACAAATATGAATCATGTGGAAATAGGTTTTGAACAATGACATATGTATCACCCAGTGGAATTGCTTGTCAGCTCCAGGAGTGGGGAGAGAAGAGGGGAGGGAAAGAACATGAATCTTGTAGCCGTGGGAAAATATTCTAAATAAATTAAAAAATAATAATAATTAAAACAAAAAACATCAATACTGTGTATTGGTTCCAAGGCAGAAGACTTTAAGGGTAGGTGATGGGGATTATGGGGTCAATGGGGAACTTGCCCAACATCACACGGTGAGGCAGTGTCTGAGGCCAGAGTTGAAGCCAGGACCTCCTGTTTCTAGGCCTGGCTCTATCCACAGAGCCACTTCACTTCCCCGTGGGGGGTGGAGAGGTGATGCAAGGAGGGTTCGCCTGCAGGGCAGGGTGTCTCATGGTGCTGGTGCAGAGTGGGCACGGAATAAGAGCTCGTCTGTCAGGAGCTTCCTGGATCATTTCTGCCTTTCTTCTCCCTCCCTCTTCGTCTTCTTCTAAGACAGCTTTTCTTCAGCACGTGCATGAGAAGATTCCTCAGTGTCTCCTCTCCCCATGTAAGAGTAGCCGTGGTTCCCGGGGCTGCGTTAGAGGCAGAGGGGGACAGAGCGCCGTGTCCTTGGGCTTCTCGGCCTACGTGGGTCTTTGGCAGCTTTGGGTGCTACCCAGGCACCAGCTCCAGTCCGTGTCAGCAGAGAAAGGCCCGATGTCCGAAGCCTCTCTCACTCGTGTCTTTAACTCACATTTGCCAAAGACCCTCGTGGGCTGCTTGTTGCTTCATGACACGGAAAGCAGTCTGTGGCTTAACTGATTAGTCATCGAATCCTCACCGACCTTTCTGTTTGTTTTTAAGAAATCCCTCATTGACATGTATTCGGAAGTCTTGGACGTTCTCTCGGACTATGATGCCAGCTATAACACCCAGGATCACCTGCCTCGGGTAAGCTAAGCCGGGTACCCCCAAGAAGCCTGCCTGGGCCATTTTAATGACCAACTGCTTTGACCGACTTCTTTGCACAGTGGCTGAATTCAATAAATGTATTGACACCAAAGTATCCGATATCTTCCAAATTAGACCTTTTAATCATCAGATTAACTCAGTAAATGCACACCATCTCTTGTAAAATTGTTGAGGAAAATGGGTTTTTTTTTCCTTTTCTCCAGTAAAATTAATTCCTCGGGTAAATTGTCAAAAGAAAAGGAGCGTCTATCTTGAAACAATGAAAAACTCCAATTTTGCTGCAGCCTAATGAATTGTTGGTACAAATTGCTGCAAAACAGGTTCTTTTAGATTCACTTCTCTGGAGAACATTGATCGGGTTCCTGAAGCTATTGAAAAATAAGGCAGAGCTCTAAAAGAAGGCTTGTTGTGTCCCTTGTGTCTGCCCCGCAGAGGTCTGAGAAGCCAGCAGGGACTCCCTATAGACTCAAGTCACTATATGTAGCACCCCCAGGTCTCTCCTTCTGCCCTTAGTGGAGAAAAATCACGGAGCTTCTTGGCTGGATTTCCCAAGCTGTAGGAGATTTGGAAGGGTTAGGAGAATGGGCAGGAAGTGCTGTGGAAAGACAGGCTCCTCAATGGTTTGTAGTGGAGAAGGAGTCAGAAGAACTAGAGAAATCCAACCCAAGAGTACTCTGCACATCCCTCTGTGGGGCCCCGAGAACATTGGGCCCTGCTGGTGCCGCCCCTACTACCCCCGCCCCCGGGGCCTCAAGGAAAGGTTCAGTGATGCTCCCTGGCCTCCGTTCAAGATGGCGGGCATTTTGAATGCATCGTCCTAGGATCGGCTTCCAAAAAGAGGAAATGGAAAGTCTAAAATCAAGAGAGCTAAGCCTCAGTTATTAGAAAATGCACATGTATCAGGTCCGCTGTCCCCGGGGCATGTTAGAGAAGCAAAGCCCAGACCCCACGGCCTCCGGAGTGGAACTAGCATTCAGCAACAGATGTTCGTCAGTGGGAATCATCAGATTGTCTGGATTGATGGGTGGGCAGCATTGACTTGGTGACGGACGAGGCTTGTTGGAAAACATGTCCAGTCTGGATTAGGAAGCCTTTTAGGTGTGCCTCTTCCCCCAGTACGTTTAAGGGGGCAGTTAAAGCGTAACAAGTATGGCCTTGTGAGATGAGAAGAACTCGCCGAATCAAAAGAAGGACGTTGTTCGGAGCATCAGTGACCGGCTCCACCTATGTTTAGAGAAGGTGGCCGTTTTTCTTCAATTCTCCAGATTCCCAACAAATCTGTGGTTTGCTACTGCCCTCTGGAGGCAGATCCAGGCCCCATCGCCTTGGTGGTTGTCCGTGGGAAGGCCCGTGGCCATCACCCCCTAGTCCCCAGCCTTCTCTGTGTTGAGGCCTCCCAGACTCGCTCTAGCCGGTCCCCCGAGGGCAGACGGGCTGGGGGCGAGGCGGGATGGCCGGCCCTGGGTGTCCTCAGCAGCTTGTATCCAGGGACAGAACACAAATACCAACAAGGATCTCAGATGCAGGTAGGAAGCAATGAGTGATTGGCTGGTTCTCTTGTCCCAGGTCGTCGTGGTGGGGGACCAGAGTGCCGGGAAAACCAGCGTCTTAGAGATGATTGCCCAAGCGCGGATATTCCCACGCGGCTCTGGGGAGATGATGACCCGTTCTCCCGTCAAGGTGAGATGCGAGTCCGAGCGGATTCTCCCAGCAGCTCCCCCTCTCCCCGTCCCCCCAGACCTGTTGGAGAAGTGGGGGGTTGCTAGCAGTAGAATCGAGGCACCTTTTAAAATCATCTCAAAAGCCGAGTTTTTGAACTGCGTTCTTTTTGGCCAAGACAGTAATCTTGCAGGGACTCGGCGTCTCTCTGGTCTTGTAAAGGATTCTTTCCCTTCCTCCTTCTTTGCTATTCAGATCAGATGTATTACTGCAAAGCCAAAGAATCAGATTCCCCGCATAAAAGAGAACCAGTCTGGAGGGTGTGGGTATAGCTGAAAAGCCGAAAGGTTTAGTAGCCCCAAACCTAGAACTCCTCTTGGCGCACACCTTGTGTGGCCTCCTATCGCCTTCTCATCCGTCTTCTCAGACCGTCCGACTCATAGCTGCCCCTCCAGGACCAGCAAGCTTCGGGCCTCCCTCTGACCTGCGTCCTGGCTTTCCAGGCTGGGTCCAGCTAGAGTCCTGGCGGTCACCCCGGCCTGCCCATCTGCCTCTCCCACCTTTGGGCTCTCCCCAGCCCCGCTCCCACACGCACATGCTCATGCTTTCCTCTGAGGAGGCGCCCGGGGCCGCATGGCTCCATCGTTCCTCTTTGTGTCTGTGGTGCTGAGCCTGGGGCTGAGCTCACAGTCACTGTCAGGGAGCCAGATTGTTCCGTGGGCGACGGTGATGCAGACGCAGGAGGTGCACGTTGTCCTCCCAGAACGGTCCGTAAAAGATGCCCATCGGATCAGCTCAGGGAACTTGGTCCACCCAGGCTGGCCCGGCCTTCTAGGGATGCCCGAGGCTCTGAGGAGATCTGTGACTGGTCCAGGGTCACACTGACTCCCATTCAGTCGCCACGCTGGGCTCCAGGCCCCCCTCCGGATGCGCCTGCGGCCATCTCTGTGAGCACAAGCCGAGGGGACACCCCGGGGGCTCTGGGCTGTCCGGGGGATTCACAGCCCCTTTTGTGCCGTTTCAGGTGACGCTCAGCGAAGGCCCTCACCACGTGGCCTTGTTCAAAGACAGTTCTCGGGAATTCGACCTGACCAAAGAGGAAGACGTAAGTGGCAGAGCGAGGCCCACGGGCCGGGGATGGCCCGAGTCTGGCTTTCGGTGTCTCCATCAGCCCGTTCAGGACCGCCCTCCGTGGATGGCTGACTGGAAGTCCGGTGGTTGGGGCGTGCTGCCGAGGCGGAGACGTTCTTACTCCTGTTTGGCTTTTGTCTAACAGCTCGCAGCCCTGAGACGAGAGATCGAGCTCCGGATGCGGAAGAATGTGAAAGAGGGCTACACCGTGAGCCCTGAGGTAAGGGCGGCCGGGGCCCTCGGGGTGGGGGACGGGCTGCTCGCCGCACTTGCTCCTCGTCCGTGTCCTGAGCTCCCAAAGGCAGACACGAGCCGGACGCCCTGATGACTCAGGAAAGGACCTGAATTCTGGTGTCCCTCGTTCTGCAGACCATCTCTCTGAACGTCAAAGGGCCCGGGCTGCAGAGGATGGTCCTGGTGGACCTGCCCGGCGTCATTAACGTAAGTAGCCCCAAGTGCACACAAGCGTAGTTCGGTATTTCTGGGAAGGGAGAGCAAATCACCTTTCTGGCCTTTTCTTCAAGACGGTGACGGCGGGGATGGCTCCCGACACCAAGGAGACCATCTTCAGTATCAGCAAAGCCTACATGCAGAATCCCAACGCCATCATTCTCTGCATTCAAGGTGAGTCTTGGGGCCCTGGCCTGGGCCTTGTGCCGTGTCCCCTCTGCCCCACCTCCGAGGGCCTCTGAGAATCCAGAACACATCGTGGGCCGGCCCTCTGGAGAGGCCCAGAGGCACTCGGCTTCTTCTGGCTCCCTGACGGCCGTCGGACCACGCTGGCTCACACCCTTTGGGCTGTCCAAGAATGCCCAGGTGATCCTGCCTTAAGACTAGATTCCAGGAGAGGCTTGAGGAGTGGGCTCTGGGGCCGCGAGAGCTGGCTCTCCTAGTCGGACATAAGTGTCCTATCCTTTGGTCACAACCAAGAAGGATTTGGCTAGGGAGTCCCTGCCATGGGACAGGACCCACTTCCATCTATCCACAGCAGGAGAGACAGGAAAACTCGGAAGCAGCTCCCGCAGTGAACGGCAGGAAGAGAATGTCCTTATTAAAGAGTCCTAGAGCGACCCCCTTTTGCTCAGCCCCCATGTTCATCCAAGAGCCCTGAATAATGTGCACAGTGCGGGCCTCTAGCGATGGGGGGTGCCACCCAGTCTTGACACCCCTTAGAGTTACATTTGAGGATGTTTGCAGCAGACTTTAGACCTTTTATTGATTGACACTGACGATTCCATCCCTTGTGTGCAAGGAAACTGAGGAAAGATTGTCTGTCATGATTGGGGTGCCTGTGTAGGGTGCGAGGCTTCGAGGAGCACATTGGGGGTTCACTTGGCTCTTGTTCCTCGCAGATGGGTCCGTGGATGCTGAACGCAGCATCGTTACAGACCTGGTCAGTCAGATGGATCCTCATGGCAAAAGGACGATATTTGTGCTGACCAAAGTTGACCTGGCAGAGAGGAACGTGGCCAGCCCCAGCAGGGTAAGGCCTGGCCCCCCTTGGAGGGAACCTTGAGGCTTTGGACTAAGCCTGCGTCCCTGTTGTCAGGGTCACCGTGCCCTTGGGATAAGCCATTTTGCCATTCGGTTCGCTAATGATTGAGTTTGAAGACTGGACTTCCGGGCTCTTGTTTTCCCAGAATTGGGAGGTCTGTTGAAGTTGTCTCACTTTGCCATACCCAGCTCGAGCTGTAGGGAGTTCGGCACAAGCCCGTAGGTCCTGCTCACCACCTGGCTTTGCTGTCTTCTTCTGAAAGCAGCACCCCTCTGCCCCACCCCTCCCAAGGTGTCTCTCTCTCAAGGTGAAGCACCCAGCACCCGGGGCAGGAAGCAGATGATGGGTTCGAGTCCTCCCTTCATCTCATTAGAGAAGGTTACAGAGCCATGAACTCTCATAGGGAAAGCTCCTCACCGTCCTTCCTGTTGGGAAGAGTCTGGCCTCCACGCCGTGTCCACGGCTCCTTGCTTGTAGAGTGTTCCGAGCTGGAATGGCCCCCGGGGTGTGGGCCTGCTGCCCCAGAGCTGGTCAGCTTCTTATGCACACATTTGTTTCTGTTTCGCTTGGAGGCCTGCAGAGCTCCTTCCTCACAGCAACTCTGTGAGGAAGGTGGTTCACTGTCGTTATCCCATTCACAGATGAGCAAACCGTGGCTAAAGGTCCCAGAGGTAGTCGGCCTTTTGGCCCAACAGTCACTTCCAGTCTCCTCTGATTCTGTGCCTGACGCTCTGGCCAACAACCCCCTGAGGGGAGAGACTGTTCTTCCCATTCCGTAGCTGGACGCATGGAGGCTGAATGGAATGTGACTGTTGTACTCGGGGCTGCAGAGACTTAAGCGGGTCTCGGTGTAAGCGTTTCATTTTACGTAGAAGGAAGCCAGATCCCACCCAGGCGGAGGGACCCAGCTACAGCTACCCAGGGTTCAAACCGAAGTCTTCTGAGGCCCAGTTTACTCCCCTTCAGGCCGTCAGTCATTTAGCAAGCATGAATGAATCACCTCCAGGGTTCCGAGTGCCTGCCGGGTTGTGGGGACGAGGTTAGAGCCCAGGTTTTCTGACCCTCCTCTGATGCCTTTTCCATTTGGCCATCCACTGATCCCCAAGACGTCATTGATAGCTTTCATTTTCCTTTGGTTTCATTTCCTGGGACAGCTTTCCAGGGAGCCAAAGCGCCTAACAAGAGTGAAAAAGGGGGCCCATTCAGCCACATGAACCATCTGTCCTCTGTGTTCATTGCTCCAGCCCGGGGGCCCCCATCAGCAACGCGCCGTTCCTCTTTTCCTTGGCCTCTCACAGAAGAAATGGATGTTTCTGCTCTTGACGTCAAATAAGTGATTGACGCCCCCCCAGGTTTCCCAGTGACCCCAGCCTTAGACCATAGAACTTTCACCCCGCTGATGGCACCCAGGCAGAAGTTGAAGTTGGGGGGCGCTGAATGTCCCCAGCTACCAACTGGCCCCCGTGGCACCGGACAGAAGCCACGGAAGTCGTGCTCCTCATCCCATAGCTCAGCGCCACTTTCTAAACTGGCTTTTGCCATGTGTTTGTTTCGGTAGATTCAGCAGATCATCGAAGGAAAGCTCTTCCCAATGAAAGCTCTGGGTTACTTCGCCGTCGTCACGGGAAAAGGTACAGAGGGACCGGCTAATGGGCTCCCTTCGCGTCCTGGTGCTCGTTAAAGACCGCGTCACTGTCCTTTCTCTCTAGGAAACAGCTCGGAAAGTATCGAGGCCATCCGGGATTACGAAGAAGAATTTTTCCAGAATTCAAAACTCCTGAAGTAGGTGCATCACTCGGGCATTTAGACATTCCCAGGCGAAGGCTGAGCTAACATTCTGTGCACTTCAGGGGGTCTAACGGCCAGTTTCCGTCGTGGCTTTAGACGCTCCGCTTGGAACGCTGACTTTCTGGTTCTCAGAGGAGAGGCTGTGCTTGTCGGCTGAATGAATCTCAGCCGCCCTTGGCAGGAAATGGGGAGACGAGTCCGAGCTTGTTGCTGGCCTTGAGTCTGGAAGGCCGAGCACGGCTGAGCTTGCCTTGGGAGGAGAGATCCTTTGGTAGTAGCTGCCGCTTGTCTGTGAGCAGAGAACCCCAGAGGGGCTTCAGGGCAGCCCTGGAGCTGGAATAAGGGCTGGGCGCCATTAGGAGGTGGAAAGGAAGCTCCGACTGGGGGGGACCTTCCCTTCTCTGGGCTAAAATAGCCACAGCGACGAGATCCCAGGACGTGCGTCTTCTGTTGAGGTTATCAGAGTAGACACACACCATCAGTCCTTGGGCTCGTGATAAGCTCCCCGTCCCTTGATTTATTCCTTCCTCGAAGTCACCGAAAAAATGTGGAACAGAGAGGGGCGAGGGCCAGTTCCTCGGGTACCCCACTAGGCATTTCCATCCCGGTGTTCCTAAGTGCTCTCTAGAGCCCTCTCCTTGCCATCATCTCCACCAGGATGGCATGAGGCACTCCAGACTGGCCTAGACGAGCTTTGGCTCTGGCATTTCTTCAGTCTGCCAGGCCACGACCTGATCATAAAGAATGGAGATCATGCCCCTTGCACAGCTGGCCCATGCCATTCCCTCCTATGGGCTGATTCCTCAAACACTGTCCACCCAGGGAACTGGGAATATTCCTCAGGGAAAGACTTGAATTCATGTCCTGCCTCTGTCCCTTTGTCTCTGAGCTGTGTCTGTGACCTTGTGCTTGTTGGTGTCCTTGGGCAGCATCTGGTCTGCTCCTCCAGTACATCTTCCACTTCCCCAGCATCTCCCACCCCCTCTTCTTCCCTCCACACACCTTGTGGCCACCCTTCCCCCTCAGGCCCCCTCACTTCTCTCCCTGACTATCACAGTAGCCTCCAGTGGGTCTCTTTGCCTCCGATCTCTTCCTCCCTGCCCAGGAAACTCTCTGGTGAGAAGAAACTATTGCCTTCAGGATAGTGAGCTCCTAGTACGTGAGGCCCTTCACAGCTTGGCCCAGACAGCCTTTACTTATTCCCCTGATGACTCATCTCTCCTGCCTCTGCCTCTTGGGCCTGGTCTGCCCTGGACCTTGGGGGCTCCTTATGACCACCTCTGAGAATTCCTCAGCTCCACCTTGGACTTGGGCCCTCCCTGAGTCCTCCGGCATTTGTCTCGCCCATCCTCGTTTGTGCATGGATGGAGCGAAGCTCCTTGGCAGCAGGCACTGCTTTGCTATTTGTGGTCTTTGCGTCCCAGGCGTCCAGCCCAGTGCCTGACACACAAAAGGTGCCCACGATGGTTCCCCTTGCTAGGGAGCCATGCCGGTGCCTCTGAGTACAGACTCCCTGGCCAGGAGGGTTATTTCTCCCTCTTGGGGAGCTTTCCTCCAGTGAATTTTAATCATTCATATTCTAATTCGATAGAATGGGGAGCCTGATGGATATAAAAGAGAGAGAGAAGCACAGAAAGAGACAGAGAGACAAAGAGACAGAAACAGATAGACAGACAGAGACAAGGGAGAGAGCCAGAGACAGACAGACAAAGAGACAGAGGAAGAGGCAGAGAGACACAGAGAAAAAGAGACAGAGACAAGGGAGGGAGGAAGGGAAAGAGACAGAGACAGACAGACAGAGAGACAGAGACAGGGGAGGGAGGGAGCCAGAGGCAGACAGAGACTGAGGACTGTTCCCCCAGCTCCAGGCCTCTTGGGAGCCTTAGCTGAGAATGCTTTGGGATTGGCAGGACACGAGACAGGTCACTTCCAGCTCCTCACTAGAGTGACCGTCTTGTGTTTGCCACTTTCCCTGCAGGACAAGCATGCTGAAGGCCCACCAAGTGACCACCAGAAATCTCAGTCTGGCGGTGTCCGACTGCTTTTGGAAGATGGTGCGAGAATCCGTGGAGCAGCAGGCCGATTGTTTCAAAGGTAGCTCAGCCATGAAGGCATCAGGCCGCCTCTCCCAGGGCCCCGACCTGCTCTTTTTCACAACTTTTAACAGCGGATAAACTAGTTGTGTGCTGGGCCTCGTGTTCCATGTAGGTTTCAGGCTATGGGTTTGTGGCTCACTTGGGAAAACAATTCACTCCTGACATGAAAGACAGGGTGTGCGTGCGTGTGGGGGGGAGGTGGGGGGGGGGGGTTGGTTGCTCTTTTTTTTTTTTAAATGCGTGAACCTTTAGCCAACATGAGCAAAAGAGGAAGCCAAGCCTCGAGAGTTCTACTTCATTGTCCCTGGGAAAAGGAGGGCAGGGTTCAGTAGTCAAGGGAAGACACTAGTTCCTCCTAAGCAGATTTAAATTAATTTTCGGTTGACTCTTCACCACTTCTCTGATGACCCCAGGAATAGAGAGGAAAGGGTGGATGCGAATGCAAAGGTTGGACACACAGGAAAAGAACCAGAGATCTCAGGGCAAGGGGAAGACTCTGGCTTCAGAAGGAAATCACTTATTCCAAAGAGACATGTTGGCTGAAAGCACATCCAGGTCCCGTAGCATTTTGAAAAATTATGCAGTGATGACAGAGTAACAGGAGGAGGAGGAGAGCTCCTTCCAAAACCCTCCTCCGATGTACCAGCCTGAGGCCTGAGCAAGAAATCCAAGAGGAAACTGTAGTGAGTCATTTTTTCAGCCTAGACCAGTGATCCCAAAGTGGGCGCCACCACCCCCTGGTGGTGCTGCGGCGATCCAGGGAGGCAGTGATGGCCACAGAGGCTTTTGGGGGCGGTGATAGTATGTGACAGGAGGCGCTAAGTCATATTTTTTCTGGAAAGGGGGCGGCAGGCCAAAAAAGCTTGGGAACCCCTGGCCTAGATTGTCAAAGAATCAGGCAAAAAGGTCTGTGGACCCCAGGCCCAGTTTTAGCTGGAAACAGCCCACCTGAGCAGGGAGAGGACTCTGACCCATTCCTTAGGGTCCTGGCCTTGTGCTGAGGGCAGGGGCAGATTGCGGGCCAGCTGGGTAGTGACCTGCACCTACAAGTGGTGGGTCCTAGGCTGCGGACTGAGCAAGGGGCAAGGTGAGAGGCAAGCCGCAGCCGTGTGCCTTCATCCCAGGAGTGGAGCAGAGCCTCGGTTTCAGCCTCAAGCTCATTCAGGAGCCAGCAGCAAAGGAACTAGGACAGGAATCTCTGACCCTCTGAACCAGCAGGCCCTCTGCCCAACTGGATGACAGGAGCCGAGTCCAGCAGCAGAGCCAGGCCAAGGCCACTGGCATGCTCAGAGTCACCTAGGTTAGGGACTTGGAAAGCAGCGGCCAGCCAGAGCTATCTTGGAGAAGAACACAGGAGGCAGCCCCAACTTTAGGTCTGAAGTCAGAAAGTAGATGGAGAGGCCAGCTGGAGCACAAGTCCAGCTGGAATTCCAAGGACGAGATGAGGCACGAGAGTTGAAAATATATTTATAACAGAAATAAGAGCGCACAAGGAAAAAATAGGAAAAGAAGTAAAAGCCATTGAAGAAAGAATTAGTGAGCAGCTTGGCACAAGAGGGACAGACAGAATGCCCTGAAAATTAGAATGTGCCAAATGATTCCATGAGGCAGCAAGAAATCTTTTTTAACTCAAAAGACTTGTGGAAGAAGCAAGATGTTTGATAAGAACATATGAGGTGGGTCATCGCATAGCAAACATAGCCAAAACAACTCACCTTAAGAATCATTGGGCCATCTGAGTGCCTTGAGTCTGTTTTTAAAAAGAGAGAGAGGGCAGCTGGGTAGCTCAGTGGAGTGAGAGTCAGGCCTAGAGACGGGAGGTCCTAGGTTCAAATCCGGCCTCAGACACTTCCCAGCTGTGTGACCCTAGGCAAGTCACTTGACCCCCATTGCCCACCCTTACCAATCTTCCACCTATGAGACAATACATCGAAGTACAAGGGTTTAAAAAAAAAAAGAGAGAGAGAGAGAGAGAGAGAGAGAGAGAGAGTCTAGATGTTGTATTTTAAGAAATCATAAAGAAAACTAATCGGATCTGTTAGAACCAGTGGCCAAGGAGAACTACAAAGAACCCCTTGGTTACTGCCTGAAAGAAGCCCCCAAATGAAAACTCCCAGAAACACGATAACAAAAACCAAGAGCTTCCGAATCAAAGAACCAAAGACTGCCAGCCAGCAAGAAAGAACTCGAGCTCTAAGAAGCCACAGTCAGGATCACCCACCACCCTGAAGAGTGGAGAGCTTGGCGTTAGGCAAAGAATATGGATTGACAAGAATAATCCACCCATTACAACTGAGTGGAATCCTACTTGGGATAAGGCGGATCTTTGATGAAGTAGAAGACTTGAGACATGCCTCATGAACAGATCAGAGCTCCCTATAAACTGAAGTGCTCACGCTGGAGGCAAGAGAAACATCAAAAGGTAAACAGAGGCAAACTCATAACGGATCAAGCAGGATTATCTCTTGATATTCAGCTGTGGGGAGAGGACGTCTGTCCCCTCTGAATCCTCTCATCAGGGTCGTAAAGGAGGCCCGTTGGACAAGGCCTGCGGGTGGTTCTGTTCTGTCAGGACGCTCTTAGAAGAAGAATGGAAAGGAAGAAGAGGACCACACGCCAGCAGGGTGATCTCCCACAGTAGGACTAGGGGAGTAGAAGCCCATAGGAACAAAGAGGGAGGCCCGGGAGAGGCAGAGGATGCTGGACCTTCCTCTCACAATGGGGAGGAATACACAGTTGTTTTCATCAGTATAGTTCATTAAACTTGGTAACGCGAAGGAAAGGAGAAGAGGAGAGGGAGGAGAAGGGAGGGATTGGACCCTCTAAGGATGAACAAAAATGCTGCTCTCTGCTCATTTCTTTGGTAGCAAAGAACTGGAAGGAACAGTGGAATAAAGTGCAGTATGGAAACGCGAAGGAATATTATTGGGCCGTAAGAGGAGCTTTAGCCTTCTCTGTTTCTCCGTGAGGTGGGGAGAGGTGGTAGATTTTTAATTTTAAAAAGATGACATGCATGTGTGAGAAGATGGAGCAATCAGCCACAATCGAAAGCCTTTGGGGGAAGATGAGCGGATGGTATTGTCATTGCTGTCTACTGTAGACCGCCTGGACGAATCGAGGAAAAGGCTGAGTTGTGAAGTACGCCCGACCCCCGGGTGATTCTCTGCCTGACGGAGCCCCCCCACCCTCTCTGGCAGAACTGAAGAACACGCATTTAGAGCTGCCAGTAGAAGGAGCGGGGCGTGTGAATAAGGAGTCAGGACCCGGCCTCGGCCTCGCTCTCTCCAGCCGGCTTGTAGAGAGGATCCTGATCCGCCCAGGAACGAGCTCCCGACCTCGATGAGATCGCAGCTCAGGCCAGAACAGAATTCTCTTTGTTCGAGGGAATGATGTTCAGTTTTAAAAGCTGTAGAACGCTCACACTACCTAGCCACTGGGAGAAACTAATTGACGGGGGTGGCAATGCATAGACCTCATAGGGAAGAGAATCGGGGCTAGAGGAGAGCCCTGGATTGGGGCAGTGGCCGTCCAGGCCCAGAGTGAGGAGAGCGAGAGTCCATCTCCATCTCCCAGACTAGAGGCAAGTTCTCCACTGAGAGATTCTGGAAACACAAAGGGACGCCAGCCTGAGGAGGAAAGGGGGGCCGTTGTCTCGGCGTGTTCAGGGAACTCCGCTATCAATCGAGGTTTCACAAAGGCACGTTCAGAAGACGGAGGCTCAGTATGAAGTATGTGGCCTAGGCCTAAGGGGAGGATAGTCCACAGGGAATTTCAGGAGCTCCAGTGAGGGACAGAGGAAGGGGCACTGCCTGAGGGACCAGACCACTGCTTGGGATGGATGGGACAGTGGGAGCCAGCGGAGGCCGAGCTCTTCAGCTCATTGGGCTGCTTAGGCTCTTAAGCCTGGACAGGAGCAAACAAGTAAGGCTTGTAGGGAGATGCCCGCAGAGAGGAGAGAGGAAGCTGGCATCAGGGCTGAGCTCGAGGCCCTGGGCCAGGGGAGCCACAGCCTGAGACCCACCTGGAGATGGTTTTTAAAACACTCACGAATAGAAGAGGTCTGTCTCGTGGGGGGCTCACAAGGAGGGGGAAGCCCTCACCTTAGAGGCCTGGGAGCGGGTCTGGGTTCCCCACCAAGTCCCAGGACACGTTATTCAGAGGAGGGTTCGTGAGTGGTAGGAGCACCTCAGGCCAGACTGGCCTTCATTCCTTTTCCTCCCACACGGGTTCCAGTTTCGTAGATGAGGAAAGTGCTGAAAGTTGTTGTTGGCTTGGATTTCAGGGCATTTGACGAAGCCACATGCCGCTGGTGTGGGGGAAAGCAGAACGTTGTAGGCAAGACAGTAATGCAGTTAGGAGGATTCAGGCCCGGTTAGACACTTGGATCCAAAGAGCCGTCGTTAATGATCGAGTCTTACTCTAGAAGGAAGTCTACAGGGGTCCATGCTTGGGCCAGTGCTGCCTGGATACAGACCGGGACAGTTGGCTCATCCCATTTAAAGAGGTCACGTCGGGGGAGAGGAGGAAGAACCAGCCTGCTAAAAAGGAAAATCCAGATCCCAGAGATTCCATACATGACTGAGTCTAAGAGGACGAAACTCAAGAGGGATACACGGAAAATCTTGGGCTTGGTTGGGTTAAGAACAGAAACAAGGACAGTGTCGTGCCCAGGAAAGCTCTCGGGATTTGGGTGGGCTGCACACTGTCGCCTCTAGAGCCTTCTCCTGGCCTCTCTGCTTGGCACCTTCCAGGCCCCTCGAGGACTCATGGGCAACTGCCCTTGGCTGCAAGCGAGCGCTGGCGGCTGCCCTCGATCCCGCGCCTCGCCCACTTGGGGCCTGGCTCAGGGACCCCCGGGTGCTCCCATGTTTCGGGTGACCCGGTCCTAGAAGGAAGACTCGGGTCTAACCTCCCGGTTTGTGCCGCACTGCTTCAGATGGCCAGCTCTCACTCCATGCAAGACAGTTTGCAGACTTCCCTTCGTTGAAAGCTGGGCCGTCGTCCTTCACAGTCTTTCCGAGCTGACCGACAGTGACTCAGGAAATGCGGTGCCGTCTCTTCCCATAGCAAAGATTGGTCCTGCTGCACCCAGTGACCAGAGGTGACCCAGGATGGTGGAGCCCTTTCATATCTGGAGCCATCCAGGCCATCTCTGGTCAGGTGTGATCGTCCCCCTCACCCCAGCCTGCGGGCGCGCCCCTTCTTTTGTCCTTTCCTGTGGATGCCAGGACAGCGGGGGTGGCCGCTTTCCTCAGTCACCCTTGTCAGCCTCGTTTTGTTCAGAGCTTCGGCGCCCTGACACTGCTTCGATAGGACCCTGCCGTCACCTGGATGCCTCACTGGGAGTCGGGTGTGTGGGAGGGCACCCGAGAAAGTCCATCCAGTCTTAGTCTGGAAGCTTCCCACACTGTCCACGCTGGCCTCAGGGCTTAGTCCTTTTCCATATTCAAGAAGTTTTAGCTCAGTGCTTGGTTGCACCTGAGGCGGATGCTGTAGGCCGTGGGAGGCCCAGACACGTTTAAGCTTGCTTCTGGGGCGGTGCTCTGGGGGGATCGAAGCCCCTGTAGGGCCAGGCGCTGCGTGGAGCCATCGGGCTCCTCATGGGCAGGATCTCGCCTTGGGGGAGGTAAAGACCGCCAGGACGCCCATCTTATAGCTGAGGGGCTCGTGGAGTCACCCGGGACTGGCCAGAGGGTCGCTGATCGCTGTTTTTCCTTCCTCAGCCACACGTTTCAACCTGGAAACTGAATGGAAGAACAACTATCCCCGCTTGCGAGAACTTGACCGGGTAATACGCTTTCTTTATGCTTTTGGTTTGGGCCTTTCCATCATTCACAAGATCCCAAACTGCAGGAGCTGATAGCAGAGAAGATCTTCTCACAGTTAGGGAGCATCTACCACTAAAAGGGACATTTCCGAATGTCAGCTAACCTCCCAGCAGCCCCCCCAAAAAAAGGAGGAAGAAAGCCAGAATTCTAGCGCAGCGGCCTTTTCTGCAGAGTCTGAAAGGCCGCTTCTGCCCAGCTACAGCCTGGCCTCTCCCAGATGGGATCAGGCATTGTAAACTGGACTTGGGCAGCAGTGGCAGATGCCATGAAGACAGTCCACCCAGGCTCGTGCCATTGAGCCTCAGGGACACTTGGATATTGGCACTGGGAGCCGGGGAGGTGGGAAAGGTCTCCCTCACCAGGGCATGGATTTTCTCTGATGCAGATGACAGAGGCCCGTCCTCCAAGCAGGACTTGACTCCTCCGTCTTCTAGGAGGCCGATATCTACTCCAAGCAGTCTCAGGCTGGGAGAGGCAGGGCCTGTGGGGCCTGCCTCTCCTGGAGGTACCTGAGGCCTGAGCAGGGGCCCCTGGGCCTGTTCACATCTCTGGGCATTCTGTGCCCCAGTCCTGGGTGATTCCCTCCTCCCTCAGGGATCTTCCCCACCCGTTGGAGGCTTTTCTCTGGTGGGTACAACGGAATCTGCATTATTCCGGTGGTCCATTGGTCAGCCTTGCACACACTGCGTGGTTCCCATCCCATTTTCCAGGCATCTGTTTCTTAGGTCTGATTGGCCCGTGAGTCACTGTGGGCACCTCCAGCAAAGGTAAATGGGTTTATTTTTAAAAGCTCACTCGCATGTTTCTTTCCTGCCTAGAATGAACTCTTTGAGAAAGCCAAGAACGAAATACTAGACGAAGTTATCAGTTTGAGCCAGGTGACCCCAAAGCACTGGTGAGTCCTGACTCGCTTCCAGACCTCTTCCTCTGGGGAGATCTTTAACATGCTTCTTTCCTTGTGGCATAGATGTAGAAGTCCATGAAAAATTGCATGTTGCCTATTGGCCATCCCCACCTAGAAGCGTCTGCCGTTCCAAACGTCTGAAACAAAACTCTCTTCCCCTGAAACGATTGTGTGCCTTTTCCTAACCTTCCTGGTTTCTGTGTGGGACACCTGCGTCTTTCCAGTGCCCTGAGGCTACAGCCTTGAGTCCTCAATTCTGCCCCTTCCTCCAGCCCTTGGGGCTCCCCATTTCCCAGATTTCCTCCATTCTGATTGCCCCATATCCCTCCATCTCTCTCTTCCATTCAGACAGCCCTCAGCCCCTCGAGGTGATTCCTGACCTGGCCTCTTGATGAGTCTCCATTCTTGAGTCTCTCCCCTTTCAAATCCTCCGTCTTCCTGCCACACTGATCTCTCTTGGGGAGCTCCTGTGGTTCCCATTATGACTCATGAGATCAGATACAAACCCCTCTTCTGTTAAGCCCTCAACATGGTGCCCGGCACAGGTTCTGTCGAGCTCCTCGTCCCCCTGCCCTTTGGCCTTCAAAGCCCTTCACGAGGAGGAGCCTGCCCGTCTTTCTCTGGTGCTTTCCTTTTTCTCCTCCTTCCCTTGGATGAAGTGGCCTCGTTGCCATTTCTCAGAAGTATCTCCATCCCTCCCGGCTTCTCCCCTTATGCCCTCCTCACCCGGGCTGTTGGAAGCCAGCTGCCTTCGAGGCCCCGCTCTGTGACCAGCCACTGCCCCCCGAGTTGGGGGTGCGCCTTCTGAGGGCCCTCCTTCCTCCTGCCTTTTAAATGGCACGTTTTGTTGGCACTTTTGGTTGTGATGCCAGGCACACACGGCCCCACCGAAACCCAAGAGCACAGGGCCTCCCTAGACACTTCTGTGACCTCCCATGCAGCCAGGGAAAGGAAGCGTGTGTGTGCATCAAATAAAAGGGGGTTTTAAAGGGTAAAGTGGAGGATACTTTTGAAAGGAAATTGATTTTTTTGGATAAAATTAAGTTTCATCTCTTGGGGTTTATGTGAGAAGTGGAAGCCATCGTATATGCCGGTGATTCCCAAAGTGGGCGCCACCACGATCCAGGGGGGCAGTGATGGCCACAGGTGCATTTGGGGGCTGTGAATAACTGCAAGGCGGCGGTGATAGTATGTGACGGGGGCACTAAGTATTATTTTTTTCTGGAAAGGGGGCGATTTGGGCTTTTAGAACACAGCTTCCTTATAACACAGCAGATATGGGGAGATTAAAAAAGCAGCTCTGCTGATAGCCATTTGTGCCAGATGAGGATGGATTGGTGGAATCTGGGGCGTTAGAAGGAAGCCCGAGCACCCCAGATCCCCTAGAAGATCTAGTGAGGAGTCATCACCCACAGCCTCAAAACCCGTAGAAACAGGGAAACGCAGGCTCCTTCTGGGGAAGCCTGTTCCACTTTGGGGCCGTTTATCTTCCTTTTGAGCCTCTCTGAAATGTAGGGTCCTGGATCCAGGAGCCAGTGGGTAGTCCAATGGACTGTTCCCTTCCATCACTCTATCCTGAGACTACCAGAAGAACCCAGCAAAACATGTCGTGCCATGGGATTGCCAAACCCCACTGGGGAAGAGATCTTGGGCTTCTGGTCTGATCCCAGCGGGCCTGGGAAGCCATTGTACATCTATGTCCCACGGAGCCCTTACCTTCATTGAAAGCCCTCTTGGGATGGACACACACAAGTGGTCTCTTGGTAGCCTTTGAGAGGTGGAAGCATTCATACTTTCTGGGATTTCTGTTCCCTTTTTTTTTTTTTTTTTTTTTTTTTTTAACTCTTAACTTCTGTGTATGGGCTCCAAGGCAGAAGAGTGGTAAGGGTGGGCAATGGGGGTCAAGTGACTTGCCCAGGGTCACACAACTGGGACGTATCTGAGGCCAGATTTGAACCCAGGACCTCCCGTCTCTAGGCCCGACTCTCCATCCACTGAGCTACCCAGTTGCCCCCAATTTCTATTCTTTTAATCTCTTCTCCCTAAGCCACTGGAGGTTGACACTATCACACTCATGTTGCCATTTTCTTGGGTTTCTTCCATGGATATTTGCCCTGGTTGTCTCCCTAAGAGCTATTTACACATTTCTATTAAATCTCACCTTTTCAGAGTCGTTCGCCCCCAGAATTCAGAGATCAAGTTTAGAAGTCCAAGATGGGAAAGCCTGGCTGGCTGGCAGTCCATCAGGGTTAGTGGCCTGGGAGCTTGCTGAGTCAGTCAGGATGTGACATGGCAGAGTTCATACCCTTCTAGGTCATGTGACGAGGTGCCAGCTCTGTGCCAGTCACCCTCCTAAGGCTTGGGATATAAAGAAAGGGACACCCACAGTCCCAGCCCTCAAGAAGCTTGCAGTCTAAGGAGGATCTCGTTGGTAGAAGGCACTAGGCCTCTGCCACGTTTCCATCTCTCATTTTCTAGGCGACATAATGGCCAGAGCTCTGGTTGGAGTCAGGAAGACAATTCTAAGGCTGCCTCAGATACTTGCTACTTATGTGACCTTTGGCAAGTCACTTAACCTCTGCCTGCCTCAGTTTCCTTAACTACAATATGGGGATCATAGGAGTACCTATCTCCTAAACCCAGGATTGTTGTCATTGGAATTATTTATTTTAATGTTTTCAGATTTAATTATTGAGATTTCCCATCTCCTTTGTTCTTTCCCTTGTAGAATTTTAGGCCACAGAAGCCCACCAGTCCTTTCTCTGCACCCTTTGAACTTGTGGAAACTCTCTTTGTTCTTGATTTAGCTTCTACTGAGGTTTTGGCCAAAAGACTTCGTTTTCTGTGAATCCTTTGGGGGAAAATCCTACTTTCCCTAAGTGGTGGGTGTAGGGTGGAGTAGGCCCTGCCAGACCTTTTCTTTCCCAAACTCAGAGCTGTTCTGCTCTCCCTTCTTCCCAAGGTCCTCATTTCTCCTTAGGTACCAGATCCTTCAAGATTGCTGGAATCTGGCCCAGAGAGAATATGGAGAATGAAGAGCAGATGGAGAATCCCACATAAAGCTTTGAGACCCCCCCCCCCCCAGTTATCATGCCCTTGTGGTCCCCGGCAGTATCCCTTTCTAGCCTCACACAAGAGGTTTTCTGTGAGCCGGGCTGGGGGCCCATCATTCCCTTCTTGCCCCGGACCCTCCAGCCACCTGGCCGGCCGAATGTCCCATCTCGGGCCTTTGTGCACACCGGAGCCCTCCGTCTCCTGTTCAGCACCTTCTCTTAGATCCCGTCTGTCTTCCGGCTGAGCCAGTATTGGACAGAGCTTGGCGCCAGGCCTGGCCTATGGGAGGCTGGGCAAAAGCTGGCGGTGATGGCGGTGATGAGGACACGTCCCCGCCTGTAGAGGAAGCATTTCCCGGTTCCCTCCCGCCGTTACTGTCTTGTCAGCTTGTTGGGGGCAGGAGCGTTCCGATAGCCCCGTGTCTGTCCTGCCTTGTCTGGATTTAATCCGTCATTAAAGAGCCTGCTGTGTGCCAGCAGGGCAGGGGACGCAGCCTTGGCTCTGTAAATCCTGTTGGCAAACCGGCATCCTTGTAGCTTTCTTATCGGTCCTCTAGTGAGCCTTTCTCTGGGACAGACCCGGCGGGCACCACCCCCACCCCCACCCCACGGGGGAATTGGCCCTCTGGGCAGGGCCGTGGAGGGGGCAGTGAGGCCCAGAGCTCCGGGGCTAAGAGCCAGAATGGCCCTCATGCTCTTTCCTGTTTCAGGGAAGAGATTCTCCAGCAGATGCTGTGGGAGAGAGTATCGACGCACGTGATCGAGAACATCTACCTTCCTGCTGCCCAGACCATGAACTCGGGCACTTTCAACACAACGGTGGACATCAAGCTCAAGCAGTGGACAGACAAGCAGCTGCCCACTAAAGCGGTCGAGGTTAGGCTGTTGTCCTGGTGGGTAGAGTGAGAGCCAGCAGCTGGGCCCGCACCTCTGCCCTGGCAGGACTCGCACCATCCTAGAGGCCGCCTGGAAAGGCCTGTGGGTGGAGGTCTCCGGAGGGCTGCCCTCGCCCCCAATTCACTAGCTCCCCAAGCCCTGTTTTCCTACGAAATCTGAATGCAAGATGTGTTTCAAGGCCCCTCATGAGTAAAAGCAAGGAAAGCGCTTCATTGTGCTAAAGAAGTCACTGTCAGACGGTTGGTCTACACCCACGTGATTGGGCACAGGCCAAAAATGTCGGATGGAGGGTCAGTGGGGCCCCGGGAAGCCCTGCGTCTTGCAGCAGCCGGACCTTGGCCTTGCCCAGAGTCAGAGCCAGCTCGGCGTCAGGCTCTGAAAGCAGCGGCTGGGGCCCCGCTTTGAAAAGGGCTCGTCCCATTGGAATGCCCTGTAGGTGCTCAGGAAGGAGCTGCTCCCCCGCCACCATCCTCTGGGCCTTTCTTTGGCTTGTCCAGGGCGTCTCATGCCCCCAGAAGCCTTTTCTCTGCCCCTTGCCGGATCCCATTTCCTGCAAGAGGCAGTAAGAAAAGTGTTGAGTTGGATGTTCCAAGGGCCCGAATGGTTCCTTTGCTATAACAGCCTCCAGGGGGCCACAGCCCAGGCAGGAAGGATTCGTCCTCTCTGCTGCTCAGAGGCCCTGAACAGATTTTTTAATTGTCCAAATTAGAGAAGATCCAGTTTTTATTCTTTGACATTCTCAGAGATTGTTTTTCTGTTTTGTTTTTTTGTTGTTTTTTGTTTTTTGTTTTTATTTTAAACCCTTAACTTCTGTGCATTGACTCCCAGGCGGAAGAGTGGTCAGGGTGGGCCATGGGGGTCAAGTGACTTGCCCAGGGTCACCCAGCTGGGAAGTGTCTGAGGCTAGATTTGAACCCAGGACCTCCCGTCTCTAGGCCTGACTCTCCATCCACTGAGCCACCCAGCTGCCCCCTGTTTTTCTGTTTTTGATGGGGACTTGGGCTTGTTTTGTTTGGAGTTTGTACAAGTTTTTATCTGGATGTTTCCCTTCATAAGCACCTCCTGGTGGATGTTTCAGGTGCCAGAGACGACGGCTCTGAGTCGTGTAGTAAGTCCGGCCCGTTCTCTCTGCTCCATCCCCGCAGGTTGCTTGGGAGACCCTGCAGGAGGAGTTTTCTCGTTTCATGACGGAGCCCAAAGGAAAGGAACACGATGACATATTCGACAAACTCAAACAAGCCGTTAAAGAAGAAAGCATTAAGCGGCACAAGTGGAACGACTTTGCTGAAGACAGCTTGGTAGGCCAGGGCTGCTCGGGGTGGGGGGAAGTGGGGGTCCTCCAGAAAGCAGCTGAGCCAGACCAAGTGCGCGGCCTTCTGCCCCTGCGGAACGGAGGCTTCATCCTCACCGTCCTTCTCAGCCTCGGCCCCAGCCCGTCCACTGCCCCTCCGGAGTGACCAGAATCCTGTGAGCTTTTGCTTGGAGAAGAGCTAGAAGGGGAAAGTACAGGAAAGAGAGAGGTTGGCGAGCAGGTTCTGGCAATAGGGTTTGTTTTTACTTTTCACTCCAATTTTCCTCTTCCTTTTCATATTTACTGAATTTATACTTCGATTCCGAGAGGCAGCTCCATGCGGTGATTCGAGAACCCATCTCTGCAGGTCATGAGGATTCCTTTCCCCTCCGACCTCTCAGACCACGGTCATATGGCTCTGGGAAGGCCCTTAGACCCATCCTTCCGTAATGTAGGCTCAAGGCTGTTCCGTGTTCTTGTTGGACGTTCTCCTTAAATTTTAGTGTCCAGAACTGAACCCTAACATGTGGGGGGGCCATCACCTCCCTTTTTCTGGAAGCCCCACCTCTCCCGCTGCTGACTCTCAAGGAGCTTGCAGTCCACTAAGACCCTCAGACATTTTCAGAACAACCATCTTCCACTGTTTCTTTATTTGTTTGTGCCCAAGTATCAGACTTTATATTTAAAGTCCTTTGTGTGGGCCGGGCTCTCTCTTGGGCTCGAGGGATCTGAACACAAAGCATGGGGCAATCCCATTTAAAGCTGAATTATCAGATTCAGCCTAATTATTCTGGATTCTGATTCTGTCACTGTCCGCCGTGGCTCTGTGTCATCCTCACAGGTGATAAACATGGCTCCCTCCACCTCTGGGAGGAGGGAGAGTGAGCTGTACCTGAAGCTGGGCTTGATCATTGCACCAGTCGGTGTTCTAGAGTGTCCCCAGGTTTCTTTGGGACATGTCCATTTGCGTGGGTCGTTCTTGCCTGCTCCCTGCCCCCTGTACCAGTTCATCAGCGTCTTCTTTCTTTCATCGTGTCTCATCCCATAGTGTCCTTCTGCTCCTTCTGTATGCCAGACGTATGTGCGCATTAAAGCCTTGTTTCTTGTTCTTTGCTCTCCCTGGGAGGTGGACCTCATTGTGGCTCCCCGAGGAGAGTTTGGGAGCATGGACAGCCCAGTCTGTTTCTTGGGGGCATTGTTTTAAGCTGCTCTTCAGGAGAAAGGGACAAATTCACAGCTCCACCAACAATGTACAAACTTGCCTACCTCTTTTCCCTCAACCCAGCAGCACGTGTCTCTTGTCATCTTTCTTAGCCTCAGGAGTAGGAAGTGGAATGGAAGCTCGAGGTGGCTCTCATTTGTGTATCTACTTATTAGGGAGTGTAGAGAATTTGAATTTCTTCTTTTGAAACTGCCTGTTCTCATCCCTATCCCATTACTTGTTGGGGAGTGAGTTCTTGGTCTTCTTCACTCAAAATCATTCCTTGTGGAGATCTTTCCCAGGGAAACTTCCTGGAAAGACCTTGCCCTGCCTTTGCCTCTTTTTCCTTCTGAGTTTACTTGTGTCAGATTCATTTTTGACTCTCAATTTTCCACTTTCTCTTTTGTATCCTTATGCCCGTTGTCCATGATTTTGTCCTCCAGCTATAGGGATTAAAGGCAATTACTTCCTGACTTCTAGTTTGTTACCATCTGGTGTGAGAGAGCTGAGGGCAGTGGTGGGAACTGAGAGACCCACACGGGGCCAGCTCATCTCCCTTTCTCTTCCATTGTGATCTGGTTTCATGATGGTGAACCTATGGCACATGTGCCAAACATGGCACACAGGGCATTCTCAGGGCACACACGCCACCAGCGCCCACCAGTTATTTACTAGGAGGGCGAAGGGGCTCCCCTCCTCCTCTCCACACCTCCCCAGCCCTCTGTGCTTCCTCCTTCCCCTGAGGGGAGCCCCTGAGCCACTCCCCTCCCTTTCTCCCAGCCCTGTCAGGGGTAAAGATCTAGTTATCATCTCTGATAATCTGATAAGGACTTATTTGATAAGGAAGTAACTGGGACTCTGGAGACAATCTTGACTGTTAGCTCATAGCTAATTCAAACTCCCTTTCACCCAAAAGCGCAAGGAAAATGCATTTTTAACATAGACAATACAACAGGCTTAGAAGCTTCGAGGTGAAGATAAGAACCAGGCTGGACCTTCAGCTTCAGGGGCAAATGCCCAGCTAAACTAAGGTTTGGGCCTTGGCTGCACTTCTGACCAAAGGGGAAGAATGTGAACTTCTTGACTACTGGTTTGCTAAGAGCTTAAAGCGTTTCAATAAGGCCACAGTACTTTCAACAAGAAAGGGTGTGGGTCACAAAAGGGGTCCAAAGAGGAGTCTCAGATTTTTATCTATTTGAGACGGTTTCTCTTATTGGCTTCCCACACATGGTGTCTAAAAGGCTCATCATCACTGGTCTGGTCTAATTTCTGTCTTGTGAGAAAACTTTGTTACATTGTTTGAGCCCATCCCAACTGGCCAAGAAGCTGGACCGAGTCTCCCTGTGCTTAGCGACCTCTAACTGAGGTGAGGCTGACCCGAAACCCAGTGTGATCAGATGCTGGAGGCCAGGAATGTTCTCCTGGTGACGCCCCTCAAGCAGCCCTTTTGTCTTACCGGAAAACTGGCCTGGCACAGATCAGTGGTTGCCATTTCCTTGTCCCTTTGATTGAATCCAGACTTTTGGGGGGAGAGTAACGCCTCTTTTTCTGATTTCAGAGAATTGTTTGTTTGCTCTCCCCCTCCTGACTTGGAAAGTCCCTAAGCTTCAGATTGCCTAACGTATCCTAATTGTTTTCTTTGAATCGATTGTTCTCATTTGAGTAATTGTGTTTAATATATAAAAATCTGCCTTCTCCCGTATGTGAGGTCCAGTGCTGAAACTCAGGGGCCTGGGCCCAATTTGTCATGGCCTCGGAAGCTTCTCCCGCCATCTTGACGTGTGATGTGCCTCGTTGGTCTAGACTTGCTTTAGCCGAACCACTCCCCTGTTTTGTTCATGATTCAGCCGTGCTGGTTCTTACTAGTCACTGCTTCCCTCTCCAGATGTTTGCCAGCCCCTTCTTTCAGGATCCTTTCTAGAATTCCCGTAGATTTAAGGCCAAGCCCTTGCCCCAGTTTGTACATACTGTTCTCTTCCCTTTGCTCTTCTCTCTCTTTCGGGAGCCCATTTTTGGTTTCCCAAGATCTCTCCTCGCCCCGGGGCCAGAGCTCTGCAGTCACACTGCTGGGCCTCTCTGGGACTGCTTGGGGCTCCCTGCAAAGGACCATTTCCCTAGAGACAAGGCAAACAGAATAAAAATCCAGCAGCTGGCCTTCTCCGGAGTCCGGATTGCTGACCCACCAACTACTGACCTCCTCCCTTCCTGGATCCTCTTCTTTCTTCCCTCCCTTCTGGTTGGCCTCTGCTCCTTTGGAACTCAACGGAACGTTGTCTTTACAATCGGCATGCTTGGATAGAACCGGGATTTTTCTGTGGGGGAGAGGAAGTAGGGCAGCCGGACATGGCATTGTCACTCATTCATTGTCAGGCAACCTTCTTTTCTGCCTCTTCTTTAAAAACTAGAGCAGTTCAAAATTAGTTTGAAAAGACTCTTTTCTCTACTGGTCTTCTGATGAAGCAGCAAAAACTGTGTTGGTGAAGACATGGCACGTGTGCTCTGGCATGCCGGAGGGGGCTGCTCCATTCGCCCTCTCCGCTGCGCCTGGGGACAGTGTTCACACGCCCTGTTCCTCTGCCTGGCCGCCCGGCGCCAGCCCTTCCTCCCTCCGCTGTGTGGGGTAATGCGGGGCTCTCGCAGGCACACGATCTCTAAAAGGTGCACCAACACTGGCGTAGGGTCAGGAGGGGGAAAACAAATGGACGTTGTGAGTCCATTCCTGAGCCTTCCAGAGAGCCTGGAGCCACAGGCAGGATGGCCCTGGCCAGCTGGCAGTGCATGGAACCAAGGGCTGAGTCTTCTTTCTCAGAAATTCTTTCTCACTTTTCCCCTCTCCTTACAAGTGGAGCAGATGGATCGGGCTCGCCTGTTTTCCTCTCTTTTTGGGGGGAGTCTGGTGGGTTCTGCTCCCTTGCTTTGATGAGACAGATGGCCCATGCTCCTTCCCTCCTCCTCCTTTCAGAGAGTCATCCAGCACAATGCCCTGGAGGACCGCTCCATCACAGACAAGCAGCAGTGGGACGCAGCCATCTACTTTATGGAGGAAGCCCTCCGGGGGCGGCTCAAGGACAGTGAGTAGGGTGGCTCCTCCCGCCCCCGTGCCCCGACTGCACGTGGGGACCCTCTGGGGCTGTCCTTTCTTACCGTTCCCACGAAGTGCCCGTCAGTGAGTTTTGTCAAATGCCCATTTGTCAGACCCTGTGCTAAGGCCGGTGCTCGGCAAAGGCAGAACCAGGGCCCCACCTCGTGGGGGGACAAAAGCCCGTCTGAGACCCACGGTCAGGGTAGACGGAGGGTCATCTCCGAGGGAAGGAGGCTGAAGGGGCCAGGAGGGGAAGTGGGCAGCGAGGGGACAGCATCCACTGGGAGAAGGCCAGGAAGTAGCCGGGGTCAGGGTCAAAAGATGCGATGAGCCAAACAGAGGATTTCCTGTTGGATCTTGGACTTTAATAGGAGGTGGCCTGTACTTTAGGAAGACAGCTTGAAATCTAGAAGAGGCAGCAAGGTGGCTCAGTGGATAGAGTATTGGGCCTGGATGAGCTGAGTTCAAATCCAGCCTCACACAGTTACTAACTTTGTGACCCAACCGTGTTTACTTTAATCCACTGGAGAAGGAAGGAGACAGCAAACCACTGCACTCTCCCCAAGCACAGGAAGTGCACAGGCTCACGAGGGAGGGAAGAGGAGGCACTGGAGAGCCATTGAGCCTGTTGTCAGCCCCTGGCAGCAGATTGCATATGGCGGGTGGCTGTGAGGAAGGAGGCTGTGAGCTTGGGTGGTTGAGGGGGTGTCTCCAGGCGCAGGGAGACCCAGAAGAAGGCGGGGTTTGAAGGAAAAGATAAGGAGTCCTCTGGGCTGCCTCCTGCCTGCCTGTCAGCAGGACATCCAGTGGGAGGTGTCCAATGGCCAGTCGGTGGGATGAGGCTGGAGGTCAGGAGAGAGGTCAGGACTGCCCAAGGAGATCCTACAGTCGTCGGCCTGGGGGTTATCATTGGCTCCACAAGAACTGGTGAGGTCAGCAGAGAGTGAGAGGAGGGCTCAGGCCTGGAGGAAGAGTAGCCAGACAAGGGAGGAGAAGCAGGGAAAGGGCGGTCAGTGGGGTCCCAAGAATGAGAAAAGGCTCTTATGTCTGACAGCCCAGCAACCACTGGTCACTTTGATGAGGCAGGTTCTGTGGAATGATGAAGGTGCCCGACTGGACAATTAGGAAGAGAGGAAAGAAAGTGGAGGCCCATGTTGTAGCCTCCTTCTCAGGGAAGTCTGCCTTAAAGGGAGAGGGTGCGGACCGGACAGGTCAAGCGGGGGGCGGCCAGGAGACAGGAAGATGGGGCTAGAGAAGAGAGAAGGCCGCCCCTTGGGCTAAGCTCAGGGACAGTGGCAGGGGCTTCTCCTTGTTGTCCAGAGCCTTGAGAGGAAATCCGAGGGCCACTCGGTGCCCTTCATCATCTCAGACGCCTTTGTCCTAGTATCTGTGCCAAGGCCACGGGCCCGGCAGGAGCACTTCGGCCATTTGCAGGCTCTCGGGTGTACTTCGTGTGGTGGCTCTTGTCCAAATTGTCTTCCCCTTCGCTTCAGTTTAGCTGATGAGGAATTGGGAGCAGCCAGACGAGCCCACACATCCTAGGCACACTGGGAGAGGCAAGGAGGAGTCACTGGCCTCTTTATTTGTTCTAGCGGAAACTGTCCTCGAAAGCATGGTGGGTCCAGACTGGAAGAAGAGATGGGTGCACTGGATGGGGCGGACCCACGAACAGGTGAGGGCCGCGGTCTGCCGCTGCTGTCCAGTCCAGGGTAGGCCGGCCTGCTTCTTGCGTCCTCCCACTGTGGGCTGGATCTTTATTGCTCCAGGCCCTAAAGAGGGTTTCCCATTTCAGTGAGGATTGGAGGAGGACCCGAGCCTATGATAAAGGGAACTGGAAAGATTTTTCTAAGAAGAAACGAAATTTCCACTAAAACAATGGGGGAGGAAATGAGAAATGCTCTCCTGCTGAGGCTCAGCCCTCTGCCCTGGTTCCCCCAACTTCAACTGGGTCGCCATTTTGAAATGAAGCAGGTTTATTTGGGGGTTGGAGCCAGTGAGAGCCTGAGCCATGAGGAGGAGATGAGGGGCCTGGAGAGACATTTCCCACGGGGTCTCCCCTTCCCTTCCTCCTCAGACACCTCTCCCGGGCACTGCCTTGGCGGGACCCTCGGGGCCGGGGTGCCTGGCCTGGGCACCTCTTCTCAGAAGGGTCTTTGGTGTGTCTGGAAGGGAGTTAGAAAAGCTCAGGCTCACCCTCCGCAGCCTGGCCTCTCGGGGCCTCCGTGTTCTTCAGCTTTTCCCTTTAGTCCGACTCGGGGACAGGCCGAGTCCTCTGTGGACAAGGAGAGCCCCGCTGAGCTCCGCCTCGTCCTGCTTTCTTTCCTCTGAAGTCTGTCCACAACGAGACAAAAAACGAACTAGAAAAGATGCTGAAGTGCAACGAGGAGCACCCGGCCTACCTGGCCAGCGACGAGATCACCACCGTGCGCAAGAACCTGGAGTCGCGCGGCGTCGACGTGGACCCCTCCCTGGTAACGGCCGGCCCGTACTCAGCCTTCTCTGGGGGGCGGGCCGGGGCGGGCCCACATCATCTGCCAAGCGGGGCAGGCTGGGTCCCCCCAACCCCCAGGGGACGGGGCGCGCCTCTCCCTTCCTCTGTGGACCTCCTGGGCCAAGAGGGCGGCCCCGGCCCTGGGCACAGCTGGCATGTTATCCCTGAGCCAGGCACAGCTGTGCCCAGAAGGCTGCTGCGAGGCATCTGGAGCCCCGGCTCTGCCCTTGTAGTTATTGGGGAGGCCACCAGAGGGCAGCGCGAGCTCACCCCCAAAAGCCAGGCCGCCTCTCTCAGGAAAGCCCAGTGAACTTGGCCCATGAAGGGCTCTGTGGGGCTCAGCAGGGCTTGGGGGGCTTGGGGGGGTTTTGGGGGGCTCGGCGGGGCTCTGTGGGTTTTGGGGGGCTCTGCAGGGCTTGGGGGNATGTTATCCCTGAGCCAGGCACAGCTGTGCCCAGAAGGCTGCTGCGAGGCATCTGGAGCCCCGGCTCTGCCCTTGTAGTTATTGGGGAGGCCACCAGAGGGCAGCGCGAGCTCACCCCCAAAAGCCAGGCCGCCTCTCTCAGGAAAGCCCAGTGAACTTGGCCCATGAAGGGCTCTGTGGGGCTCAGCAGGGCTTGGGGGGCTTGGGGGGGTTTTGGGGGGCTCGGCGGGGCTCTGTGGGTTTTGGGGGGCTCTGCAGGGCTTATCAGGGCTCGGCGGGGCTCTGGGGTTTTGGGGGGGCTCGGCGGGGCTCTGCTGCTTCAGGCGGCCCTTCGTTGGGGCCATTTAGCACGAGGGGGGAGGGGGGCAGGAGAGCCTGGCGACGGGGTTCGGAGGTGCGGGAGCCGCCGGGGCTGACCAGGCCGCGGCCCCACAGATCAAGGACACGTGGCACCAGGTGTACCGCCGGCACTTCCTGAAGAGCGCCCTGACTCACTGCAACCTCTGCCGGCGGGGCTTCTACTACTACCAGCGGCACTTTGTGGACTCGGAGGTGACTGTCCCCCGCCCGGAGCCCCGTCCCGTCCCCTTGTTTCCCGCATGAGGAGCCTGGAAGGGAGGCGGGAGCCCCCCAGTCCATGCGTGGGTGCCGGGAGGGCCCAGAGCTCCGGCCTGAGGCACGGGTGTGTTTCCGGGCCCCCTCTCGGGCCGCCCTCGCCGTCGCGGTCACTCATGCCCGGCTTTGGCCCTTTCAGCTGGAGTGCAACGACGTGGTCCTGTTCTGGCGCATCCAGCGCATGCTGGCCATCACGGCCAACACGCTGCGGCAGCAGCTCACGAACACGGAAGGTGAGGGGGAGGGGGCTAAGCTCGGGGTCCCCACGCTGCCCCCCGAGGGCTGGCCCTTGCCTTTGGGGGGCCCCAGGGAGGGGCTCCCAAGACCCCAGAGAGGCTTCCCTCTCACGTCCCCCCTTTGCTCCGGACAGTCCGGCGGCTCGAGAAGAACGTCAAAGAGGTTCTGGAAGACTTTGCCGAAGATGGCGACAAGAAGGTGAAGCTGCTCACGGGGAAGAGAGTCCAGCTGGCCGAAGACCTCAGTGAGTAGCCCCAGGCCGGCCGGCCGCCTTCGCCCCCTGGAGGGAGGCGCCTCTGGGAGGACGGAGCCACGAGCGAGAATTTCGGGGGGCGGCTTGTGAGTGCCAGGAGTGTCCCCAGAGAACCAGGGGGAACCTGTTTAGTGCCGGCCCTGAGCACCCCCCAGGAGACCCCACTGCGGCCGCCCCGTGCTCGGAGCGGCTGCCAAAGCGGAAGAGAGGCCTTCCAGGGGAACTGACCGCAGCGGTCAGCGGCCAGAGTGCGAGGAAGTCTCATGTCGAGTCTGACATGACGGTGTGGCTTCTCTGAGAGCATGAATGGGGAGCCCGTCCTGGCCCAAGGGCCCGGCAGACGTGGGCCCTAATGGGGGGTTCAGTGCCAGGCCGCAAGGGGGCATCGGTGGTCCCCGTCCCTGCAGCTCTTAGGCAAGCTTCTCCCCCAACGCCTTCTCTGACCTTAAGTGAGAAACACCCCAGAGCGCCCCACGGAAGTGGCAGCTCACGGGAAGAAGAGTTTGGCCTCCTGGGCGCCCCCCCTCCCCCCGCTGCCTGCAGGGGGAGGGGCTGCCCTCGGGTTGGCCGGGTGACCCTGGGCCGGTCACCTCTCGCCTGTCCAGTGGGATCTCCCAGCAGGGGCCGGAGCCCGGGCCGAGGTGGAGTCTCCCACGAGGAGAGCTGTGAGAGCGCAGAGGTGCCGAGGGGCCCCGAGTTCGAGAAGGGCCCCTGCCGGGGTCTCCTCGGAGGGCCAGAAGCAGAACGGCCATCTCCGGGGTGGGCAGCCCGGCAGCCCCAGGGTAGCGCCCAGAAACCCATCGAGGTGGGACGTTCCAGCTGCCCTGCCAGGCCCAGCCCCGGCCAGCGGCCAGATGCAGGGCCCCCCCCGTGAAGGAGGCGGCCCCCCCCAGCCCAGGGTATCCTTTTTGCTCCTCAAACCCTCCCCTTGTGTCTTGGGATCCGGGGCAGAAGAGCGGCGGGGGCTGCCCAGGGGGTTCAGGGACTTGCCTGGGGCCGCCCGGCTGGGCAGACGGGGGCCACGTTTGAGGCCGTCCATCCACTGGGCTGCCCCCGAGAGGGACGGCTCTCGATGTCCCGGAATTCTCTCGCAAATCCATCCGGCTCCATGTCCTGCGTCAAGAGAGCCCCCCAACATCGCCTGGAGATGAGGGGACGCTCCGTGGGGTGCCACCCGTAGTGCCAGGCCGGTGCCGCCTGCAGCCCTCGGGCCTCCCTCCTCCTGGAGCGTCTGCAGGCTGGGCCTCTCCCTCGGCGGGGGCGCAGGAGCCCAGGCATGGGGGCGGCTCGCTGCTCTGCGGAGGGGCACGAGGGCGTCGGGCCGGGGCGGCCCTGGGGACGGACGTGCTACGGCCACAGCGTGGGCAGAGGGGCCCGGCAGGCTCTCCGTTCCCTCCCCGCGGCCCCCCGTGTCACGCTGATGGATTCAGTCAGACCTGTGGGGAGAGCCAGGCCCGAGGACACAAGGTGCCCGGTTCAATGTGGCCTCAGAGGCTGCCTCGCTAGCGGAGCCCCGGCGAGTCCCCGCCGCTCTTCTGCCTGATGCCCGGACGGAGGGGAAGAGTTAGAGCAGCACGAGGCCCCCGGGGGCCCCGCTGCCCCCCAGCACCGCGTGGCCCCATTTCCTGCCCTCTGAAGGATTAGCGCAGAGCGGCAGGCCGGCCTCCCGCCACTGCGGATGAGCCTCTGAGGCTCCAGGCCTGGCCATCTCCCTGGCAGTCGGGTGGTCTCTGGTGTGCTGGCACACAATGGGCCCGGCCTCCCCGGCTCCTCATCGAGCCTCCTGCAAATGCAGAGAAATGAGGGCCGTGTCGTGGGGGCTGGGGGAGGGCAGCCGCACAGGACTGGCCGGCCTTTGTCCGGGCACATGACTTAGAAGAGGGCCGGCGGCCTGCTGGAGCTTTTCTTCACTGAGAAAATCTACGTAAAAGCGGGAGGAACTTCTGGGCAGCCTGAAGCCTCTCTGGGGGGCTCACGGCGGCCCGAGGCCTCTCCGGGGACTGACAGTGGCCGGAGGCCTCTCCGGGGGGCTCACGGCGGCTGAGGCTTCTCCAGGGACTCACGGTGGCCCGAGGCTTCTCCGGGGGCTCACAGCAGGGCTGCCTGGCCCCCAGCGGCCGTCCTCTCAGAAGAGGCTGTTTGGGAGGAGGGGAGCCCGAGAAGAGAAGCGGCGATCCAGGCCAGTTGTTCTGGTGCCAGGAGGGGAGCCGCTGGCTGGGTGCAGACTCTGACCTGACAGCCGGCGGGGATCAGGCTGTCGCTCGGCCCTTCCAGGCTGGCACCTCCCAGGCCCCCTTTTGGCCACCTCCTCCCTGTCCTGGGGGCCGGCGTGGCCTCACCGCCGCGGCTCGTACCCACGTTCAGACTTGGAGGCGTTGCTCAGTGTCGTGAAGGCTTCCCCAAGGGGGCAGCCGGGGGCTCGGTGGAGGGGGACGGGAGGCCGCAGACGCTTCCTGGCTGGGAGACCCCGGGCAGGGCTGAGCCCACTGCCTGGCCCCCCGCTCTTGGGCCTGGTGAACAGAACAGTCCAGTCAGGTCTGTGCGTCGGTCAGGAAAGAGAAGCCGCTGTTTCTTTTCCGTCAGAAGAGCCTCGCTGGAAGCCGCCGTGACGTTACTGCAAACTCAGGCCTGTCTCAGGCCCCTCCAGAGGACGAATCGGTCAGACGCCGTCCGGCCTCCAAGAGGTGAAGGTCCAGCGCTTGTCGGGGGCACTTTTAGAGCGGGGACGCCGGCCCCGCCGGCCCCTTCCCAGCCCGCCTCCCTGCCTCCTCCGCAGTCACTCGGGCCCGCCGTGCAGGGCTGCGGCCGCGCCTGCGTTCTCTCTGGGAGTGCGGCGGCGCCGGGTGTGCGCCAGTCCAAAGCGCTTCATTGCTCGGGGGGCATCTGGCGGCTTGTTTCTCTTTAGATGGAATGAGAGGAAAGGGGAGGCGGCTCCGGAGGCTGCGGGGAGAAGCCCTCCCCAGCCACGTCGGTTCTGACGGCTCAGCCCGCAGGCCCGTCCTCGCAGGCCCAGGAAGAACGCGGAAGCCAGATCTCGGCGCGGCCTCTTCACGAGGCTTATCTTGTTCTCGTTTCCTCCCTCGACCAGATGACGGGCGCTTCTCGGCCTCATCCTCTGTCGGGGCTGAAAGAACGGCGCCCGTCCTCCCTGCCTGCCCGCCTCGGCAGCCGTTACCCCCCGATCAGCCTCCCCTTTGCCAAGGGATCGGCCCGCCTTGGTCCTCCCCTCCGGCCCCCCGTGGTGCCTCTGCTGGTCTTTCTTGCCTTCCTCCCCGAAGGAGTTGTTTTCTGGGTGCCGCTCGTGCCCCGGACGCGCCTCCCGTGATCCGGGTCCTCGCGAGATGGCCCAGAAGCCCGGAGTCCTAAAGGGGGCCGCAGGGAATTCAGCCCACTCCGAAGGCTGGGCCCACGGCCTCGGCCACCGATCGTGTCCGCAGGAGTCTGGTGGAAGAACGAGCCCCGGGAACGGTCCGTCCGGCTGCACGGCATCAGCAGGACCTCCGAGGGGCCTGAACCCCTCGGCCTTTCCTCGGGCTCTGGCCAGGCCCATTTCTTCGGATACCTTTGTGGAGGCTCAGGAGGGCCCCGAGGCTCGGCGCCACGCCTGGAAAAGCCCAGGGAGAACCGCCGCCGTGGGGGGCCTGAGGGAGCGCTCCGGAGCTGAGAGGAGCCCGGGAGGCCTCCGCCAGACCGCTGGGCAGCGGGCAGCGTCTGGGCAGTGGACAGCCAGGCAGGGGATCCAGAGCACAAAGGACTGGACCAAGAAGTGGCCAGATTTGGCGATCAGCAGGAAATGTGCCGAAGGATCGGGGCTCCTGGAGGAATCGGCGTGTCCGCGGCACAGAGACGCCAGGCTGGAGCTCAGGTGTGGTTCCACCCGCACCACACCAGGCCTGGGGCCCAGAGCCGGCCGCCAACACTCGGCCTTACACCTTCGGGGAGCCTCGGCAGCCTCCGATGAAGCCAGGGCCGGGGTGGGAGGTAGGAGCCCCGCGTCCTGCTGCCTTAAAGCTTGTCCAGACAAGAGACTGGACTGTCCGGAGCACGGCCGCATCGCCACGATTCCCTCCAGGCCTCCTTGCCCGCTTCTCTGGGAATCAGAATTTGGCCCGTCCCCCCGCGGGAGCTCCGGGCAGAATTCGTCCCCAGCAGACACAGGAGCCCTCCGGCCCCCCGTTAGGGGGCTCAGCGGCCGCCGCGTCTGGGCCCCAGAGATCCTGGGGTGACGGAGCGTCCGGGGCGATGGAGCTCCCAGGGCGATGCATCTTCTCTAGGCAGAACCGGAGGCTGCAGGAGAGGCGGCATCGCGAGGGGCTCGGACCGCGCTGTCTGGGCGGCTTCTCCTTTGGGGCCTTCCCTTCTGGCGTGGGGTCACTCCTGTTACCAGTGAAGGCAGAAGAGCAGGCAGGGCTGGGCCCTGGGGTGGAGCGACTCTCCCGGGGTCCCCCAGCGAGCAGGTGCCTCCGAGGCCACATTTGACCCCAGGGCCCCCCTCTCCATCCCGAGCCGCTGAGCTCCCCACTTTGTAAAGCATGTTCTAAATTCTCGAGCTCTTGACGGAGGGGCAGCCTGGCAGGGGAGGCCGCAGAGGCCTGGGCTTGACCTCCTCCCAGGAGGTGTCCCCGGGGAGGTCACTTGGCTCCTTCCCTTCATCCGTGCCGTGGGCCGCTGCGGCCTGATGCCCTTCTGCCTCGGGAGGACCCCGGGGCCAGGTCGGGGTCCCGTCAAAACACCTCCGGCCCTGGCCCCGGCCACTGCCGAGGAAGCCGTCCTGGCGGTCCCACCTTGGCCGGTGACAGCCGCTCTCCATCCAGTTCTCGGGATTTAGGTTGGGTGAGGAGGCCCGAAGAGTCCAGTCCTTGTTCTTTGGGTCTCCCCAGATGGGGCCATGGAAGGCTGATGACCGCTTGGCACAGGGCCCCGCATGGTGCAGCCCCCCGAGGAGCCTCAGCCTCACCCTGTCCCGCCGCCTCCTGGGCCAGCCCAGGCGCCCCTGTGTGTGTGCCGGGCCCTCCCCGGCTCCACGCCTGGGCCCGGCCTCTGCTTCGAGCCACGTCCTCCTCAGGACGGAAACTCCTGGGGCTGGCCGGGGCCTGGGAAGCGCCTGCCAGGGGTTGACTCGGAGAAGCCCACGCAGGGTTGGGCGCCGGCGGCCGGGCTCGAGGGCCGCTTCTTGATGGGTGTCGTGCTGAAGGGGCGTTTTCTGACGAGTCTCTCGGAGGGGGCTCCGTGTGGGGGGCGCCCGGGCCCAGCCTCGCACGCTGCTGCCTTAAACCAAACCTCGGCGTCGGACCCCGCGTGCGCTCGGGCCTAGCCGAGGGGAGCCTGAGAACTGCCGCCGCCTTCAGACCCTTTGTGGGGGGACAGAGGCAGAGACGAGCCCAGAACACGGAGCTGGTGGGAAAGGCCCAGGTGGGGAGGCCAGTGCAGCCACTGGCCGCCTTCGCCCCCTTCCCCAGGACCTGCCCTCTCTGGGGTTCACCTCTGCACCCACAGGGCGGGGAAGGGGGTGGCTTGGATGAGCCCTGAGGCTCCTGCCAGTTCCAGCCCCAGATGGGCCTCAGAGAGGTGTTTCTCGGGACAGAACGTGCAAAGTAAAAAGGTTTTGTTCCTTTTTCTCTTCCTAGAGAAAGTGAGAGAAATCCAAGAGAAACTTGATGCTTTCATCGAAGCCCTCCACCAGGAGAAGTAAACGTGAGTAAGAAGTCGTGTCCGGGCGGTCTCTGGGCGGCCTCAGCCTCGCGTGGGCGGCCGGCCTTCCCCAGCAGGCAGAGTCCGGACTCCCCGACGGGTTGGTTCAGTGAAGCGATTTCGGGACACCGAGGGGGGAGCTTCCCCAGGGCCACCCGGAAGAGGCCTGGAGGTGGCCCCGGAGCCTTTTTTATTTACCACCCCACGATGGGCTTCTTTACCCTGTTTGAAAATCCTGCTTTATTGAGTTTTTGCTGGTCAGTCCCTCGGCCCGGCAGTCCAGCCCCCCCGGGCCCCCTCCCCTCCGCGCAGCCTCAGCAGCCTGGCTCAGCCCAGCCTCCCGGCCTCGAGGCTCTCAGCTCCTGCCCCCTTGGGGTGAAAACGCTTCAGGAGGCCCCCCTTGACTCCTTCTTCTCCTAAAGGGGTCAGAATTTCCCCGACTGCCAGCCTCAACCGCTGGCCAGGAGCTCTGACGTCCTCCCGGGGCCCCGGGGGCAAGCGTAGCCCTGCGCCGGGCTCCTTCCTCGGCTCTTCCCGATAGCCATTGCCAGGGAGGGCCCTTCTCACCTGCCCTTGCTTTGACTTGGGGAGCCCCAGAACTCGCTTACCAGAAATGTCTCCTTGTCATTCCGCGTGTCCTGGGCCTTTAGAGGCGTGCTTCTGAGGGGGGTCTGTGGGTCTCCCCGGGCTGCTGAAGGCCACGACCCCTGCTCGAACCCCAGACTGTTCCTTCCCTCGGTGCCGGGCTCAGCCCCAGGAGAGGAGAGCCGAGGGCCTGGCCCTGCGCAGAGCCAGGAGGGGAGAGGAGCCCCGGTCACCGCCTCGGGTGGGCCCTGGCCGTTCTCAGACCGGGAGACCCAGGAGATTCGGGGTGCAGGCTAGAGCGCGTCCCACGGGCGTTTTCACCACGGCTCTAGGGGCCCCGGGCTCCCGAGATACAAGCTTTGGAGAGAGGAGCCAGCGTGTGGCCAGGAGCGGCACTTTGGGGGCTCACCCGCGTCCCCCTTTTCCCTAAGAAAGCTGAGCATGATTGCCTGCGCGCTCCCCAGGCTGTTGCTAACGGCAAACGTTCTTCCTTTCCCAGAAGAGAAGCCCCCAGAACAGTGGCCCCGAGTCCAGAGAACAGAGAAGCCGCTCCTGCAGTCTTCGGTGCGGCCTCTCTCCTCGGAGAGCCCCCCATTTGGAAACACGCTGCCGCCCGGGACGCGGCCTTCTTCCCGAGGAGCCTCCGTAGTCACGAGGGCCGTCCGTGTGGTGCAGGCGGCCCGCCTGGCCCTCCCCTCCTCCTCCTAGTCTTGTCCCAGACGCCGGGTTCTTCGGTACAGACTGCTCTTACCGAGGACCGTTTCAGAAAATATTGCTGAGTGTTTGAATAAAAAACTGGAGCCGTGCTGTCATGTGTATGTCAATGTCCTGCCCCCCGGCTTTGTTGGGGCGTCTGGGGGGCTGCCGGGCTCACGGGACAGGAATGTTCGAGTTGGGGTGCCCTTGTCTCGAGCCTTTGGCAGCCCCCTCGAGCGTCCCGTGGGCTCCCCCGCGGGCTCCCCCGGCAGCCACGGCCGCCCCATGGACTTGGGCTCCTGCACACGCTCGCCCGCAGCCCAGCTTAGAGGGCCGCCGCCTCCCTCGCCCGCACGCCTTCTCCGGCTCGCTTCGTGCCCCTTTCCTGAAGTCCTGCTTTGGTGAAGTGCGCCGAGATGCCCGCCGTGGGCTGCGCCTTCTCGGCGCTCAGGCACGGCCCGGAGTCTGACGAGGACCCTCGCGGCTTCCCGGCAGCGGTTTGGCTTCTGGCAAGGCGTCGCCCCAAGTGCGGCTCCTCGTGTCGGCGTCCGCCTTCGCCGAGATCGGACGAGACGACGCGGCCCCTCCGCCACCGTGTGAACTGGAGGACCTTCCCGGGGGCGCCGCCAGGGCTTCTGGAGGAACCGGCGCCGAGATCCATCCCGCTGTGTGGGTGTCGGGAACCCGCCTCTCCGCGGGCTCCCACCAAGCGGGACCGTCTTTTCTTTTGGGGGAGCCGAGTACGGGCTGATTGAAGGGAAACCCAAATGCAGTTTGAACTCCAGAAGCCTGAACACGGGGCCGGCTCTCCCCGTCTGGTTCCGAAGATCCAGAATCATCGTTGTGGAGAAGAGCGTCTTTGTGTTCGGGGAGGGACTTCCGAAGAACAAGGGGACGAAGGAAGCCCAATAAGAAGCCTGAGGACCAGGCGGCGGCTGGAAAGCGCCCTCGGGCCAAAGGCCAAATTCTCTCCGTTTGACTCTTGACGGAACTGTGCCTCGGTGGGCCCGCCAGCCTCTCGGCGACCAAGTCTGTTCACATCCGTTTGTCCACGAGGACCCAAAAAAGAGAAAACCCAAATCTGCGGCCCCCCGCTCGGCCCCCGCTGAGCCAGCCGTGTGAGGAGCACCAGGAACCCTCCTCCACCAGCCTTGGCTCCCGAGGCCCGGAGCGCCCTGGACGGAGCAGCCTGGACAGAGCAGCCTGGACAGAGCAGCCTGGACGGAGCCAGGCTGTGAGAGTGGCCTCTCGGGCTTTAGTCTCAGATGGAAATGTGGGCAGAGGAAAGGCAGCATTTAGTTGTCCAGGAATAGCCCGAGGCCGGCTCCGCCTTCGTGCTCCGACCCCTGGCACTGGCGTGCTCGGATCAGCCAAGCGGGGGGGGCTCCGAGGGGCCGCCCTGACGAGTCACGCACGGCCCGAGCGAGGAAACCTTCCCGGCCAGGCTGGTTCCAAGTTCTCCCCTTGGAGACGAGCCCAAAGCAGAACTTGGGGAAGCGAGGAGGAGTCATGGAGGACAGAGCGAAGGCTCCTGCCTGCCCTCGAGGCGCTGACGCTCTCCTGGAGAAGGAGAAAGAGCCGACCCCTGGGGGGCCCTCCTGGACGCCGCCCCTTTGGGGCACTCGAGCGGAGGCCGATGGCGGCGTAGGACGTCTCAGCCTGCGGTTGGCGCTGCTCAGAGGCTGGCCGGGGAGCCCCCTCACTCCGCCATGTTTAGAGTGTCCCGATGTCTGTCCATCTCGTTTCTGGCATGAAGACGTTAACGGTATTTAATAAAAGAGACGTTTCACTGCTCTCCCTCGAAGACGAGCCCCTTTTCTTCCCGTTAGCGTGGGGGGAGGCCGCGGGCGGAGGGGAGGAAGGGCCGGGGAAGGCCGCGCCCTGGCACCCCCCATCAGGCAGCATCAAAGTCGAGGTACCGAGGAGGGGACTTTCACAAGTGCCGGGGCCTCGATCGGAGGACGCTGGGGATGCGGGCTCAGGGTGCAAAGGGGAGACGGCTGGCCCCGACGGGCAGCCTGGAGGAGGCGGCGCTGCCCCCCAGACGCTCAGGAGGGCCCAATACTCAGAGGGCCGCCCGCCCAGATCGCAGTCAGTACGGGGGAGGGAAGGAAGGGAAGGAAAGTTGGGGGGCTCTGCCCGAGGAGAAGGGGGGCCGAGGCTGAAATCGGGCCCTCTGGGGCACGTGCGTGCGGGCAGGCTCTGGAGCTGCCCCCCGAGGGCTTCGCCACTTTGGGGTTGAATGGGGCACCGGGGGAAGCCGCGGCCACCCTAGAGAGAAGGCAGAGCCCAGCGTCTGGGGAGACAAGACGGGCGCCCGGTGACCCCCGGCCGAGCCAGGGCGCTGCAGGCGTTTCCCGGAGAGGAAGCGTTTCCTCGGGGCGCCCCGAGGAGAGGCGAGGCTGGAAGCAGACCAAAAGGAGCCCCTCCAGAATGACGGCCGCCGTCACGGAAGAAGAGAATCTCCAGAAAAGCGCGGCCGCAGCGCCGTCAGCGTAGCGCCGGACGTGGCCGGCTCTCCGTGGCCCGCCCATCGGGGTCTTCTGGGCAGAGCCACGCGAGGGCTGCCATCGACTTCTCCGGCTCCCTTTACGGGTGAGGAAACGGAGGCAGACGGGACGAGGCGACTTGCCGGGGATGGCGCTGCCGGTGACCGAGGCTAGACTGAACGCGGGTCTTTGTGGCCCTCAGCCTGGCTGCCCCAAAAGGACCCGAGAGACCATCGGGGCCACGTTCTGCTTTGAGGTAGGGAAACTGAGGCAGGGAGTGTCTGAGGAGGGACTTGAACCCAGATCTCTAAGTCCAGCACCCTGCACTATCCCGAGCTGTCCACTTTGACCCGTAAAATGGGGCTGCCCCCGCCTCCTTCCCTCGTTCTCTGCCCGGTTCCATGACTCGCCGGCTGTCGCTGCAGAGGATTCTCAGAGCGGGGTGTCCAGCCCTCACCTCTGTCCGCACCGCCAGGCTCCCGTCCATGGGGCCGACTCAGGATTTCAGGGGGCCGGTAAGGAAGTTCCTCCTCCGCAGCTTGGCGGCCCGAAGAGCGAGGAACGACACGTTGAAGTGGCCTTCTCGGGGCCGGCGCAGACTCGGGTTCCCCCGGCTGTGAGGAGGCCGCCGATAAATGCCCAAAGCTATTGGCTGTCGGGCCCCCGGCGGCCCGCTGGCCCTCTCGCACCTGGAGGACGCACGCCTCGAACACAAACCCAAATCGGATCCCAAAAATGACCAACGTGGAAATGCTTTACATGCTTCTACAGGGACGAGCCCAACGGAACTGCCTGCGGCCCCGGGAGGGGAGGAAGAGAAGCTCCACAGAGAACTCGGGAAAACTGGGGCGGGACTGTTAGAGTGGGGGATCGGCCCCGAGTGCGAGGTCAGTCTGCGGTAAAAGGCCGGCCGAGCTCCCCGCCAGCTTCTCGGCCTCGGGCCCCCCGCGGCTCGGCTCTCTCCCACCCCAAGGATTCCCTCGACCAGCGGAGCTTGGCTCGTGCCTCCGGAGCCTCTCATGTCCGCCCTCTTCTCCCTGCCGGCGGGCAGCTTTCGTTTGGCGCCTCTCGCGGGGTCTGTGGCCGGCGCTGCTTCGTGGCTCTCTCCCAGGCCTCCTTCCTGCAGCTGTGAAGGCAGAGCAGAGTCAAACTCCCTCCTGCCCCCCGCAGTCAACTCCAGGGGCTCCCCGTGGCCTGCGGGCCCCGTCACACCCTACAGGCCACCCATGTGGCCCTGCAGTCCCTGAGGGAGCCCAGGACATTTGTCCTGGGCACGAGGAGCCGGTGGGAGCCCTCCGTGCTGGCTGCCCTCCGCCTCTGCAGGGATCCAGTAGAGAGACGGAGACACCGACAGAGAGGGAGGGAGGGAGAGACAGAGAGAGACAGAGACAGAGAGAGAGACAGAGACAGAGAGACGGATACAGAGGGAGACAGGGAGGGAGGGAGAGAGAGATGGAGATGGAAACAGAGACAGACACAGAAAGGGAGATGGAGGCCCTGCAGGACCTCTGTCTTAGACTCAGTATTGGACATTGGCTCTAAGGCAGAAGAGTGGTAAGGGCCAGGCAGTGGGGGTTAAGTGACTTGCCCAGGGTCACCCAGCTAGGAAGTGCCCGAAGCTAGATTTGAACCCAGGACTTACCATCTCTGGGCCTGGCTCTTGATCCACTGAGCCACCCAGCTGCCCCGGATCTGTTTTTAAAACCAGTCTCCGCAGCGGGGCCGTAGACCCCGGCGGTCCCAGGCGGTCCCTTCCCTCCCTGGTCCTCCACGGGCCGGTCCCTTCCCTCAGAGGGTCTTCCCAGTTTTCCTCTCTTGCTGGCACAGCGCGCCCCTTGAGGGCAGACCTCGGTGGTCCTCCTCTGGGCCCAGGGCACGGGTCAGCGCCTGGCACCCAGGAGGCCTCGGTAGCCCCTTTCTCCGTGCACCCAAGGGTGGGCGAGGGTTTTCGCGCCATTCACTTGCAAAGGGCCGGCCGTGGTGGGTGACGGGGTGGTCAGCGCTCCCTCTGGGCTCCCCATTCTGGGCGTTTGATGTGTCCGTGCTGCCCGCTGGCCCGCTCTGGTTCTGTGAAAAGCGGCCCTTTGTGTGCCCTGACAGGGCACCACAATGCCATTAGCATTTGCAAAGGGAGGGCTGGGTGCTGCTCAGTTTGTGCTGCTCTATTATGTGGGAGACACAAAGAAGGCGGAGGCCGGCCCAGGCCTGTCAAATGTGGAAATGGAGCGCCCGGAGGAGCCTCCCTTGTTCCGCCTCTGAATGGCTCTGAGGTAGGTAAATGAATGCAGGGTTCGGTGGGCGCCCCATTCCCTTCTGACCCCGGCCCTGCGCCGTTTGTTCGCGGGCTTGTCGGGGGACCGGAGGACACGGGGGCCTCTTTTGTTTCCCATCAGTTTCCTGCAGGTTGGGGAGTTCATGGAAACTTTGTCCGGAGCCAGCCGAGCAGAAAGGATGCCGGCGGCCCCCTCGGCAGCGCCCACGACCCGGGGATGGGCGCGTCCTCTGGACCGTTGGGGCGATCCGGCCCCAGCCATCATGGCTGTGCCAGCAGGCCGGGGCACGGGGGCCCCCAGGAGCCCCTCTCTCGGGGCGGCCCAGCCTTCTCCCAACCTGTACCCCCTTTGTACGCACCGACACGCAGCCCCGACCTCCCTCCCTCAGGGGGACCATGAACCCTTGGGGAGCAGGACCCGGAGACTAGCTGCCTTTTTCCCATGGCCCAAGGCTCCTCGAGGACCCCCGACCAAGCCTCCGAATGAACTCCCCGAGGCCGACCCAGGCCTTCCCCATCAGAGACCTCAAGCTAGGAAGGACCTTCAAGGCCACGGAACAGGATCCCTTCATTTGTACAAATGGGCCCACTGAGGCACAACGCAAAGGACTCACCCGGTGAATGTTGGAAACGGGATTAGAACCCCCGGCTTCAGACTGCCTGCTCTGCCGACCCGCACTGTCCTCCCTGACTCGCCCTCGGAGCCAGGCAGCCTCCCTCAGGCACCTTCACAGATGGTGCCGCTGGAGGCAGAACCTCGGGCCAAAGGCCTCTGCCAGTCCCTGGGAGGAGCCTTCAGCGGCCTCCCTGCTCCCAGGCCTCTCCTTGCCTCCAGGCAGATGGGCATGGGACGGGCACGTGTTCCTGGCAGGCGCGGGGAAGAGGGAAGAGACGTCTGGAGCTCTCCAGGCTCCTCTGGGCCCCTCGGTCTGCTGCCAGCTGGAGGAAGGCCACGCGCAGAGGTTGGGAGGCCGACGTAGCCGAGCTCTCACAGCTGGCCGGTGACGGCTAGAGACAGGACTCGAGCCTCCGGCCTCCGTGCTCCAAGGGCGGCCCTCTGCCTCCTCGCTTGGCACCCGCCTGCGGAGAGGTGGGAACGTCCCGGACCAGAAAGCAAACAGCGTCTCAGGACAAGACACATCCCCAAACCGGAGATCATCTGCCGCAGAGGAGTGATGGATAGACGGGTGGGTGGGTGGGTGGATGGATGGATGGATGGATGGATAGACAGACAGATGGACAGGCGGATGGATGGATGGATGGATGGATGGATGGATGGATGGATGGATGGACGGAT
>NC_058132.1:641912318-641943833 GCF_016433145.1 Gracilinanus agilis | reverse complement strand
GTGCCTTGATTTCCCCAAATAGGAATAATTCTCCTTTGCATTTGCCCGGTGCTCTCTGCTCTCCCGGCGCTTCCTCACGGAATGATGGCACGGAGGACCGACTGATGCCTGACGTGGCCTTTCTGGTGCTTCTAAGAGCGCCGAGACAGATGCCCCCCACTGGGGAGAGCTTGCTCCGAGCTCTTCTTGCTTTCTTTGGGGTGTGTAAACCCTCGGAAGCCCCCTCCCCCCCTCCAGCGAGTCCATTTCCTGCTGCCTTCACTGCCAGCTTGAGAAAAGGGGTGTCTGTGAGCGTGTGTGAAGACGACCTGGCTGAGGGCAAGAAGACAAGGCTCGAATCCCTCCTTAGACACGTCCTTGTCTGCTCCGGCCTCTCTTTCCTGAAGTACCCAGAGCAGCGGCTGAGGCCGCCCTCCTGGGCCACCTTACCTTACAGGGGAGGAGAGTGGCCGGAGCACTGGCCGGGGGAGGGCAGTGGACAGGGGGAAGGGAGCCTCCGCCTTCCTGGTAACCCCTCTGGTGGGCTGCCGCCTTTGGCACACGCGCCACAGGTTCACCGGCACAGACCTTTGGGGCTCTGGGGCTCTGGGGCCCTCGGGCCGAGCTGGTGCTCCCTGCCTAGTGAGCTCCGCCGCCACAGGAACCAGAAGACTCGCCATAAACAGGAACCAAGGTGGGGGGAGGCGGCAGCGTGTCTGCTTTTATTCTTGGTGTCGTCCCTGGCACCCCGCGCTCTGCGCAGACGTCTCATGGGATCCGTCATCCCCGAGCCAGCCAAGCTCCCTGCCCAGGTTCCCACAAACAGAACCAACTCCATTTCTCTGCGCCTTCTGCTCGGCTTCTCTCAGTCCTGCTCCAGAGCCTCCCTGGGGCTGTCAGGCTTCCAGCTCTGTAGGCTCCCTCCCATGCCGCAGCACAGACTGTCTGTCTCTGTCTGTCTGTCTGTCTCTCTGCCCCTCTTTCTCTGTCTGTCTCTGTGTCTGTCTGTCTCTGTGTCTGTCTGTCTGTCTCTCTGCCCCTCTTTGTGTCTCTTTGTTTCTCTGTCTGTCTGTCTGTCTGTCTGTCTGCCCCTCTTTCTCTGTCTGTCTCTGTGTCTGTCTGTCTCTCTGCCCCTCTTTGTCTGTCTGTCTCCACTTGGCTCTCGACCCCTTTCTTCCTGCGCCTCCTCCCTCCCTCCCGCCTGCCGCCCTCTCTGCCAAGGGAGAGTTCACACAGTTCCTTCTGGCAGTCGTTCATGGATCCAGGTGATGGCGAGCAGCGGCTGTACGGCAGCCTCTGGCCTGGGCAGGAGAACGGGGTACACAGGGACAGTGATATAGCCCCAGGGTGAACTGGGAAAGCTGGGGGGGGGCAGAGGGAGATGGAGCAGATTTGGTTTTCTTGGGGTTTCATTTGGGGCTTTGGTTCCCCCTGACGATGGCCAGCGTGGAAGTGGGTTCGCAGGATAACCGGATGTCCCAGGGCAACGTGAGGGGAAGGAGAAGGAGGGAGGGACGCAGGGAGTCAACTGGGCTCTTACAATATGGGAAAATGTGTGTTAAAAATGGTCAGTGTGTGAAATTGGGACAATAAAACATCTTTGAATTAAAAAAAAGAAAAGCAAACCTGCGCCGCCCCCCCCCCCCAGGCAGGGGGGCTTCTCTGCCGGGATTTTCGTCCCTTTTCTTTCCCTCATTTTCTCAGATTTTCTCTCCACTTCCCAGCCTCCTCCATCCCTGTCATGCTGAGTCTGGACTGCAGTCAGAGTCTCCGCCCAGTCCTCCTCCCCAGAGCAGCCAAGTCCTATTCTAGAGCACAGCTGCCTCCTCTCCCCACCCAGGAGGATCTGGAGACCTCTGGGAGAAAATGCAGACTCCCCCCCCCCCCAGTGTGGCCCCTGTCCAGACAGACTCTCCAGCCTATTTCTCATTATTCCCTTAAATAATACTCCAGCCCCTAAATCTACATTCCAACCCAAATGCACTGAAGGCTCTTTGCCATCTCCATATTCCCAACTCCTGTGCTGCTTTCTCACCTGCACCTCCTGGACTCCCAAGCTCCGAGTTCGAGGCTCAGCTCAAATGCCACCTCCTATGGCAGTGATGGGCAAACTTTTTAAAGAGGGGCCAAAGGAAAGGAGATGTTCCTCTGTCGGTCTGTTTCTAAGGCCACTCTTTCCAAGTTTCATTGGATTGTATCCTCCTAGTTGTATTTGTCACATTAGGAATAATGTCATGGGGCCGAATAAGACATTTCAGGGCTCCCCCCGGCCGCCCATGGGCCGTAGTTTGCCCATCACTGGCCTGTGGGATTCCTTCCTTGCTTTTCTCCCTCTTTAGTGCTGCCCTGGGTCCCTGGCACCTTCTCTGTGACATGTTGCCCTTCACCCTTCAGCAGAACGTAAGCCCACTGAGGGAAAGAGGTGCTTCTTTTGACTTTTGTCTTCACATCCCCGGTCTCTGGCCTAGTGCCGCCCGCCCTGGCACTCCAGAAATCCTTGCTGAATTGAACTGCAACTATGGCTCGCCCCTGCCCCCCCCCCATCACTTTCTTTGCCCTTCTTTGCCAGCCAGCCCAAGAAGCTCGAATCGGTGAGGCCTCCACTCACAGCCTCTTTTCTCTCACAGCCTGTGGGCTCTCTGGGGTCCCTCAGACACACGGAATCTGCTCAGCTCTGGGTTTTTTTAATTTCTCCTTCCTTCTGGGAGCTTGGCCCCAGCTCTGCTCTGCTCGCCTCTGTACTGGCCTCCTGGAGTTTTGACTCGAGGGGGGAATGATTGCCAGGATGAGTGACAGCTGGGCAGCTGTGAGAGTGGGATGTGTGGGGGACAGACCAGCCAGATGCAGGAGCCCCGGCCCCAGGGCTGGCCCTGCACCCCTAGTGTGCTTGCTTGTCACATGGCAGACCTTTAGCAAAGGCAGGGCTGGCTGTAGAAGCTCACACCCTCTGTGTGCGGGTAAGGTAAGGGGGAAGGTGGAGAGGGCAGGATTTCAGGCATTCCCAGCCGTGAGCATCCTGCCTGATTGACTGATTGACTGCAAATAGGAGTCATCCTGCAGAGCGAACCAAAGCCTGGATCAGCCCCCTTTCCAGCCTCTACCAAGTGTGGTGCTCCAGGAGGGAGTCTCTGGAGCCCAGAGACTTGGATTTAGATCCCATTCCTATCTACCTGCTTGACCCCGGGCCTCAGTTTCCTTATTTGTAGAAGAGCAAGTTGGATTAGAGGAGGCTCCTTTCATCTCTAAATCTAGGATTCTATGATGTGGGAGCATTGTTATTCCTGTGGGGGGGGAGGGTAGCAAGTGCTTTCCTGTGGCCTCAGGGCTCTCTCTGCTGTGGAGGTTGGCCCGATGGCCCTCCCCACCAGGGGTCTGAGGAGGCTCCATGGCTGGTCTCTAAGCCCTTTCCTCAGTATCCCAAAGATGCCTTTTGAAAACCCTGAGGTGGGGCAGCTGGGTGGTTCAGTGGATGGAGAGCCAGGCTTAGAGCCGGAAGGTCCTGGGTTCCAATCTGGCTTCAGATACTTCCCAGCTGGGTGACTCTGGGCAAGTCACTTGACCCCCATTGCCTACTCTTACCATTCTTCTGCCCTGGAGCCTATACACAGTATTGATTCCAAGGTGGAAGGTGAGGGTTAAAAAAAGAAAAAAGAGAAGAGAGGAGAGGAGGGGAAGGGAGGGGAGGGGAGGGCAGGTAACAGGTGGAGACAGACAGGAAGTCCTCTGGACCCTGAGATGTGACCTCGGGAGAGCAGAACCGACACGGCAGGGACAGCCCTGACCCCAAGCAGCAGGCCAGGCATCAGCGCCTGAAAAAAGCCTCTCGCAGGCCCTTAGCGCAGAGGCTTCATTCGTTCCAGTTGGCTCACAGCGACGCCTCTGGGGTCCCTCCCCGCCCCCCCCAGGGCAGCTGCCTCGGGCGCACCACAGCTGCTCCTCCCTTGGCCCTGTGAACATGCGCAGTGGGGCGCACCCTGGGAGCCCAACTGCGCGGGAGGCTCCTCCCCCTTCCCCAGGGGGCTCCGGGCCCTTAAGGCCGGCAAGTCTTCCTGCAGCCCATCTCGGCCTTTTCAGCCACTGGTCTAGGGGAGCCCGAGGCCCCAGGCCAGCACTCCCCAGAGGAGGCCCAAGTGCGCACCGGGAAGGGGAGGGGGCGCTTCCCTGCGCTCTTCCCCGGCTGTCCCTCGGGGGAGGCCGGGGCCATTTTTCAGGAGCTGCTCTGGCTGGTCGGGCGGAGGTGCGGAGGGCTCTCCAGAGAGCGGCCGCCGCTCGCGCCATTGTCTGCGCCTCGTCACCGCGCGCTCCGGCGGCCCGAGCCATGGATCATTTTTTCCAAGCAGCCACTTAATGAGTAAATGAACGAACGGAGCCTTCAGGCGGACGAGGCCAGATTAATGGGCTGCGGGCGTTTCCCTCTCCCCGACCATTCATCACCGGGAAGCGGCCTGTCTAACGATTTACCTGCGGGGCCCGCCGGGACTGGCTCGCAGCCAGAGGCCTCCGCTGCCCCTTAATTGGCCCTCCGAGCTCGGGACCAGAAAGGCGGAAGTGACAGCCGCCATGAAGGGAGCCCGCGCGCCCGCGGGGGCCACAGCCTTTGGCCACGTGCCCTCGGGCCGCTCTCCGAGGCTCCCCGGGGCTCTTTTCTTTCCCCCTCGTTAGGCCTGGAGACAGCACCAAGGACAGCAGCCGCTCTGGCCGTAGCCCCTGCCCCAGAGGCTCAGAGCGGGAGAGGAAGGGCCCTAAGAAGTCACCTGGTCCCACCGCGGCCCATCCCCCCATTTAACAGGTGAGGAAACTGAGGCTCGGGAGTGAAATGATTTGTCCAGGCTGGGCCACACCTCTGAGATGGGACTTGAGGCCAACGGGGAGAGGAGAGGCTGAGCCAGGATTGGAACCCGGGGCCCAGGGGGCTAACTCCCAGGTTCTTCCATTGACGCCAGCCCAATACAGGGAGTGAGAACACAGGGCTCCGGGCTCCGCTCACTAAAAGCCCTGAGAGGGCAGGGCAGCAGGGCGGGCTGCCCAGGGTGCCCGGGCTGAGGGTCAGCCGACAAAGCTTGCCTCCTGCCCCCCCCCCCCACCCCCCCCCCCCAGCCCGTAGCTGTACACGGACCAGGGCCAGAGTTGTGTTTCCTTTTCTCTCGCTGAGTTTCTTTCCAAGAGAATGGAGGCACCTGGAGGGGAAGGAATGTTCTGTACCTCCAACATCCTGCTCGAAGCCTGACATTATAAATGAGGAAAGAAAGAAGGAAGGAGGGAGGGAGGGAAGGAGGGAAGGAAGGAAAAAAGGAAGGAAGGAAGAAGAAAGATGACTCAGAGAGAAGTGACTCACCCAAGATCACACAGATAATAAGCTTCAGAGGAGGGTTTCATCTTGGCCTGGTCTTGTCCAGAAGCCTGGAGCCTCTGGCCTGGGGCAGGGCGTGGAAAGGACACTGGGAGGCCTCTCTGGGCCAATGTGGTGCCCCCCTAGTGCTGCCCAAGCCAGGGCTGCCCGTGGGGCCGCTCTCGTGCCTTGGCTTTGGGCTCCCTCAGGCAGGGCTTCTGCCTTTCCACAGAAGGAGCTTTGGAAGCTGTTCTCAGGCTGCCAGAGCCCAGCCAGCCCCAGGTTTAAGCCAGATCGATGCCTTTCCGCTCCGGAGGGGAATCCTTCTGCTTTTGAACTCTTCCTGGCTAATGAAGGCAGCCCGGAGGCACCGGGGAGTGATGCCCGAGATGGTTCTCCATTGAAATTTTCTCCGTTCGCCGGAGAGCCTCACTCCCTGCAGCAGGCTGTTTGCCTCCCTCCCTAGAGAGATGCTCCATAACATCAGCCGCTTAACAAGAAACAAGCCTGGACCGTGGGCAGACCAAGGGGCCAGGATGGAGGTGGAGGTGGGGCCTCTCCCTTGCAGGAACAATGGCATCGCTGCAGGCCCTTCTCCGCTGGCTTACTAAAGTCAGAGCAGGGAAGGGACCCTGGAGAGAGATCGCTGAGTCTAAACCAGGACTCGCCCAAGCATGCACACAGGGCAGAGACAGGATTCGAACCTGGGTCCCCAACCCCACATCTGGGGAAGCCTCCTGTTGGATGCTGCCTCCTAGGCAACACCCGAGGTCACTCATGTCCTGGCTCTGCCATCCACTGGCTATGTGAGTTGAACATTTCATGAACCAAGAAAAATGCCCTGGATTTGGAGTCAGAAAAGAATGAGAATTTATCAGCCTCTTCCCCCCTCAGCCTCAGTTTCTTCATCTGTAAAATGGGGAGAGTTTGGAATAAAGAGTGCGTTTTACAAAGGTGGAAGTGTGGAAGTGGAGTGTGCCCAGCTGTTAAGAAGGGGAAGCAGGCTTTGACCCCCCCAAGTCTCTCAGCCTGGTTCCCGATGCCCCGTGGAAGTTGGGCTGAAGAGACCTGGCAAGTGTTTGGCTATGGGCTGGGCAGAGAGGAAGAAGGGAGGGGGGAGTAGAGGGAGGGCAAAGCCACTGGCCATGAAGCAGCTTTAAGTCTGACGGAAGAACCAGACTTCGCAAGGAGGAGAACCCACCTTCATTTCCTGGAGAAGTCGGGGCCACGTGCTTCTAATTCTTCCCTCGGTTTCTCTGCCGTGACATCACTCCGGGGAAGCCATCTGACATCCCGGAAAGGTTTCGGCTCCCTTAAAAAGGCCTCTTTCTTGGCAGCAGGAATTCATGGTTCACCTCAGGGCTTGCTCCCAGAGCCCCGTGTGAGCATCCCAGCAACATCCCACAACATCTCTTCATGCCAGGGACCCCATCTGTCCCGCCCCTTCCAGCTGCGAGCCTCGGAACACCCGCCTAATGCACCTCCCTGCTTCCAGGGTCCTCCGCACAGCTGCAGAAGGGATGCTCTGAACATACGGTCCTCCCCTGCTCAGTGGCACCTCGTCCCCTCGAGGAGCGACTCTCCAGCTCTCTTTCTGGAACTTCTGGAATCTGGCTCCCACCTGCCTTGGCAGTCTTGTTCCTCAGTGTTGCCATTCTCGTCCCGACGGTCTGCCAGCCGTCCTGTGAACAGAACCTTCCATCTCCCACCTCTGGGCCTTGGACAGGCGGGTCCCCCGTCCTCCTGTCTGTCTCCTGTGGGCTTCCTTCAACGGTGGCTCAGCCTCCACATCGTTTCTATTTCCGAGTTTAGCCTTCAGCCTTCCCGCCCGCTCCATCCTTATTCTTGCTCATGAGTCCTCCCAAGAGAACACAGCTTCTCGGAGGGCAGGAGCCGCTCCATTCGGGTTTGGCATTTCTCATGTCTAACACAGGGGCTGCCACACAATCGGAGCCTCATAAATGTTCATCGGATTGAACCAAAGGGCCGGGCCAGAGTCCTGCCTGTCAGGAAAGGGCTAGAAGCTGTAGGAGAGGGGCAGCTGGGTAGCTCAGTGGATGGAGAGCCAGACCTAGAGACAGGAGGTCCTGGGTTCAAATCCGGCCTCAGACACTTCCCAGCTGGGTGACCCTGGGCAAGTCACTTGACCCCCATGGCCCACCCTTACCATTCCTCCACCTAGGAGCCAGTACACAGAAGTTAAGGGTAAAAAATTTAAAAAAAGAAGCTGCAGGAGATGGAAAAGGAATTGGGGGTCTGTCCCGGTTCTCGTTTTCTGGTTGAGCACCCGGAGCAGGGAGCTCCATGCTGGGTTCGTGGCTCGTGGAGCCAGTCCAGCACCAGACTAGCCTAGGAGAGGAGGCTGCTCCTGGCCCTCAAGGGCTGACTCGGTGGCTTCAGGCTCTGCATTTTGGGGGTGATCATCTCCGGGGCAGGCGGCCACTTACCACTCGGGTCAGGATGTCCCTTTTGGGGTCAGCACAAAGGCTGGCTTGGACAAGTGCAGTTTAATCTTTTAGCAAACATGAATTAAGTACCTGCTGGATAAGGAGCTGCCGAGCAAGGTCCTGGCGGAGATTTAGAGAAGACCCAGGCAGTCCATGCCTTCAAGAGCTGATGAGCAGAGCAGGGCGCCAGGCCTCGAGATAGGAGGTCCTGGATTCAAATCTGGCCTCAGACACTTTCTAGCTGTGTGGCCCTGGGTAAGTCACTTAACCTTGCTTTGCCCAGCCCATGCTACTCTTCTGCCTCAGAAATGATACTAAGACAAAGGATGTGGCCTAAAGGAGGAGGAGGAGGTAGAGTGAGACACAGACACGGCCATCACTTAATATTGTAAGCACGTTTGAGATCAGTGTTAGGGCTTCCTGGAGGAGGCAGCTTTAAAAGATGAATAGGAACTTCACAGAAAAAGAGGGAGACCCAAAGGCAGGGACAGGGTGGATCGTGGAGAAGCTGCCTGGTTTGCCTGCAGCTTTCACTGTGTGCCCAGGAAGAGAATGGGAGACTCCTTCTAGGCAGGAGAGAGATCAGAAGAGCGATGCCAACGGGTCTGCCCATAAAGGAGGTGCTCCTGGCAGCCGCAGGATTGATGGAGGAAGGGAGGGCAGCACAGAGGGGGGAAATGAGGGCCTCAGTGAAGATGGGGAGGAAGAGCCAGCCATGATGTGATCCAAGTCATCAATCCTTCACTAAGGTCTGTGGTGGGGAAGGAACAGGGCCCTACTCGCCTCAGTTTTCCCATCTGTCAGATGAGCCAGAGAAGGCGATGACAGAGCCCCCCAGTATCTCTGCTGAGGAAACCCCAAATGGGGTCCCAGAGCGTCGGACAGGACTGAAACGACTGAGCACCCACAACCCAGGGAGGGTGAGGCGTCAGATGGCACGGTGGGCCGACTCCGGATTGAAGAAGGCCTCCTTTAAGTCCATCTTCTGATCCGTTCTGCCTTGGGTGCCTCCAACCAAGTCACTGGGAGTCGGCCTCACTGATGGGGACCCCACCGGCTCCCCGGGATTCAGTGATCACCTCAGTGCTTGACATGGCTGCCCTTTAAAGCAAACTGTTTAAAACTCTTCCCTTCTGTCTCACAACACACTGAGCAGTAAAGGCTAAGCAGGGGGTAAGTGACTTGCCCAGGGTCTCGTGGCTAGCAAGGATCTGAGATCAAATTTGAACTCAGGACTTGACTCTCTAGGACTGGCTCTCCATCCACTGAGTTACCTCGCTGCCCCTCCAACTAATTATTTGAACCCAAAGGTTGGCCCATCCTGGACTTCGATGCTGGGAAAGACCAGAGACCAGCCAACGTCTTCCAAGACAGCCCCGGCCAGTCACGGTGCCGGGCGGCCTCGTTTTCTTCCTCCATAAGATAAGAATGATCAGCGAGTCCAGGCTCAATGTCAGCCCTTGAATGGCTGCGGCCTCTTTTAAATGACTAACCCTGGAGGGGGGAGGAAGATGAGCAGGCACAGAGCCATTCCCCTTTGCGCCACGGAGAACGTGCTCCGTGTCCTGGGCTGGGCTCCTGCCAAAGGACAAATCTGGCCAGAGGTCACCGGCTCCTCTTCTGGTCCCCGCCGTGCCGGGAGGCAGAGGAGGAGAGCAGTGGGGAGCGCCTCCCCCCCAAAGGGTGCTCTGATGGAATGTCCAAGGCAGGCTCCACGACGAGGGCCCTTTGCTGCATGTTAGCTGGGCGCCGGCACCCTCCTTTGTCCTCATCACGATGTCCCTGGCTCCAAATTTCATCCTCCCTCAGCGGCCAAGTTCTCCCCCAGGACCCGGCTGGTATGGCCTGTTTTTTATGAATTGACTTGATTTCCGGGTCTCTCAGCCTCTCCACACCAGAGAGGGCATCACCCAGCAAAACATGTGCACGATGTCCCTCGTGCTTTCCCCTCCTCGGTTCCTGCCGTGGAGGGGAACGCTCACACCAGCCGCGCTCTTGGTTCTCCTCGTTTCACTCTTCGTGAGCTTTGGTGGTTTTCTCCAAGGTTTGAAAAAGGGAATTTGCTGGCCGCTTCTTGCAGGATACGTTCTTGGTTCCACCTTTCCTGTTCTGTCCACTCATCCAGCCTCAGGGATGAGTCGCCGGCCTGGGTGGGCTGGGGTGGGGGTGGGGGGGGACTTCAGCTTCTGTCCCAGCCCAACAGGAAGCAGAAACCCACCAGATGCTGCTGGGACATTTTCCCAGCATTGCAGCGATGGGGTAACCCGTTTGTCTTTTCTGGCAGCCTCCCATGCAGAGGAGCACCCGAGGGTTCCTCTTAGAATCCTTTGGGAAAGATTTCTAGACAATGCGTTCACAGGCTCCGAGCCCTGAGCTGATGAACTGTGGGCCTTGGAGCAAGGAAGTCTCTTATTCTGAGAGGGAGTCTCAGTTTTCCCATCTGTAAAATGAGGAGGGGGTGGGACTAGGTCTTTCCAAAGGACCCTTCCGCTGGTCTGAAGGCAGCCATTGACAACATCAGCCACTTGTAATGAGGAGGAAGTCGGAGGCTCTCCAGCTGAGCAGACTTCCCCTGCCTCTTGTTGCCTAGGGTAGAGGGGAGGGAGGCAAGAGGCCGGCCTCCATCACCTACCACATGTCTGCAGGTCTACGGCTTCTGTTCTAAAGGGATGGCGCGACTGAAGCTCCCCAAAGCGGGCCTTTCCAGGGAAAAATGGCCGACTGAACATTCTCAGGGAAAAAGGCCCAAACCTGGCAGAAACATCTGTAATAAAGACAAGCGAGCTGAGAGAGGGTTTGGCTCCGTCTCGTGATGTCAGAAGCCACTGCGAATTTAGGGTTAGAAATCGGGACGCACGTATGTGGGGCCCCTTGTTCTGTCTGGGCCACACTGGAAGGGGAACCCTGACTTACATGGCCGTAAAGAAGCCAGACTCCCCTCCCACGGCCTCTTTGCCTTCTTGGGCGAGTTCCCTCAGGTCTCTCTCTACCCACTTGGCAGAAACAAAGCCTGGAACCCTCTGCACTGGGTAGGGCCGCCTCCACTTTCCTCCTGCCGTCCTCAGGAAGGAGGATGCCTTCTTCGGGGCATGTGTCCAGTGTTCTTCTACATGCTGGGGACTGTGGGCAGAAGGCGGAAGAGTCCAGAGATCCTGCTTTTTCTCCCTCTCTTCAGGAAGCCTCAGGAGCCGCCCCCTCTTCACTGTGGCCCCTCGTGCTCTAACCCATGGGCTTTCCCATCTTTGGTTCTGTTCGTTTGGCGTCATTTCACTACCAAACAATGGCAGGATGGTGACGCTGGGTTCAAACGTGTGGCTTCGCTTCTGCCCCTTCTGGGCAAAGAATCATCCCCAAAGCCTCGGCAGCCCTTTCCTAGCTTCCCTCTATGGTCGCGCTCTTTCTAGTCAGCATTCTACCCGGTGCTGTACTTTTGGCTGACTAAAAGACCCCACAAGATAGCCACTGGGTAGCGCAGGGGCTAGACGGTCAGACCCAGGCTCAGATACTTCCTAGTTGTGTGACCCTGGGCAAGTCACTGTACCTGGGTCTGCTTCCCTTCCTAGCTGTAGAATGGGGATAAGAACAGTAGCTCCCTGTCAGGGTTGTGGTGAGGATGAGTGCTTGGCGCCTGGGCCGTGCCAGGCACTTGGTATTAGCTAGCACGTTCAGATTGACGAGCCACTCCACAAATAGTATCCTGGGAAGGAGATGCTGTTATTATTCAGCCCATTTTACAGATGGCAGACTCAGTGACTTGCCTGGGCTGCCATCTTGCTGCCCTAACACGTGTGATCTCGCACTCAGCTCTTGTGGGGCTAAAGCCCAACAGGTCACACGTGGGAGCTGCTGCCCTCTCCCCCCCTCCATAGCAAGATCCTGGGCCTGGCACTGGCAGAGACCCTGCAGGGAGGGAGTCTGGGCCAAGCCCTCCGTTTGCCGTGGAGGAAGCTGTTGGGGTTTGGCTGAAAGAAACATGGGGAGGCTGGGAGGATTCGCACTCTGTGCCCTGGAGACTGCTTCTGGACTGCCTCAGGTGCGGGGACAGAAGGTGCGGGAGGGCGGCGGGTGACCAGCCCTTCTGGGCTCGCTCTCGCCCATAAACCCCGCAAAGAGCAGTTCCCCCCGGGGGACGCGGAGGCTTCGGAGGCTTCGGAGGCAGCGTTTCTCTTCTGCTGTCCCCCATTTCCATTCCTTTCCTTTCAATGCTTCCCTTTCCCTTAAGAGTCTCCCTCCAGCCCGCTTGCCGCCTCCAGGAAGCCCGCCTGGAGATAACGCGGGTGAGCAGGCAGCCATCAGGGCCCCGTTTGTTCCCTCCTCCCGGGCTCCCTCTCTCCTAGGCCGGGCACTTGCTCAGGCTCCCCGGCGAGCCCCGCCGCTTTGTCCTGGGGATCAGAAGGTCCTGGGGGGGGGGGGGGACCTCCGCCCCGCCTCCTCGCTGGCGCCCCGCCTGCCTCCTCCTCGGCCCGTTGCCATAGAGATGTCGCGGGCTCCGTCTCTATTGAGCCCGCCCCCCCCTCGGGCCCTGAATGGGCGCTGCGGAGGGTAAATGTATTCAGTGACACTGAGCGGATGATTCTATTCTGCCGGCCGCGGCCCCGTTTGTTCGGCCCTTGTCTGAGGGCCGGCCCGGCCGCCCGGCTCTGGGCACGTGCCCCCCGCGCAGGCCCGGAGTTAATGGAGGCCTTGTTCGGGCCCGCTGGGGCAGAAAGAGCTCCGCCGGGGAGGACAAAGGCCGGCCGGGCCACCTCGGAGGCGGCTTCGGGAAGGGCCGGGATCGGGCCGGAGCGCCGCGGCCAGCCCAGCCCCCCACCCGCGGCCCATCTGGCCTCCCCACGAAGCCCCGCACCCCCGAGGGGGCCTCGGGCTGGCCAGGGTTGGCCCTTTTCCTGCCTAGCCGAGGGGGGCCTCACGGCCGGAGGATTAGGGGGTGCCGGCGCAGGCCTGGCCAGGCTCCCGTCCTCCTTCCGAGGTGGCCTCACTCTCCTCCAGGGACGCGCCTGGCAGGGGCTTCCGGCCCTTCCCTACACTCGCGCCCTCGGGAGTCGGAGGGGGAGGGAGAGGGGGAGGGGGAGGGAAGGTCGGCCCGGAAGGCCATCCCTGCCCAGACCGCAGAGCCTCCCCTCCTGCCCCCTCGCTGAGGGCTGCTCTTCTCCGAGCAGGACCAGAGACCCTCCGCCTTCCCCGGCTGCCTCCCCCCCCTCCCCCGGGCTCAGGGCTCCGCAGGGTCTGCGCGCTTTGGGGGGCTGGACTTCTCGGCTGTCGTCTGCTCTCAGCCCCGGACTTTCCCCAGCAGCGCACACAAGGAACAGATTTAGAGACCCTCCCCCTCCATCTAAGCACCTGAGGGCACATTTGAACCCAGAACCTCCCTCTCTGGGCCCGGTGCTCTATCCACTGAGCCGCCCTGCTGCCCTGACAAATAGTATTTTAAGAAAAAAAACATTTATTTATTTATTTATTTGTTTGTTTTTTAAACCCTTAACATCTGTGTATGGGCTCCCAGGTGGAAGAGTGGACAGGGTGGGCCATGGGGGCCAAGTGACTGGTCCAGGGTCACCCAGCTGGGAAGTGTCTGAGAACAGATTTGAACCCAGGACCTCCCGTCTCTAGGCCCTGAGCTACCCAGCTGCCCTCCCCCCCCTCCCCCATGGCTTCTTGACGGTCCCTCGGGCTGCTTCCAGCCCCTCCTTTGGGTCCTTGTGGGAGAAGCCGCCAGGAGGCCGGCCGGCCGGCCTGGGTCACAGAGGCTGAGCTGAGAGGGGGGCGGGAGAAGCCTGGCGAGGCAGCAGAAATCGATGAACAAACATTTGGTGCCCACCGCGGAGCCTTGGCTGGAGGGCAGGCTGGGAAGGAGAATCGGGGCAAGGACGGCGGCTGGTAGAGGGAGGGCGTGTCCTGGAGGGTCAGCAAGGATGGCGGCACCGCCGTGGCATTGTAGGATGCCAGGCTGGAGCCGGCGGCGGGAGGACGAAGCTGGAGGAAAGCCGAGAAGACAGAGATGAGCGCTGAGCCGCCAGCCCAGCGGCGGGGACCCCCCCCCCCCCACCCCCGGCTCTCTGTCGACTAGGAAGAGCCCACGTCACCGGCGTCTGTGCCCCTCCGGATTCTTATCTGTTTTGTCCCTTTGCCAGCTTCCGGGGGTGCCATCTCCACTTTAAATGGTGCTTAACAAGCATTTATTAGGCGCCTCCTCTGCTGTGCCAGGCGCTGTCTGAAGCAAACGGAGCGACAGTCTGACGAGGGGATGACGTGGGACGGATCGTCTCTGTGCAAACGGGGTGACCGCGGCAAAGGGAAGGCGCCTGGCCTTAAGAGGGGCCGGGAGAGACTCCCGAAGGAGCGCAGCGCAGGACCCTCCGTTTGATCCTCGAGGCAACGGGGAGCCGCTGGGGCCGCAGCGCAGGGTCCATTCAGTGGGTCGAAGGGAGGCCCGAGGAGAGCTCAGGCAGGAGGGAGGCCGGTCTGAACGAGGAGTGGGACATTGGGGGGCCAGTCCTGGCAGATGTGCAGTGAGTGCCCAGACAAGTCCAGAATGGCCTCAGGCCAGGCGCCCGGTGCTGGCAGTATGGGGGTGCCCTGGACAGCGCCGAGGCCTTTGAAGGCCAGGAGGGCCCAAAGGGCAACAGAGATCGGGCACGGAGCGGACCCCCCAGCTGTCTTTCCCCCGGTGCCCTGGGGAGGGGCACGGCCAGCCTGCCGCCCAGCGAGGACCATCTGTGTTCCCCGAAGGAGGGACTTGCAGCCTCTCCCCGCTTGCTGCTCTTTGGATCTGATCCCCAGGAGGGTCGCCAGATGTGTCCTGGGCCGCAGATGTGGCGGTTCTGCTAGATCCTGCCATGCGCGGAGCACAGCAGCCTGGCACGCGTGAGCCCAGCGTCTCGTCTGCGGGGATCCAGGCTCCGCAGTCGTCCTTGGCTGCCTCTGGCTGCTCCCTCCCAGAGCAGGGGGGCCCCGGAGGCCCGGAAGGGCCCCTCCTGATCCTGCCGTCCGTTTGGCACCAACACGGCCCATGGAGGGAGGTCTGAGCGCACCAGGGCAAGGCTGCCAGCCCCATCCCAGAGGCGTGCGTTGGCCGCGCGCCTGGGCATCTGCGAACCTGGCTCGGGACTTCCCTTGTGCCGGCCTGAAGGATTCGCCGCTGTGGGAAGCTCCAGGGCCCAGCGAGGAGCCCTCCATAGCCCGAGTCTTCCCCGGCCCAGCGCAGTGTCGGGTCTGCAGACCCCAAGGCAGAGTCTACTCGGAAGAGCCTAGAAGAGCCCCCGGCCCAGAGGAAACCCTCAAGCCGGGCTCAGGGGCCGATGGGAGAGGATCTCCCAGTTCTCTGGGCTTGCAGGCTTCACGCCCCGTAGCCGGCCCCGCTCGGTGTGGGGAGGTGTGAAGGCCGGACAGAAGCCGAGGCTGCCCCTCCGGGACGCAGGACTCTCCTGCTGCCGCTGCCTTGTGCTAAGAGCTCACGTGAGCTAGCCGGAGCTCCTCTCGAGGCACAGGAAGCGCGCCCCAGCCGGGCCACCTGCTGTTTCTGGGGGCACTCGGGGGGATGCGCGTCCCTCCACCCCCAGCGCCACACGGGACATGCTGGCCTCCGGCGGGAGACCCAGACCCTCCTCCCAGCTCCCACAGGTGCTCCCCGTATGCCGCCTCCCAGTGCCTCGGTTTCCCCATCATTAAACAGGGATCATCCTACGTCCTTCTTCGCAGGGCTGTTAGTAACAAGCAGGCTTTGGAGCCAATAAACCACTGTGTCGATTCAAGCAGTTATTGAGAGTGAGGAGGCCGGGGAGAAAGAGTCCTGGGTCCTTCCGGCCACTCCCTGCCAAGCGCCCCCGTGCTGGGAGGAAAGGCCTTGGGGAACCGCAAAGGTCCTCTGGAAGGGGAGCTGAACTGATGATGATCTTTAACAGGGCAGAGACACAGAGACACAGAGGGAGGGACAGACAGACAGACAGACACACAGAAGGAAGGAGAGACAGACAGAGCTACAGAGAGGGCCAGAGAAAGGGGGAGAGAGAATTCTGTTTAATAAACCCGATGCTAACACAGCAGCTCCTAGAACTCTGATCTTCTGCCACCTTCTCCCCAGCACCCCCAGCCTCCCACATACCCACATAAGTAACTGATAGAATTACCAACTCAGAGTTAGTTTTATAAGGGGAGACACTGAAGCCCGGAGAAATTCAGTGACTGGCCCAAAGTCACTCAGCCAGTAGTGACCAAAGTGGAATTTGAACCTGGTCCTCTGACTGCAACTCCAAGAAACGGCGATGGCTGGTCAGGTCTTCGGCCCAGGGACTTGTTCTGAAACGTCTTGAGATGGCAAATAGAGGTCCTTCGAAGCTCTGAACAGCTGCCCCGATGTTGGAGGCCCCCGAGGACTGCAAGCTATTGGGACAACAAGCAGAATTCTTTTCATTAGCCCTCCCTGTGGGCCTCAGCAGGGGAGGAGAAAAGAACCAAACTCCCAGCCTTGGACATGATGAGATCCAACAGGAGAAACACAAACCATCTGTCTCTGCTTACAGCGTCCAAATGATGACCAGAACATACGAGGATGCACATGGATGGCGCTCGCCTTCGGGCGGGGATTGCAAGATGAATTCAGACCAGTTGGCGGGCTCTGCGGGGCGGGGGGAGGGGAGGTTAGAGCCATTCCGTAGGGGGAGGCCCTCTGGCATTAGGCGATGCTTGCCAACCTCTGTGGAAGAAGTGAAGGGGATGGGAGAGGAGGGATTAGCCTTCCGTCCATCTTAATACAACTGTATCCATTTTTCTTCTTCCTCCTCTTCCTCTTCCTGCCTTCTTTTCTTCCTCCTCTTCTTTTTTTTTAAACCCTTAACTTCTGTGTATTGACTTATAGGTGGAAGAGTGGTCAGGGTGGGCCATGGGGGTCAAGTGACTTGCCCAGGGTCACACAGCTGGGAAGTGTCTGAGGCTGGATTTGAACCCAGGACCTCCCGTCTTTAAGCCTGACTCTCCATCCACTGAGCTACCCAGCTGCCCCCTCTTCTTCTATCATTGCTATGGCTATTGTTCGGTTTGTACTGGCGGCTTCTTTAGGGAGAATCCCAAGGATGAAGCTCGGCTCCTGTAGTGCTGACCAGCTGGGGAGTATTTCCCAGTTGCCTGGGGGCCGGGAAGCTCAAGTCATTTGCCCAGCCACGTGCATCAGAAGTGGGACCCGCCTTGGTTTTTCTGACTGTGAGGGATCTTTGCCCCATTATGCATGTCCTAGTAGAGAGGACGCTGAAATGGAAGTCAACCTGGGTTCAAATCCTGCCCCAGATACTTATTCTGGATGTGACTTTGGGCAAGTCACCTGTGCAGGTTGGCTGCGATAACCTCAGAGGTCCCTCCTGCCAAAGAAGGCGATCATCCCGGACCTCAGCCCTGGGGAGCAGCACCAGACTAGCCCCGGAGGGGAGAAGGCCCCCTGCATCGCACCAGGCCACCTTCACCTGTCTCTCTAGCAAACACAGTGGGGTGGGGGCAGGGAATCCTTTTTCTCCATCCGTTTTGCCATTGGCGATGGCTGTCGTGACCCCTGCAAGCTTGGAGAATCCTTCTGGCAAGCCTCTTCGTGAGCCTCAGGCCTGGAGCGAGGCTACATCTCCTCCCAAAGGCCGGAGACCTACTTGGCTAATGCTATCATTGCGAGCCCCCACTGGGGTGCTTTCTCCCAAGACGACCAGCCCAGAATCAGGCTGCCAGCCAGCCTTGGGGAGGTTTTAGGAAGGAAGAGATCTGGGGGGGGGGGAGTGGGGAGCAGACTGGCCTGAGAGACGAGCTGTGACTCCAGGTGTGCCACTTCCTTCCCCCGGATCTGTGGAAGGGAGGAGACCCAGCTTCTCCCGTTGGGAGCCTTCCCAGGCAAATCCGTCTTCCATTCCAGTTCTCTCGCTCCCCTCATGGCCCCTATAAGACGCTGGGGATTCCCAGAGTTCAGGAAGCTGGCTTCTCCTGAGGGAGCAGGACACGGTTCTGTCCCAAGAGGAGCATTTGAGAGAGAGCAGAGAGAGCAGAAGCCACCCAGCATTGCTTTCACCGCTAATTGATGGGCGAGAATCTTGCCTTTTATGATTCCTGACCCCAGAAACTCAATTTATGAGCACTTTCGTATCTGGCACACACAGCAGCGCTAAATGAGGCATGTCATGTGCTAATTTAAGGCCTGCTTAGCAGACCTGGGCCTCTTCCTCCTGCCCCGTTTCCTCCTCGGATGGATGCTGCTGCCCTGCCTGCTAAAGCACCCCGAGCTGCGATTCGCGGCCCCTCACCTTAGCAGCCTGGCAATCAATAGAGGAATGACTTCCCCTGAGCCACAGGCGACAAGGAGCTCCTTCATCTTGATGACAGCAAGGGAAAGAAGGGCTCATTTTCCAGGAGCACCCATGGGCCAACCGTTCCTTCTCCACGAGTTCTAGTCTCACGGTGGGCTGAGATGTCTTAGTCCAGGTCCTTTGGGTCTTGGATGCTTTGCTGTGCCTGAAGTCTCCAGGAACAGAGAGGTTTTACAATTCCAAGTCCTGTTTTCTAACACACAGGATGCCCAAGGAGGGTACGTTAGAAGCCCAGGAGGAGTCGCACTGAAGAAAGGGCCTTGGATTCCGGTGAGAAATAGTGTGAAGACTACATCTCGAGACAGAGGGTCTTGGTTCAAATCCAGGCTCTGCTTCCCACAATCTGTGTGATTCCCCACATTTCTGCTCCACAGGGTCAAAGAATCTCCATGCTGAGAAGAATTTAGGTGGCTCTCTTCTACTCTCTTTCTGAACAACTTGTGCAAGTGAGTAGCTAGCCTCCACTTGGAGCTCTCCAGTAAGGGGAAACTCACTCCTCTCTGAGGAAGCCCTCTCCACACTGGGACAGCTCTCATGGTTAGGAAATTTGTCCTTTCATTAGATGGAAATCTACCTTTCTGCAACCCACGTTCATTGGTCCTAGCCTTGACCTTTGGCGTCTAGCAGGAAATGTCTCCTTTTCCTTTGATGTAACCATTCTTCAGGTATTGGAAGAATGTTGTCTTGTCCCTGGGCCTGAGTTTCCTTTTCTCCAGGCTAACCATTCCCAATAACTGAGGAATTAGAATTAATTAGTAAGTATTACTGTATTGGCTACTAATTAACTTGATTATTAATTAACAACAATAAATTAGTGACAATTAATCAATCTTCTTCTAGCACACACTCAAGGTCCTTCATCGTTATGGACATTCCTGAGCCCCCAAATGTGGTGCAGCCCTGCAAATAAAGTCTGTGCAGGACAAAGGACAGTGGGTCTAAGAGCATCCTTCATCTGTGCAGCTCTCAAGCAGCCCAGGGGCACGTTACCTTTCTTAGCTACTGCCTCGCATTGCTGCTTCTTTGGACGTTTGGAGTCCACCTACATGGCCAGACAATTTTTCCTCCTGATTTTATAGGTATGAATTGGATTTGGTTTTTATTCCAAGGATAACTTGACTTCACATTCATCTGAATTCAGTTTCATCTTATTTGATGAAATATCGTTATTGCTGGTGAGACCCTAGCGTGGTCTCTGTTTCCCCTTCTACAAGATGAGTCGGACCAGATGATGTCCAAGGTCTGTCCTAGCTTTCTCTTGCGCGCGATCCTAAATATAGATGATTCGGACTTCTTTCGCCTCTCCGTTTTGTCATATTTGGAGAGGGACAATGGCTGCTGTGGTTCATTATCCCATCTCTAACTCAAACACATGAATCTCAGGTCCAGGAGTAAGGCTACATCTCCTAAAGAAGTTGTGACCATGAGCCATCCTCGTGAGCCCCCATCGGTGTGCTTCCTTCCACGATTGTCATTCTAGAATGCATCAGTCAGGCAGCCTTCAGGAGCTTTTAGAAAGGGATATTTACTAAGGTGGGACAGTCAGAAGTTGGTCCAAGTAGTCCTGAGCAGTCTATGACACACTCTCCCACCAAGACATACAGAGTCCAGAAGCAAGTGGGCTCAAGCTTAGAGAGCATTATGTGGCAAAGGGATAAGCCACAATTTCTGTCCTCCTGTTTATGGGATGCTCAAGACACTCTGCTAAAGCAGGGCGAATCAGTGCCACCACTGGCTCCCAATTCCAGTTCTGCCGTTGGCTGATCTGGGAATATGGCTGGGATGATGGAAGAAGGGATGTCCGCAGGCTTCTCTGCTGCTGAAGCCGAATGGGGCTCTTGCCCCAACCTCCCCAGTGAATATGCTTCTGACTTGCTTGGTCGTTTCAAGACAACCTCTGATGCCGTAGCCTGTCCAAACACATTTATTCTGAAGATCGATACCGGTTTGAAGGGCTTGTTGCCATTATTCCAGAGCCCGGGATTGGCCAAGTGATATTCTCCACCTAGTGCAGGTATCAGGTCAAAATGGGATGAAAGCCTTCAGAGCAGAGGTGCCAAGCACAGTCCACAAGACTGTCTAAGCGGGCCAAACCAGACCAAAATGGAACTGGGAAGTGTTTGCCACAATAAGTGAAAGTACGACAGAGCCCAGCGCGTGCTCATTTGTGGTTTTCTTGGTCATCGTGGCCCACACCGATCCTCGTGTACAATTCAGTGGCCCCGTCTCTGTTTGAGTGTGATGCCACTGATACAGACCAGCCCCTTGCACTACTCTCAGTGAAAGCGCAGTGAGGCAGCCATCAGCCTGACTCTCCCTTCCAGAGTCGGCAACTCTCAGCCTGGCTTAGCCCCTCTGCTGAGATGGGTTTACCGTGGGGTGACTGCGACACATGCTAGTCTCCCGAAGCCACAGCCAAGACCTGGGTGGCAGATGGGCACCAAAGCAGCCCTGAAACCCTCCCAGCAGAGGGGCAACTCTGGTCTTCTCTGAACACCCTGTATACCCTTGTCTCAAATACTAGCCGAGGCACCCTGAACAAGTTACTGAACTTCTGTCTGCCTCAGTTTCCTCATTTGTAAACTGGAGATAATAAATCATAGCATCTACCTCCACGGGTTGTGGTGAGGATTAAATGGAATTATACTTGTGAAATGCTCTGGAAGCCGTAAAGTACTAGATAAGAGGAGTGGCCTTTGTTGTCTTAAAGAATCATTTAATGATGATGAAGGTTCATCCCAGAATTCTTTTTAAAAAAGGAATGTTAAACAAGGCTACCGGTTTATTTACTTACAAGTCTGGGGGGGAGCTGCTTAAAGAGATCACAGTTTGAGATTGCTTCTTCAATAGGGGGACTCAGTAGGTCTGTAGGGCTTTGGGGGGTCGCAGCCTACCCAGAATCACCAACATTTAGGGCGAGGAGGGACCGTAGGTACTACTTGGCAAGGCTCTCATTTTGCAGAGGAGCAAACTGAGGTCTAGGGAAGGGAAAGTTTGTTCCTATTAAGTACTCGTGGGCTGCCGGACCCCAGGTACCTCATGAGTAGGAGTGCCGGCTCTGTCCCTGGGTCTTTTGACTCGGTCTGATGTTCCTCTCAGGATGCTCCACAATTTGAGGCTAGATTCCTGGAGATGCTGCACGGGCAGTCAGCTTGAGCCGGGCCAGGGTGTTGTCGACTGCTTGACGATGATGCCTTGGCCACCTTGACCACCGGCAGCCTCGCTGCAGACAGACCCCGGCCAGGCGTAGCTCAGGGCTTTGACTGATACTCACTGTGTTCTTCTCTAAGTAGAGGGTGTTCTCATCTCTTTACGACAGCAATGAGGCATGTGTCCAAGAAAGGAGCACAGCCACGTGTTCTTGTTTCATAAGCAGGCACTGGTGGCCCGGAGGGATTATGGGCTTTGCAGAAGAAGGTGCTGATGGAAAAGAAAAAGGAGCCGCAAAGAGGAGGAGAGCCAGCGAAGAAGACTGCAGTCCTCCGGTTTCTGGGAAATGCCTCCTCCAGGAAGGCAAATACTGGCTAAGACACAATCGTTAGCTAATGAAGGCAAGGCGGCATTGGGTCAAAGCCCAACATCTACATCTGCTTTTGGAAGAGCTCTTGGGCTGTGAATCAAGAAGAAAATGGCTTTGTCTTCCCTCATCACGTAAAGAGCATTTATTAGTCGCCTACCATATTCCAGGCATTGTGCCAAGTGCTAGGAGGACAAGGAAAGGCAAAAGAAGAGCGCATGGTCCAATGGAGAGAGACGGCGGGCAAGCAACTTTGTACCCAGGAGAGACCAGGGCCAAGGAGGGGAGGGAAAGGGAAGGATAAAAGAGATCTCACAGAGCCAGAAACAATGGACTAGAGCAACAAACTGGATCGAGGCATTGAGAAAAAGGGAGGTGCTGAGGATGAAAGCTAGGTCTCAAGCTGGATAGCTGCAATAACAGGCAAATGAGGAAGAACACGAGTTAAGGTCAGGAAGACCTGATCTCAGATCCTACTCCTGGTACTTGCAAGCTGTGTGACCCTACACAAGTCACTTGAACTCCCTCACCCTCAGTTTCTTCATCTGCAAAATGAGGCTAATAATAGCTTCTATCTCACAGAATGAAGACCAGATATGAGTATATTTACAGGTTTTTGCAAACCTTAAAAGCTCTATACAAAGGCAAGCCATTATGATCAGTTATTATTAACTCCAAAAGAATAGCAAAATCCAGTACCTCCGTATTCTTATATAGCATAGTCCAACAAAATCTCAGGTCCAAAGTCTTGTGTTCAAATCCCGCTTCCCTGGGGCTGACAAGGACATCTTAGCCTGGGGTCCTGGCTCCAAGGTCCTCATGGCTTGAACTTCTGGATACAGAGACTCCACCATTTACGCCTAGAGGAAAAGGACAAACAAGACAGACCAGAGCCCCGAGTCTCTTTCTGGAGGCCTAAAGGGAGAGGCGGAACCTTCCTTCCACTTGGTTCATGGTGGCGGCAGCCGGGTGTGACCCCCGGAACCTTTAGAGGTTTGGTGTCATAGTTACGATGCTGGGACTCCAACATGGAGCCGCTCAGGCTAAGCGGTCCTAATGCCCATAAAGGCACGTCACATGGACAAGTGCATACTTCCCCCCTCCACACCCATTCGGAGCTATATTCACCACTGTCCCATGCTTGGGCCAACGGGAGCTTCCCCCGTACGGTCTGAGAGAGACAATGAGCCCGTCCCAGCCTGAGAGTTGTGGGAACTCGGTCTGTCCTCGCTGGGCAGCCCTGGAGAGAGGCTGTTCCCTCTACACTCTCTCGGGAGCCGTCCCCAACGTCTCCCACGTGGGTTCCTCCATCTGGGCCGATCTGGGGCTGCACGACAAAACCCCATGACAGGACGTCAGGGCCAGGCGAAGATCTGGAAAGGCGAACGGAAGAGCTTACACTGGATCCGAGGGACGATGAGGGGCCGCTGGTGTGGCCTGGAGCCAGGATGACCTGCGTTCAGCATGGCCTTAGAGACCTACCAACGGCGGGATTCCCGTCGCCTCCCTTTCATCTGCGAAGTGGGTTGAAGAAGGAAGCGGCCAACCACCAGAGATCTGTGCCCAGAAATCCCTCAGTGGAGTCCGACAAGGCAGACCGAACAACAGTAAAAACAACAATTGGAGCCGACTGAGTAGTGGCGCGGCGCGGCGCGGGGCCGCCAGCGCTCGAAGCAAAACGTTCTGACCTTTTCATGGACGAGGATGGAGATGCGGAGACGGGAGAGGCTTCAGGCAGGAGGCTAACGACAACCTCTAAGCAAGCGGTGATGGCAGAAGCTGAGGGGAGAGACGGGTTGGAGCGAATGCCCGGCACGCCGAGGATTACATTTTGTACACTTTATTCCCAATCCCTTGAAATCAAAGCATACGAAGTTATCATCTAACAAAATAGGAGGCCGCGTGAATAGACTGTCCTGCCACTGCCTCACGCCGCCTCCCCCAAACGGATCAGGGGGGGTCCCCAAGATGTATAACCTCCCTCCGTCAGCGCGTGGCGTGAGAAGGAGAGGGGCTGCTGGGAATCGGAGTCCTGAGGGTAACGGACTCTAATTCCACAGGAGGAACGCCGGCGTGGAGGTTTGGAGATGTGGGGCTGCGGAGAGAGTAATGCCAGGATGGTGAATCCGGAGGGCTGCGAATGGTGACCCACTCGACAGAAACCCAAATTTGGCAGCCAGGGGGCTTGGGGGAGGGAAAGAATGAGTTCTGCTTGGATACATCGAGTCCGAGATGGCCAGCAGACATCCACTTGCGCGTGTCCAATAGGTGAGGGGTGAATGTCTAGATCTGCACAGAGATGAGGAACTGGGGAGGCCACCAGAGGAATGGAGAGAGAAGAGCGAGAGCCCGGGATAGCTCTGACCCTACCCTGCTCCCCGCCCTGGGAAGTCCCAAGTCTTTCCTCTTCGTCTCAGCCAAACTCCTAGAAAAGGGGCCCCACTGCCACACGCAGCCCTGGTCTCCTGCCGGAGCTCCCGTCTCCTATGAGTCAGGCACTAAAAGAACATTCGTTATAAAGCGTTTCTATGGGCCAGAAGCCGGGCATCCGAAGAACAGCAGGGCCTCCCCCTCCTCTCTCCAGGGGCTCTCGGGTCTAACGGGAAAGGCCTAGGTTCAAGACACAGCTAGGATAAGCGAAAGACGATCGGCAGAGCGAAGGCCCGTCACCAAGTGCCCATGGGCCATTTCCAGCTGAAGGTCCGGCTCTCTCCCTCTTCGGCTCCGAGAGGGTTCCAGGGCGAAATTCTCTGTTTCTTTCACCCCCCGAAGCCCTCTGGTCTCGGGCCATGACGTTTAGGTCCAGGAAGGAAGCGGTTTCTCGTCACGGTCACGAAGGGCGCAGCAGTCCTCGGCTGACACGTGGCCCTCGAGCTCCTGCCCAACCCGTGCTGTGACACAAAGAATGATGGCAAATGGCAAGCAGTGAGGAAGCCCCTGATCCAAGCAGACCATGGAGCGAGTGAGCTCCTCAGCTGCAGGAGGTGGGACTTCAGCTCGCCCGAGATCCAAAGGCCAATCGCTGGTCCCAAAGTCTCTCGAGGCAGGCAGGAAACTGGGCATGTTGAGAAAGCGGCTTCCCCGACGGCTCTGCAGCTCCTTCACCTTTCCCTCCGCAGTCCCTGGCGGGAACTCCGTCCGCCCGTCCCCAAGAGCTCCGGCCCTTGCCAGGCACTCAGCATTCTGCCCACCAATCCATCTCCCTGGGGGCCCAGGCTTGCTAGGAAGCTGCCAGGCTTCCTTCCCACACTGTACAGCCCAACCTCACCCGCGACACGCATCTCTGCCGAGGCGATCGCCTCTCCACCTCTGCCTCTGGTGGAAGAAACATGGAGGGAGAGTCGGCGGCCCGGGATTCCCAGCTTGATCTCCCCTCTTACATTCTATCGGGCGAGTGCCTTCCTCCCCTCTTGGACCCTCGATGGAGTCTGAGGTTGCCTTCAAGCGTTGACATCCTGCGAGCGTCGCTGATTTGACGGACAGTCATTGGGTCAGAGTTCGTGCTAGAAGGGCCTTTAGAGGCCAGTTAGTTCAACGTCCTCATTTGGCAGGTGATGAGCCTGAAGGCCGGAGGTGCTCCTTTGGTCATACAGGTAGGTGGTGACAAGATTTGAACTCAAGTCCTAGGATTCCCGGTTAGGAACGCCTCCCTCTACCTCCTGCCTCAGTAAGTGTTGGCATCCGTGAGTGGGAATGGGGTCAGCCCTTCCGTGCTCCCTGCGATCCAGGTGGGCAGGGGATGGCTCCGGACAGACGCTCAGCACACAAGCTCTTCCGCCAGGAATCTCCTGCTCTTGGGCCTGAGAACCCTGGAGGGAATGAGAATGGAAAGGCTCTTCCTGAGGGCATTAAGGAGACTTCCGAGACCACCCAGGAACGGACCGGCACGCCCTCTCTTTATGGGATCCCTGACAAGGGCTCAGGCATGCGCTTGAGGCTGCCTGTGGAGGGGGAACCTGCTCTCTTCCAAAGCTGCCCATCTAGCGACTCTGGATTCTGGCTCTAAGAGATGCTCTTCCTGCCATTGCTCTTTGTCCTGACCTCTGAGGCCAGACCAAAGAAGTCTGTCCGCTCATCCACATAGCGGCCCTTTAAACACGTGGAGGCCGTGATCCTGACCTCCCTGAATCTTCCCTTCAGTAGCCCAAACATCCCTCCTGCCTCCAAATGGTCTTACCTGACCTGGTTGGCTCCAAAAGGCCAAGAGCCACTCCCCAACCTCTCGGGCTCCCTGCTGGCACAGCTGACTCTGGAAAACGCCTTCTTCCAGATGCTCCGGTGTGGACAAATGAGGCCCTCTGGCCGTTCCTCTCTGCCAGGGTCCAAATGGGTGAGAAGAGCAGTTTCCACGCTCCACAGGAACGTTGGACCGAAGCTACCGAAAGTTTCCATTTTGAACTCTGGCTCCAAACAGGAAAGTTGTAGCCGGATGACAAAGCTCGAATTCTTGTCCCAGCTATGAGCCTACGGCATGCCTGAAGCCTCTCCTTGCCCCCACCCCGCTCCCTGGCTACGGATATCTTCCTCCCCAAACCTCCCCTGCCTCCCTTGGTTCCGGCTGCTTCCCATGTCTGGAAGGCTCTCGTTCCTCACCTCCGTCTAACAGTGTCCTAACTTCCCTGCCTGTCTTTTCCCTCGAATTGCAGCCCGGGTCCCCCCTTCTTCTGGGTGAAGCCTTCCTTGGCCCCTAGCCCCACCCTCAAGGCCCTCCCTCCCTCCGTAACTACTTTGTATGTATTTCAGTGGTTTCTCTTCTGTCCATTTTGCCCCTCAGATAGAGTGTGACTTCTCTGAGGATGGGAGCGTTTCTCTTTTATCTGCATTAGAACTCAGCACAGGGGCTGGCACAGCGTGGATGATCTCTGCTTTGGTGCCCTATGTGTGCTGATAACGGAGGTGCCCCCAGCACAGCCTCCAGTGGAGAGGCCATTTTGGTTTGCTTTCACGTCTTCAGCTGGTGGCACAGAATTAATCGTTGCTTGTTGGCTGACTGCCAGGCACCTCAGCTGGGGTCTGGGTCTACAGGGGTACCAAAGTCAACAGCCCCTGCCCTGCCCTTGAGAAGCTTATATTCTACTGGCAAAACTGGGGGGGGCAGCAGAGGGGGAATGTAATTTCAATATGCAGATAAGGAAAAAGTAAGCGTGGGCTGCTTTTTAAAGCCTTTAAAAGGAAATAATTAAATATGTTCATTTGACCTAATTCCTCTCAAGTGCTAAGGACAAAAAGATACATTTTTTAAAAAGATAGTTCTTTGGGGCAGCGAGGTGGGTCAACAGAGAGAGAGCTGCGGAGATGGAAAGCCCCGGGTTCGTGTCAGACCCTGGGCATTTCCTGGGTGCGTGACCCTGGGCAAGTTACTTAATTGCTTACTCCTTACCTTCTACCTTAGAAGCAATTTTAAGACAGAAAGTAAGAGGGTTTTTTATACTATTTTTCATGTGGGAGGGCTTTCTCCGAAGGCGGGGCCTAACTCTTGCCCTTCTGTTTTGAATTGTTACTAAGACAGAAAGGAAAGAAAGAGAACAAATAACAGAATATTGGCACTGGAAGGGCCCTTGTGAGTGAGGGAGTTTAATCTCCTCAAGTGCCAGAAAAGGAAACAAAGCAGTCGGTCACTGCAGACACAAACCTGAGTCTTCCGTCTTCAGAAAGAAACTTTTTGCATTGTCTTGGCCCGAGGATGGGGAGTGGAGGAGGGTAGAAGAAGCCTGGCCGAGGAGCCTACCTGAGGCTTGGCAGCAGGTGACCTCCATGCCCTTGGTGATAAGAAAGGGTGAGAAGTAAATCTGTGAAGCCTGCGGGCGGGCATGAGAGCTTCACCCTTGGCAGAGCTTCCGTACAATTCAAGAGATGGGCTCTGTAAACGTGGCCTGGAGTCAGGGGACCTGAATGTATTCCCCCTAAAGTCAGAGCACGTCGGAGATGGAGGGGGCCTTAGACCTCATCTAATCTGCCACTAAAGTGAGGCCAGTGGAGGATGAATGCCTTGTTGGGTCACTCAGCGGGTTCGTGGAAAAGACAGGCCAGATCAGGGTGGTCTTTCCACCAAACAGGAAGATGATTTCAAAGGGTCCATCTAGCTCTAAATGGAGGAATCCATGAATTTGATGAAATAGAGCAAATTCTAAGCATTTAGAAGACCTGAGTTTACTTAGTTAGCTCTTCTGAGCCTGTTTGCTCATCTGTAAAATGGAGCTAATAGAGCCTATACAGTGCCACTGTGAGCCTCTCCTGAGATGGGGACATGAGGCCATTGTCAATTGTATGCCTTTAATGCACAGAGTGATGCTGTGGGCTCTTCCTGCTGGAAGGCCCTTCTAAGTTCCTGGGCCAACACACAGAAATATTGATGGTGGATGCACCCTTCCTTTCCTGCTCATTCCTGCATGCATGCATGCATCCTCAGAGACACACACTCTTACACCCCTCCATTCGGGGATGCTAACCTACAAAGCCCACAAATCCAGGAATTGCCTTTGCTATCACATCCTGCTCTGCTTTGCACCCTTCCCCACCATCCCTCCACCAGGCTCCCCACAATCCCCCTTCTCCTGCAGACCAATCCAAGCTCGATGGCCAGGAGAGGGCGCCCTTGGCTCTCAGAAGGACTGGAGCCCTTGGGAAGAAGCTGGTGGGGCAGATGGTCCCTTCCTAGCCCAGGAGAGGCACTTTGCAGAGGATTAGAGATGAGAAGAGTCTGTGTCCCACTTGGACTCCACTTTGCTAGCCTAGAGAATGTGGAGGAGGAGAGGATGCTGGGTCTGCTAGGTATGGACAAGGCAAGGGCAAGTCTTTCTGGCAGCCCAGGAGCAGCTGAGGACTGGAGAAGGGAGGAGAGTATCCACAGCTGTCTGTTGGCCAGCCCTGCTCTGTGTCTAGGGCTAGGGCTGGGACATCCCACTGGGAGGTTAAGATGGCCTGGCTTTCATGGGCACTCACCCCAGGTACCTACACAAAATGGGTCTAAATTCCAGCAGTCATGGCTTGCGGGGGATCTTGGCCCTGAGCTACTTTGGGGAAGAAGGGGGCATCTTGGGTTAGGGTACCCCAGGACTAACCCTGCAAGCCCGAGAGGGTTCAAGTACCTTCCTTGGCATTCAGAGACTGCTTTAAGGTTGGCAAAGTCTGCCAATGACCGAAAAACCTCTGCCTAAGGACAGGAGGAGCTCAGGCACCTTCAAAGGGCCAATCTCAGTCATTAAGGATTACAGGAGAAGGAGAGAAGGAATAGGGCACTGGACTGGGAGTCAAGAAGACCTCAGTTCAAGTCCTACCTCAGATATTTAATGGCTGTGGGACAGAGAAAATCACTGGACTCCCCCGTGCCTCTGTTTCTTCATCTGTAAGATGAGAGGACTAGGCCTGATAGCCTTGAAGCCTTCTTCCTGGTCTCAATCATGTAAAGGAGATCGTGTCCAGAGACAACTGGCTTAACCTCTTCATTTCCTTCCTTCTTTCCTTTCTTTCTCCTTCCTTCCTTTTACCTTTCTTTCTTCCTTTCCTTCTTTCCTTCTTCCTTCCTTCCTTCCTTCCTTTCTTTTTCTCTTTCTCTTCTTTCTCTTTCTTTCTTTCTTCCTTCCTTTTTTCTCTTTCTCTGTTTTCTTTCCTTTCTTTCTTTCTTTCTTTCTTTCTTTCTTTCTTTCTTTCTTTCTTCCTTCCTTCCTTCCTTCCTTCCTTCCTTCCTTCCTTCCTTCCTTTTTCTTTTTTTCTTCCTCACAACTTTGGAAGAATAAACAGACCCCCAGAAGCTTCCCTGAGTCCGGGGAGGCAGAGAATGTGAAAAATGCCAGAGTACCAGACACAGCGAGGTCCTGAAAATCCTCACTAATTGACCTTTCGGAAAACAGCCGACTGGAGGAGGGGAGCCTGGGAGATGCGTGTGTGTGTGTGTGTGTGTGTGTGTGTGTGTGTGTGATGTGGTGTGCATGTGGTATGTGTGTGTGAAGTGTGTGTGGTGTGCATGTGGGTGGTACGCTGTGTGTGTGTGTGTGTGTGTGTGTGTATGTGTGTGTGTAGCTTCCTGAGGCCGGGGTGGGGGGCTTAGGTCAGCCCCTGGATCCTAGGTAGCCTCCTTCCTGAGGAATGTGAAGGACGGCCGGCTAACCCCAAGTAGCTCCTGACAGCTATTCGACAAGCCGGTCCTCCAGACAGAGGAAAGCCAAGCTGGCGGGCCGGGCGGGAGCCGACAGCCTCCAAGGCAGCTCTGGTCCTCCTTTGAGAACGCCTGGCGTGGCCCGCAGACAAAGGCTGGGTGGCTGGGAAAGAAGGGGCTTCTTGGAACAAATGGACGCCGTTGTCATGGAACAAAACCAACAGGCCTGGCTTAGAGGGGCCTTCAGGGGTCTCGCCGGCCCTGGAAAGGTCCTCCTCGGCCGTCACAGGACTCTTTCAGACACTCAGGACCGAAGGGGCGCCACCCTAGAGCTGGGAGGGAGCTCCGGGGCTTCTGGTGCGAGCCAGGGGAGAAACTGAGGATTCGGGGGGGTCGGAGTGGGGTGATTTGCCCAGCGTCGTTACACGGCAGCTGAGGGGGCTCCGAGCTCCTGTTGCCCTTCTCCCCAGCGGTCAGCCTCCCCTCCTAGACCATGGTGCCCCTGGGGGAGACGGGCACCTGCGTCCGGGGCCAGACCTGCCTTATTCTTCTCGGTCTCTAGCCCGGACCTCCCCACACCCAGCATGGGCTGTTCACGGGCTTCAAGGAAGGCGATTTTTTTCATTAAGGGCAACAGCAGAGGCAGGAAGCCCTCCACCAAGCCCAGGTAGTGATCCACTGACGATCCAGGGAAGCGAATGGAGGTCGCTGGCTTCAGCCCCTTCCCAGAGCTCGGCAGGGGCCCGCAGGGGATGGAGGCTCTCACGTGGACTCGATGTATAATGAATATCTGTTGACGGATGGATTCCAGGAATGATCGTGGCACACGTTCTAGGTTAGGGACCAGCCGGCTCACCGTGGATCCCTGCCCAAAGTGGTGCAGACATCAGCAGAGTCCATCAATGAACACTTAGTAAGCACCTACTGCATGCCAGGCTCTGAGTCTTTAAGCCCCCCTCAGGTCTTGTTTGGGAAAGTTACCTTCTAACTCAGGGCAGACACGCAGCATCCATTAGCTTTTGGTGGCTGCTGACCAAAGATCGACATCAGTGTCTCTGTGCATCCACCCAGGTGGCAGAGGAGGCCAGAGCTCTGGGAGCATCCCTTAAGACATCACTGAGGGGGCAGCTGGGTGGATCAGTGGATGGAGAGTCAGGCCTAGAGGCGGGAGGTCCTGGGTTCAAATCTGGCCTCAGACACTTCCCAGCTGGGTGACCCTGGGCAAGTCACTTGACCCCCATTGCCTACCCTTACTGCTCTTCTGCCTTGGAGCCAATACACAGTATTGACTCCAAGACGGAAAGTAAGGGTTTAAAAAAGGGGAAAAAAAGACATCATCGAAGGGGAAGCTGGGTGGCTCAGTGGATTGAGAGCCAGGCCCAGAAATGGGTGGTCCTGGGTTCAAATCTGGCCTCAGACACTTCCTAGCTGTGTGGCCCTGGGCAAGTCACTTAAACTTGATTGCCAAGTTCAGTGATGGTGAGCCTTTTAGAGCCAGAGTGCTGTGCATAGAGAGGGGGAAGGGAGCAGCTCTGCCCCAAGTCCCTCTGCCTTTCTAGTAATGAACTCTGCAGGTGTGCCCACTGAGAAGGCTCTGGGTGCCCTTTTTGGCACACATGCCATAGGTTCCCCATCATGGGCCTAGGCCTTGCTGCTCTTCTGTCTTAGAATTGATACTAAGAAGGGAAGGGGAAAGGAAGAAAGAAAGGAAGGAAGGGAAGGAGGGGAGGGAGGGAGGGAGGAAGGAAGGAAGGAAGGAAGGAAGGAAGGAAGGAAGGGAGAGGGGGGGAGGGAGGGAGGGAGGGAGAGAGAGA
>NC_058132.1:641891487-641904759 GCF_016433145.1 Gracilinanus agilis | reverse complement strand
CCTAGGTCCAGCGTGGACTGGACCATCCCTGGGCCCCTTTGCAATTCGGATTCTGTGGTCTACAAAATGAGGATATTCACATCTGCTCTGCCTCTTTCACAGGGATTCCATAAGGCCCGAATGAGCTCCCCATGGCCTGGGCTGCTGTTACTGTTAGGTCAGTGGCATTAACGTGAGCCTGAGATAAGAGAGCCAAGGCTGGCACAGACTTGGAACAGGGAAGGCCTAGCAGTAAAGGGCTCCCGGGCCCTGTTTGGGAGGCCGCTCCACGCTGCTCGTCTCTTCCCTCTCTTGCCTTCCCATCAGGCCAGCGGCCGATTCTTTGGATACTGTGATGGATTTGTGGTCTCCTGGCTGAAGACAATCCCTCCAGTGATGCAAGTCGCAACCCACCTGTGGCTGCCTATCCTCCGTGACGCTTGTCCACGGCCTCCCTTTAATCCCCCACAGGTGGTCGGCCGCAGCACTAGGGCTGCCCTCCTCTGAATCCCCCGGCGTCGCACACATACCAGTAGAGCAGCTGAGCTGCCCAGTAGTTAGTCCCAGTTCTTGCTACACGGCCCAGGCCAAGCATCCTTTTACCTCATGATGGGATGGATAACACCAACCATGGAAATCCTTCTCAGTCTCACCCATGTGATGCGGCCAGAGGCGAGACACTGACCAGGCGCTAAATCTTGTCTACGGTACTTCCTTGGCATCCCTGTCTTTCCACTCCCATAGGACCTTGTCTGCTCTCTCTTGAACTGGCACAGAAGTCTTCTTTTTCCCTTCGATCTTAGAATCAATGCCGTATTTCAGTGCTAAGGCAGAAGAGCTGCAAGTTCTGGGCAATTTGGGGTTAAGTGACTTGCCCAGAGTCACACAGCTAGGAAGCATCTGAGGTCAGATTTGAACCCAGGACCTCCTATCTCCAGGCCTGGCTCTTAATCCACTGAGCCATCCAGTTGCTCCCCAATAATCTTCTCATTAGTCTCCCTGCCTCAAGTTCCTCCCCACTTCAGTCTACCCTCTACTCAACGGACCAAAAGAGATTTATCTAAAATATTCCTCTGACTGTGTCACCTTCTACTCAGTAACCATCAGTGGCTCCCTATTACCTCCAGGATCAAACATCAACCCTACTGCTTGGCGTTTAGAGCTCCATACTAATTGGTCCCTTCCAGTACTTTCCCACGTTACTACTCTCTCCCATTCAGCCATCCAACCAGTTTGACTCACACACTAGCATGGAATTGAATTCTCCTGCATTCTGCTCCATCTCCCATCCCTGAGAGTCCACTGACTGTCTCTAGGTCTGGGATACTCTCCTCCTCCTCTATCTCTTTGAACTTCCAAGTCCCTTTAAGACCCAGCTCTAGTGTCCCTTCCAGGAGCCAGAGGTCTTTCCCAGGTTCTCCAGTTGTTAGTTCTCTCTCCTCCATCTCCCCCAGATTCCTTGGTGTGGCTTTTGTTTGAGGACGTCTATGTGTTTGAGTCTGCTGTTTCCCCTGGTAGGATGCCAGCTTCTTGAGGTTATGGGACATTTCGCTTCTTAGCTGTACCAGTGTTTGCAGAGTTGAACGGAAGTCTCGATTTTTAGCTTCTAGAATTCCCCCAAGTTGGATCCTTTGAACACAGCAGCATCATGACTCTTTCTATAAGACTTTCTCTGGCTGGCAGGTGTTTCTTGAGCTTGGAAGTGTGTGTGTGTGTGTGTGTGTGTGTGTGTGTGTGTGTGTGTGTTGGATGAAATCCACAAGTGAGTCACTTGTCTACGATCATAACATCCAGGAGAAAAAGAACTCTGGTAAGAACTTCTCCAGCTCTTCTCCTCACCTCTCTTGGATCCTCTCCCCTGCAAAGGCTTGTGGGTGAGGCGGATGTTTGTGTATTTTAGGATTGATGACAGAATCCATGGCTCCCTCCCCCTACTTCTCTCCCTACTCCTCCTCCCTTCCCTCAAAACAGGGACAAGGTTAACAGTCAGAGATGTTGTCCTGGTTCTGGAGGGGAAGGCAAAAGTCTCAAGAAGGGAAATGACAGCGTTTCCCAGAATTCAAGCCTAAGCTTAAGGTCAATGACATCCTGCAGTTCCATGTCTTATCCAGGAAACCCTGAATCACAAGGACCAGGGGCCATCGTGGCAGAAAGCCAGTGGTAAGTAAAGGAGGGGAAGGAGAAAGTAAGAGCATCTACCTACAGCCACCTATGGGCCAGGATAATATCTATACCTACCAGAAGTTCTGAGAAGTATTTACAAAGTGAGTTTCATTCCTTCTGTCCTTCCTTTCCTTCCTTTCCTTCTTTTCTTTTTCTTTTTTCTTTCTTTCTTTCTTTCTTTCTTTCTTCCTTCCTTCCTTCCTCCCTCCCTCCCTCTTTCTTTTCTTCCTTCCTTTCTTTCTCTCTCTCTTTCTTTCTTTTTCTTTCTTCCTTTCTTCCTTCCTTTCCTTTTTAAAAAATAAAATTTCTTGAAATAGGTTCTCTTGTTTCTTAGAGCACTTGTGATTGTCCAGGAGACACAATGGGGTGTATTTTTACTGTCTTCTTTGATTTCCTTGGCAGATGAAAAAATTTGTAGGGAGAAAAAGTAAAGTGATTGCAGCTCGTGCATGGCCCAGCCTCTCTCCGCTAAAGACTCTAGGCTCACATAGACTCATTCACCCTAAATGTGGAACGCGGCGTCCTCACATCCTACATGTGTCCTCAGTGTACAATATGGGTATTGGGTACAGGATAGCATTAATTCCACCCACAGAGAAAATGAACAAGCTTCAAAAGCCTCACAAAAGCCCATGGCTACAGACAGAGACGTAAAATATTCCCAGAGTTCATTGCATGGAGATATCCAGGAGAAGGCAGTGGCTGAATGTTAAGAGACTCCCTGGCATCCTGAAATCAAACCTGAATGAGAAAGACACATTAACCATAATGGACACACTTATTATTTTTGAAATGGTAAGAGTGGACCATAACGAATTTGGAAAGTACTCTGATAGAATCTGACATTCTTAAGAAAACAGCTCAAATCCACAATCCTAAGCCATTTGTAGAAAGCTGACCCCTTCCATGTGTTTTGTTGTTGTTGGGCTGGAGGGTGCCGTCAGCTTTGGGCACAGAATTGGCACTTACTAAATGCTTGTTAACTCGACTTCAATCAAGGCCAAAGGGAAGAAGAGCACTGCTGGCCATTTTTAGAGCACTCGATAAGCAGGTGAAAACCTGGCAGAACTACTTTTGGAAGAGAGGCCTCCCCAATGACTGAGACTCAAGACAGAGACCAAAGAGGATGCGCCCCTGAGCCTGCCCCGTGCAGCTCAATGTGGCTGGCCTCAGATCGAGTCCACGAAGCGGTGAAGGTCCAATGGCAGAATGGGAAAGTCCTCCCTGTTCAGCATCTGTGTGATCTCCACCAACAACAAGTAGATAGAAAAGTGCCCCCAAACGCCTGCATCGTGCCGGTTTGTTTGTGGAAAGAGAGGAGTTTATGGTGGCAATTTAGGACCAGAAACGTCCGAAGGATTATCCTCAAGGAGTCTGGACCTCTGGATCAATGGAGGTCAGACCAGGAAGTGGTGGAGACTGTAGGTCATAAAAGTTTAGCACCTACTGAGAATACCTAGTAAGGCAGAGCTGGCGGCTATAATTATGCATCAGGAAGGAACTCGCTGTCTTTCATGCATTGGCACAGGACAAATCCAGGCCTCAGAATGTCCTGGAGAACTCACCCCAGGGATTGGACAACGATCCCTTGCCTGGGCAGAACATCGACCCATAAAAACTCGGGAACAATGTTTTGCATTGACGTTGCCATCCTGAATGAAAACAATCTCCAAGTTGTATGGAAAGAAAAGCTTTTCATGTGTGGACCAGCCAAGGAGAGCCAACCCAACTCTTATGGAGATAGGACGAGGTCCAGGCCATGGACCACTGGAAAAAATTGCTCTCTTCTCTCCATTTCATCTGGAGAAGTCTTCACATGCTGCTGCTGCTACGACTACTACTACCACTACTACCACCACCACTCCTCCTCCTCCTCCTCCTCCTCCTCTTCCTCTTCCTCCTCTTCCTCTTCCTCCCCTTCCTCCTCCTCCTCCTCCTTCTTCTCCTCTTCACATAGGCACTGAGCTTTAAGGTTTACAAAGGACCTTCCATATTCAACCTTGTTAAGCCATGTACAGGTTCTCTTCCCTATCTTACAGATGAGGAAACTGAGTCTTGGAGAGGCAGATGGACTTGCCCAGGGTCTCACAGATGTCCTGGTGGGAGTCAAGATTTCAAAGCTAAGTCAAAGGCAGCCCCTGTGACTTCTCTGGTCACAGATCTCTGATTCCTGAGCTGTGTGATTGCCCCAGATGGCCCCACTCCATCCTCCATTTCAGACTGTCCTGGGAAAGAGCCAGGAAGTGGGTGTGTTGGCCTGACGTCCTCCTGTTCTGGCTTCATCAGGCTGGGGAGGACCCCCTCCTCTCCTGCCCCCAGGAAGACAGAAAATTTGCCTGCCTGGTCAAGCAATCAGCCAGGCTCTGTGGGCCCTGTGGGCAGAGAACCATCCATGGGGTTGCTGGGAGAAGAACCCGGAGCCCTGATAAGGCAGGCAGCTGTTCTCAGTGGGAATCCCTCGAAGATTATCCTGGGCTGTTCAGGCCTCCATCTGACAGCCTCAGGGATGGGGGTCAGTCAGGGACGGGGAGGCAGGATGGGAGTTAGCTCTCGGTCTTCCAGGCCTGGGCACCGGTGCTCATGCCGTCTGGACCTGAGTCCTGAGCCTTAGAAAGGAGAAGCATCCAGATGGGCTCAGAGCTGAGCTCTGGCAGCGTGCCCAGGACTGTCAGCAGAGAGGCAGATAACGAGACAGCAGATCCCCTCACAGCAACAGCCGCTCAATCTCCCAGCTCTCGGACTCCCCACCCTGGCCACCGTCAGCGTGGGTGCCACCTAGAAGGGAGCTTCCTGAGGAGGTAGTCCTGCCACACTCAGCGATGGGGCTGACCCTTGGTCAAAGGGGGATCCTCTTAGTCTCTGACACTACACATCCCAGAGCCAGCCCAGGCACACGGGTTTCTTGTACTTGGAGCCAGGCTGTTCTTCAGTTTTAAGGGTGGGGAAACCTAGCATGTCTGGTATTATCTGAAGCAGAGAGTGATTGGCAGCTTTTTTTTTTCCTGTTTTCTATTTTTTTTTAATTTGAAATTTTTAATTTAATTAATTAATTTAGAATATTTTTCCATGTTTCCATGATTCATGTTCTTTCCCTTCTCTCCTCCACCCACCCTCCCCCGTAGCCAACAAGCAGTTCCGCTGGGTTTTACATGTATCATTGATCCAGACCTATTTCCATATCATTAATATTCGCACTAGGGTGATCATGAGTCTACATCCTCAATCATGTCCGCATCAACCCATGTGATCAAGCAGTTATTTTTCTTCTGTGTTTCTGCTCCCACAGTTCTTCCGCTGGACGTGGATACATTCTTTCTCATAAGTCTCTCTGGATTGTCCTGGGTCATTGCATTGCTGCTAGTAGCAAAGTCAGTTACATTCTATCATGCTACAATGTATCAGTCTCTGTGTACAATGTTCTCCTGGTTCTGCTCCTTTCGTTCTGCATCAGTTCCTGGAGGTCTTTCCAGTTCACATGGAATTCCTCCAGTTCATTATTCCTTATAGCACAATAGTATTCCATCCCCAGCAGATACCACAATTTGTTCAGACATTCCCCAATCGAGGGGACGAATTCCATCCCCTTATTTTCCAATTTTTTGCCACCACAAAGAGAGCGGCTGTAAATATTTCTGTGCAAGTCTTTTTCTTTATGATCTCTTTGGGGATATAAACCTAACAGTGGCATGGCTGGATCAAAGGGCAGGCAGTCTTTTAAAGCCCTTTGGGCATAGTTCCAAATTGCCATCCAGAATGGTTGGACCAATTTACAACTCCACCAACAATGTATTAGTGTCCTGACTTTGCCACATCCTCTCCAACATTCACCACTTTCCTTTGCTGTCATGTTAGCCAGTCTGCTAGGTATGAGGTGGTACCTCAGAGTTGTTTTGATTTTCATTTCTCTAATTATTAGAGATTTGTAACACTTTCTCATGTGCTTATTGATAGTTTTGATTTCTTTATCTGAAAATTGGTGATAGGCAGCTTTAAGAGTAACCTGTGTAGGGACAGGTAGGTGACACAGTGGTAGAGTGCTGGGCTTGGGGTCAGGAAGAACTGAATTCAAATCTAACCTCAACTTTGTGACCCTGACCAAGTCACTTAGCCTTGTTTGCCTCAAACAAAAAATAAATGAATAACCTCTTTGGAGGAGAAGGATCAACATTTCCACAAAAACAATCTGTCTTATAGGTGCAATGGACATGTACGTGTGTATGTACGGCTATATCCTTTTCTTCTTATCTATCTGTAATGGGGTGTTGGTGCAGACCCGGATGCCCGAAGATGGGGGTGCTCCTGGGGGAGATGCCAGGGACGGGCTTGTCCCTGCCCCTCAGAGGTGGGCGCAGCCTTCTTTCATTGGCTCAGTAAGCCAGCATAAACGAGTTGCCTGAGCCAGGCTCGCAGCCTCTCTCTGTGGCTGCATCCAGGGGCAAAGTCTTGTCTGAGGGGAGCCTGGGCACCCTGCCCTAAGCTGGGGAGGCAGGAGGCTTCTCTCTGCTTAGAACCTTGGGTCCTTTTCAGCTCTAGGTGCAGGCAGTGGGGTCCCGGGCCCAGGAGCTGGAGCGGGTCACCAAGGAGCTGCAAATTATTGCCAGTCCATCTGGGAGCCTCGAGAGGCTCCTGGCATGTTGTGGGGGGGGGAGGGGAGGGAGGCACACCAGAGCCAGGGTGGGGGGGCCTCCAGGCTTGGGGAGATGGAAGCTACCCCCTCCTCCCCTGCCTGACAGAAGGGATTGTGCCGTAGGGGAGGGCGAGGGGGACGTGGTTGGGTTCTTGCTGGCCTTTGGGAGTCCATCTTTCTTTGTAAAAGCGAATCTGACGGCTAAGTGGGGAAATGGAACCCGGCACTAGGGATGGCCCAAAGCTGAGGGGCCACCACCGGCGGGGGCTCGGATCAGTAGCAGAGACAGCACCCCCTCCGGCCTCTCTAGGGCATCGCACAATCCTGGGCCGGGCGGAAATGGGCCGGAAGCGGCCTTCAGACAGGGGGGACCAAAGTAAATGCTGCTCCGTGTGCGCCAAACCTCGGTTTCTTCATCTGTAACCTGGACATAATAACGCTTTGCTGCTTGTCTCCTCGGCCGCTGCGAGGATCCGACAAGAGCCCATCTGTGAAGGGCTCCTCGCGGAGGTGGGGCCGAGGGAGCACCGCCTGCTTTCCAGGGAATCGTCGCTTCCTTCTTCTCTTCAGCCCGTGTGGCGAGACACAGTCCAAAGCAGCCAGGTTTGGGCCTGAGGAGTGGAGTGGGCAGCCGGCCCCGGGAGGGCAAAGGGCGAGAGCCCCAGGACGGCCGCCTCCGCCTGCCAGCCAGCCCCGTGGTTGGAGCTGCTGCCCATCTCGGCGGTTCGCCGCCTCTCCTTCCTGCCGCCTGGGATGGTCCCCCACTTGGTTCGAGTCTGGCCCCCCTCAGAAAATGGCTGGCTTGTTCCAGGACGTTGCGGCAGCGGGTGCCGAAGGGCAGCTCCCGGCCTTGCCGGGCTCCTGAAGGGCTTCTGTGGCTGCGCTCGCCGTCTTTATCTGGGCCGGAACCGTAAGTGGCTGCCGAGGAGAACCGCTCGCTCCGCACGGCTTATCCTGCTGCCTCCCTGACTGGGAGCCCCACAGAAAGGCGCAAAGCAGAGTTCTGGGCCTCCGGCAGGGCTGGAAGGGGCTCAGCCTCCATCGCGGCCCGTCCTCTCTCTCCACACGTGGGGCCTAAGACTCTGCCGCCCAAGGCGGCGCAGGTAATGGAAGATCGGAACCCGGATCCTCGGACTCCGGAGCCCGGGCTCTTTCCCTTGTGTCACGCGCCGACTCCTCCCCCGCCAGCGGGAAAGAGCTGAGGAAGGGCTGAGCTTCCATGTAGACACACAAAGCACTTCCGCTGAATCACTCGGCCCCAGAGGTCCCGGAGGATCCTGGGGTGGGAAAGCCCCCCCTCCTGTGTGAGCCGGCTCGGGGAGAAGGGGGGGCCAGCACCCCCTGCTGCGGGGGGGGGGAGGGGGGGAGAAAGCGAGACCCCCTTTCCCAGCTGCCCACGGATGAATTCACCGCGCTCTGTTCCGTCTCTGGGTTTCTTTGTGCTTTTTACTTTGGGTACCACTGAGGCAGGCAGCGCCTGGCTGGAGGCTCCATCCCGGGCCGGGACCTCCGCCGCAGGCCAGAGGAATCTGGTCTCTGGTGGCTGCTCGCAGCCTGCTGGGGGAGAACTCGCTCCCTGCGCCGCCGGGCTGCCATCCGCCGAAGGGGCCCCCCGAGGCTCGGGACGGCCCGCTGCCAGGACGCTTTGCCGGCCGGACCCTGACGATCCCCCTTTTCTGCGCCACAGACGGTCGTGGAAGAGCGGGACGAGCCTTGGGGGGTCCCCGCGCCGGGCCGAGGGCTGGATGGACGCCTCCTTTGTGGTCCCTCACGGGGCGCTCCTGTCACCCGTTGTACAGCCGAGGACACGGAGGCAGCCGGGCTCAGCGCCTGCCGGCCGGGAAGCCTCAGGGGCCCCCTGGGGGCCGGTCCGTGTCCCGGCAGGGCCCGAGCCTCGCCTCTGCGCCGTCCAGCTGCCTCTGGCCAGGCGGTCCCAGGACGTTGGAAGAGCTTGTGAAGAAGTAAAGGGGGCGGCAAAGGGACCAGCCCGGGCCGAGCCTGGATGCAGCCTCGGCGGGGCACGCGGGCAGCCAGAGCCGGGCGGCTCTCTACCAGAGAGGAGAGACGCAGCCTGGAAGAACCGAGTTCAAATCCTCCTCCGACGGGCCCTCGCTGGGCGGCTTCCGAGTCACCCCATCCGGCCGCCTCTGCGCCTTCACGGAGAATAATCACGTCTGCCTCCGGGGCTGCCGCGGAGAGCAAAGGAGATCACGGAGGCGCGTCTGTGGTGCACACGGAGACATTCAGAGGGTGGCGTGTAATTACAGTGTGCATGCCACACAGCACACGTGTTCTCTAAAACAGCACACCGCGTAATCATACATGACACGCGCATGACACGTGTTACATGTAACTGTGCTGCAGGGTGTTCGCACACAGCATGTGTGCATGCCACGCATTAGCGGTGCCGCTACAACAGCATATAAATAAGGGCTAGAATGAGATCGTGTGCTGCGTCATGCATGTTACAGGTGTGTGCTATAAGCACACACAACATACATGTGTGTTACACAGCAGGGTTCTCTATCTCTTCATGTACACATGTAATATGTTCTCATTGCATGTGCTGTGTGCACACGCCACACGTCTATTTTGCCTGGACACATGCGTGTCTGTTTGCTGACTTTGGCTGCTCCGGCCTCGGCGATGGCGGCTCTTCCCGCGCTCGGCCTTGCGCCGGCGGCCTGGAACAATCCCTCCTGGAGGCTCGGACTAGGCCGCGAGGCGGGTCGGCGCTCTGAGGCTCTGCGGGGAGCCGGACAGCCGCAGACGCTTCCTCTGGACAGCAGGCCCAGGACGGGCTGCCCCTCCCCCCCCAGGGGCCCTCCCGGGGCCTCCCCCAGGGAGGGACGATGCGTCCAAACCGCGCGGTACTGCCCCGCGGCGACGCCTTGGGAGAACATGGCGCCTGCTGGGGGCTCTCGGAGCCTAGAGGCCGGGGTTGGCCGGAAGCCCCCGGAGGCTGCCCCTTCCTGCCCCGCCCAGCTCCGAGCGGACGCTCCTGAGCTCCGGCTCCCCACGAGAAGCTCCCTCCCTGCCCATCGCGCCACCCGCGGGCCCTGGAAGCGCCCGGAGAGAAGCTGCCGACGAAGGAAAAGCGGACGAACAGGCTCAGCGGCTTGGCCTGGGCCGGAGGCCGGCCTGGGTCTCCTCTGCCCCACGCAGAGCGTGTGCCGGCCGCCGGCGAACTTCCGGGCAAGCCTCCTCCAGGCTGGGCTGCTCGGGAGGTCCGCCACGGCGGGGCCGAGGGTGACCCACACATGGGAGGCTGGCGGGCCCGGCGGTCAGGCCGCTCCCTCCTCGGCTTAGTAAAGCCTGGAAAAACGAGGCGGGCAGGCGGGCTCAGGAGTCTCAATGAACGAGGCATTCAGCAGCTCCACCGAGTGGCTGTGAGTGTGCGAGAGTGTGTGTGAGTGAGTGTGATTATGTGAGTGTTAGAAGTGGGTATGAGTGCATGTGAGAGTGTGTGTGGGTGTGAGTGTGGGTGTGGGTGTGAGTGTGTGTGAGTGAGTGTGTCTGAGAGTGTGATTATGTGAGTGTTAGAAGTGGGTATGAGTGTATGTGAGAGTGTGTGAGTGTGTGAGTGTATGAATATGTGTGTGTGAGAGAGTGTGTGTGAGTGTGTGTGTGAAAGTGTGAGTGTGTGTGAGAAAGTGTGTGTGTGAGTGTGTGAGTGTGAGTGTGAGTGTGTGTGTGTTGGCCTGGGAGGGTCCCCAGGCCGGGGGAACAGAGCTCAGACACGGGGCCGGGCTCTCGGGCTTCCTCTCCTGAAGCTTTGCTCCTGCTCCTGCTCCCGGCCAGGCACGGCTCCAGCTTTATGGGGTTCGGGCTCGGCAGAAGCCTTTCCGGACCTTCCGCAGGGGGTCCCAGAAGGGACGAGGCCCTCAGAGCCCCGGAGGGAGCCTCGGAGCCCGTCCGTCCGTCCTGCCGGGCCCTGCGAAAAGAGCAAGCCGAGAGGCGGCCCTCGGCCTCCGGAGCTCCCGTGTCAGGGTCCAACCCGCTGCTTCAGTGGAGGAGGAGCCGGCCGCAGGGAGCAGGCGGGCGCTCCTGCTCTGTTGTTCAGTCCTGTCCGACTCACGGGGACCCCATTTGGGGTCTTCTTGGCAGACACAGGAGCGGATGGTCATTCCTTCTCCAGCTCATTTTACAGATCGGGAAACTGAGGCAACAGGGTTAGGTGGCTTGCCCAGGGTCACACAGTTGGGAGGTGTCTGAGGCTGGCACTTTGTCTACTGCCACATTGAGCCACTGCCTCCTTGTCTGGTTCTTTCCTTTCTTAATGGGTCAATGGAGATCCGGGGAGGTCAGACGACTTCACGACTCCATGGCTGCCTGGGAGAAGGACCAGAGCAAGAACCCAACCTTCCAGCAGTGGCTGGATAAGGAGGCCCAGAATTCGAATCCTTCCTCAGACACTCACTAGCCAGGAGATCCCGGTCCAATAACTGAACCATGCCTGCCTCTGTTTCCTCCACTGTAAAATGGGGATGGTAACAGGGTCTAACCTGCCAGGGCTGTTGTGAGGATCAGGTGAGCTAACACATGTACAAAGAAAGCTTTGAAGCACTATGTAAACACTAGATATTGGAACAGGATGCACGTGTGCATGTACATGCGTGAGCTGAGAGTCTCTACACACATGTACGACATACGCACAAACACGCTCGGCCTTACGCCTGCTCCTGTATTCAGCCACATAATATTCCTCTCATCCTGCCAAGAGCTTATTGCCAGAAGCGAGTCCTTCACGAATTCTGTGCCCCAGAGGGCCCCCCAAAGCCAGTAAAGCTGGCCTCTGGACCCCCCACTCCTATCCTCCCCTGATGCCTTTCTCAGAGGCATCCCTGAAGCTCCTCTTTGTCCCCCCTCGGCACAGTGCCCGGCAAATGTAGTGCCTAATAAATGCTTTTTGATTCCATGATTTCGTTCATTCCTTGGAGACATGCAGCGCCAGAGTGGAACAAACAAAGCTTTGGATTCGAATCCCAGCTCCCCCGGGGTCTCCCCTCGGGTCTCCCCCTGGGTCTCCCATTGCCATCTTTCCTTGTTTTCTTCTTTTATCCCCTGGGCCCTGGTTTACTTTCTAGGCTGTTTCAGGGGGAAGATCAGGGTAGTCACTTGGTAGCGGCCGGCCAGGGAGCTTCTCCCAGACCTGCCTGGGAGGAGGCGGCTCCTCAGCTTGTCCATCACCCAACAGCTGCCTTCCCTGGACTTCTCCTCTGGGACTCTGCTTGGCTTCTGGAGAAGGAAGCTGGGATGTTTGAAGAAGCAAGGAAGGAGGACACCGAGTGTCCCACGTCAGGGCAGGACTTTGCTGAGTGTTTATGGAATGAAGGCCTGGAAGAGGGGAGGAAGGGCTCTTGGCAGCTACCCCAACGTGCCCAGCCTCCCCGGGAAGGGGACAACCATCATAACTGTCCTTCCAGAGAGGGATCCTGGCAGACAGAGATGGGATTGATGGCCTTTGTTGGGGGATCTCAGAATGGAGAGAATGCGTCGTGGTCGCCAATTCCCTTCATTCCACAGAATTGGGATGAGCAGACAGTGCACGCCTTGGACCCTTGTCTGTGCTGACTTTTACCCATCGCTTCAGTGCCTCGTATTTTCCCAGGGCCACCTTCTAGGATCGTGGGATCGCTGAAGGACTGCTGGGAAAGCCCTTAGAGCCCCCTGAGGCCAGTCCACCATTCCTAGCCCTGGCCACGAACGTCTCCCCAAAGCAAGTGCTGCCCGTGACCATGGCCAGAAGCAGCCTGGGCCTGGGGCTTCTCTCCCCTCTCTGGAGTCCCCGGTCGGTCTTCTCCTCTGACGTAGCCACAGAGGAGGCTAAGAAGAGGTTCTCCCACTTCTTTAAGTGGCTTCCAAAGCGAGGACAACACGCCGCCCCACCTGGAGTGCAAACAAAGTCCCCTACGCAAATGTGAACTCCGGCGCCCAGGCCCGGGGCCCTTCCTGCTTGGAGGGGGGATTCGGGGTTACGGGGCGGCTGTTCTGCTGGCCCCCTCCTCCAGCGGGCAAGCTGTCCACACTTCCACAGGCAGTGCCGGTGTCCCTGCCCACCCCGGGCAGGAATGGCCACAGCCTCTCTCCCGCCCCCAAGTGCCCGTGTCCTGAGAGGACGTGGGAGCTCCCAGAAGGGTGGGGCGTCTGCCTCCCGGAGGCCCGATGCTGGGCAGCCGGAATGTGGCGCTTGGAGGCACTTCTCCGCCATCGGGCGCTGATCGGAAGCTCAGGGTGGCCCCCGCTGTTGGACATCCCCAGCCGCCTCGAACACCTCCAAACCCGAGCCTAAAGCCACGTGGGCGCCCCCTTCCTGCCCCCAGAACTGGGCTCCCTGGGAAGAGCCGCCGCCCCTCCTTCCCTTTTCCTTGAAGGTTTCACATTTGGGGAACGACGCTGGGCGGAGGCGAGTGTTCAGTAACGTTAACATGGAGTCCCGGGCCGGGGGGGGGGGGAACCACCAATCACTGACAGCCTGGTAGCCCCCCCCGCCCCCCCCCCCC
>NC_058132.1:641870675-641881578 GCF_016433145.1 Gracilinanus agilis | reverse complement strand
TTCCTCCTTTCCTCTTCCTCCTCCTTCTTCTCTTCTTCCTTCTCCTCCTCCTCTTCCTCCTCCTCCTCCTCCTCTTCCTCCTTCTCCTCTTCCTCCTCCTTCTCCTCTTCTTTCTTCTCCTCATCCTCTTCCTCCTCCTCTTCTTCCTTCTCCTCATCATCTTCCTCCTTCTTCTCCTCCTCCTCTTCTTCTTTCTCCTCATCTTCCTCCTCCTTCTTCTCCTCCTCCTCTTCTTCCTCTTCCTCTTCCTCCTCTTCCTCTTCCTCCTTCTCCTCTTCTTCCTCTTCCCCCTTCTCCCAGAATCCCCATCTTTGCAGAGACTAACCTCACAGCCCAAGTCGCAGATGACCTTCTTGGTGAGACCTTTCCTAGCTGGCCCTCCATTCTCTCTGTCTTGAAATCACCTTGGCTTGATTTTGTATTGGCGTCTGAATGAGCAAGTCTATTCTCAGGGAGAATCTAAGTTTCTTTGCCCTCCTCGACCAGCTTGGTAAGAATTAGCACAGGGTACCTGGAGAAAAGCATTTCAATGGAATCCGAGGTATAGAATCTCAGTTTTGCCACTTGCTCCCTTGGCAACTTGGGGCCAGTCATTAATTTAGCCATTCTAGAGCCCACTTTCTCCCCCTCTAAAGTTATGGGGGTCAGGCTGGAGGATCCCCAGGGGACCCTTCCATATCGCAGCCTGATTCTGAGGTCAAATAGAGTCTCAGTTCCCGCATTTGTCAAACGAGGCAGATCTCTTCCTGGAATCTAAAGCCATTTGCTGTGGTTTCAGGGGAAGCAGTTGGGGGCTGGGCAAAAGCTTTCCATGGAGGGGCAGGACTCCTGACTCTGATGTTGGCGTTCTGGCCCTGCCATTTCCTAATCCGTGGGACCTTGGAAAAGTCCTCGAATTTCCCTGGGCCTTGGTTTCCTGATCAGTAAAAGGGCCAGAAGGTCTCTCGGGCTGTTTCCAGGTTGAGGCCGCATGATCTCAGCAATAGGGTCAGAGGGTGGGAGAGACTAGAGTTTGGAGAAAAGGAGATTCCATAAAACTACATGGTCTGTCACGCTTTCACGAAGTGGGTGGACTTGCTTCTTCTGCCTTTGCCTGAGCTGACCTTTCCTTTTTATTTATTTTTTTGTCCTGAGCACAAACTTTTTTTCTGAAGATATTTTGTTTTACCATTTACATAGAATAAGAATTTTCCGCATGTTTTCTGAAGTTATATGACCTAAATTGTTTCTCTCCCTCCTGCCTGTGCCTCCCTCTTCCTGAGCGGCAAGCAATTTGATCTGGGTTATACATGTATTATCGTGCAAAACATATGTCCATATTGGTCATCTTTATAAGGGAATACTCTTATAAACCCCAAACCTCCAAACGACAACCCAAATAAACCAAAGCGAAACATCCTGTGCTTTGATCTGCATTCCCACTCCAGCAGCTCGTTCTCTGGAGGTGGAGAGCATTCTTTGTCTTAAGTTCTTCTGAACTGTCCTGAATCAGGGTCTTTCCACAATACTGCTGAACAGGGTTCTCCTGGTTCTGCTTATTTCACTCTGCATCAGTTCATGGAGGTCTTCCCGGCTCTTTCTGAAATCCTCCTGTGCGTCGTTTCTTACAGCACAAAGCCACAATTTGTTCAGCCGTTCCCCGAAGGATGGCCATCCCCTTGCTTTCCAATTCTTTGCCACCACAAAAAGAGCTGCCATAAATAGTTCTATACAAGGAGGTCTTTTCCCCTTTTTTTTTATCTCTTTGGGATATATACATCCTGGTTCAAAGGGTACACACTTGTCAACTTGGAAAAGCCCTGAACCACTAAAGTAGTCAGAAAGACCAAGTCTTTAGTCAGGACAAGAGACAGTGCTCAAGATCTGGCCACCACACAGAGGCCATGCTTAAAACCACCCAGAGCCAAATATGCCAAGGATCCGTTCACTATGACTAAGTGGGACTTATACCAGGAATGTTTAATATTAGGAAAACCATCAGCATAATTGACCCTATTGGGGGCAGCTGGATAGCTCAGTGGATTGTGAGCCAGGCCTAGAGATGGGAGGTCCTGGGTTCAAATCTGGCCTCAGACACTTCCCAGCTGAGTGACCCTGGGCAAGTCACTTGACCCCCATGGCCTACCCTTACTGCTCTTCTGCCTTGGAGTCAATACACAGTATTGATTCCAAGACAGAAGGTGAGGATTCCAAAAATAAGTAAATAAATAAACGATTGACCCTATTAATAGCCAAACTAACAAATCACATGATGATCTCAATAGTCTTCGACAAACTATAATACTCCTTCCTATTAAAAACACCAGAATGCATAGGAATAAAAGGGCCTCTCCTTAAAATAATAATTAGTATCTACCTAAAACCATCAGCAAGTATCTTTTGCAGTTGGGATAAGTTAGAAGCCTTCCCACTAAGATCAGGAGTGAAGCAAGGATGCCCATTATCACCTCTATCATTTAATATCGTACTAGAAACACTAGCAGTAGCAATTAAAGGAGAAAAAGAAATGGAAGGGATTAAAGGAGGCAGTGAGGAAGCTAAACAGTTATTCTTTGTGGCTGCTATGATGGTATACTTGGAGAAACCGAGAGAATCGATTCAAAAACTAGTTGAAAAAATAACTAATTACTAAAATCATCAACGTTTAGATCTAATTTTATTTCTGTAGAAAGTGCTTTGTGGCTGGGTTCATATAATTCCTGTGTTTGTCTTGGCAAGTAGATTTCCAAGTATTTTACATTATCGAGTGGTTTTAAATGGAGTTTCTCTATCTCTTGTTGCTGGATTTTGTTCGAAATACATAGAAATGCTGATGGTTTTAGGGGGTTTATTTTGTATCCTGCAACTTTGCTAAAGTTATTATTTCAACCAGTTTTTGAGTTGATCCTCTCGGATTCTCTATGTATACCATCATAGCAGCCACAAAGAATGACCGTTTAGCTTCCTCACTGCCTCCTTTAATCCCTTCCATTTCTTTTTCTCCTTTAATTGCTACTGCTAGTGTTTCTAGTACAATGTTAAATAAGAGAGGCGATAATGGGCATCCTTGCTTTGCCCCTGATCTTAGTGGGAAGGCTTCTAACTCATCCCTATTGCAGATGGTACTTGCTGATGGTTTCAGGTAGATACTAATTATTTTAAGGAGACGCCCTTTTATTCCTCTGCTCTCTGGGGCTTTTCGTAGGAAGAGGTGCTGTCGTTTGTCAAAGACTATTGAGATCATCATGTGCTTTGTTAGTTTGGCTATTAACGGAGCCAATTATGCTCATGGTTTTCCTCATATTAAGCCAGCCTTGCACTCCTGGTAGAAGGCCCACCTGGGCCCCCGGGAACTTTCCTGGGGGAGTTCCCGGGTGGCTCCTTCACCTTCTTTCACAGAGACGGGATTCTATTTCCTCTTCTGCCAATCTGGGCGACTTATATCTTTGTAAACATTCTTCCATTTCGCCTGGATCGTCAGGCTTATTGGCCACTAATTGGGCAAAATGGCTCCTAACGATTGCTTTAATTTCCTCTTCGTTGGCCGAGATGTCGCCTTGTTCTGAGCACAGACTTTTCAGCCCGTCCTGGCGGCGTCCTGGCTCTCCGGCTTGCAGAGAAGGCGCATCCTTCGGAGGAGGGATTCCGGGAGCTCTACAGGCCACGTGCTTGGGGCGTACATGACAGGGCCAGAGGCTAATGGCTGGTGGCAGCCTCCACCCCAGTTCACCCGCCCAGGAGCCCAGACATCAGCCTTTCACACTTTGGGAAGGAAGTTCCTGCCAAGGAGGCCCCCCGCATCCTCCCCTGGGCCACCCAACCTCTGGGAACCTGCCCGGGCAAGACAACAACCTCTCCAGGTCCTCCGAGGGTGTCTCGTTTATGGCGGGGCCCCCCTCGTTCCTCTGTCGGGCTGGGTGTGGGTGCCTCTGGGCCCCGGGGGGGAAGGAGAAAGCAGCAGGTTGGGGTGGGGGCAAGCGGGGAGCTCATTCCCTGCTGGGAGCTGGCCCAGCCAGAACAGACGCAAGGAAGCTGGGAGGAGAGAGCGGAGGAGGAAGGAGCCAGCGGGTGCCCCTCGCTCTGCCCCAGACGTGATCTGGCTCGCCCTCCCCGAGATGAGTGACTGGGGCCTCCCGCAGGCTTGGGGGCTCTTCCTGGAAGTCTGCAATCCTGCCTGCGCGCAGAAGGCCTTTGGCTTCCCGGCCCCCAGCGGGCTCCTCTGAGCCGTGCCAAGCCCACATCAATAGTCCCCAGTGCGGGGCGCGGAGAAGCCTCGAAGGGCGTCACGTGAGAGCGTCTGTTCGTGCCTGCCTGGACTCGAGGTTCCGGGTCTCATTGCCAGAGATGAGGCAGGGCAGCTACCGAGGTCAGCCATAGCGCGGAGGGGCCACCCAGTCCTCAGCAGCTTTCTGGGAGGTCCAGCGCCCAGATCTGGAACAGCAGGTGACCACAGTGGGGCAGAGAGAGCTGAAGTGACTAACCTAGGGCCACACAGGAAATCGCGAGGCGAGATTCGCACCCAAGTCTTCCTTGCTCCAAGGCCAGCTCTCTTCCCACTAAGCTAAAAACTTGCTGCCTCCAGCAATGCTCTGTCCCCGCCTCTGCCTCTCAGTCTCAGTCTGTCTGTCTGTCTGTCTCTCAGTCTCTGTCTCTCTCAGTCTCTGTCTCTGTCTGTCTGTCTGTCTCTCAGCCTCTCTGTCTCTGTCTGTCTCCTTTGGTCCCTTTGAATATTCTGGCCCCATTAGCCCGGTGGCAGCCCGAGGGGCGCAGCTCCCCTCTGCGGTGCCGCCCTCCCCACGTCCCACTTTTTTCAGTCCAACCCACTTTCCTACTTGGGACAGGAGGAAGCCTCGAGTGCCAAGAAGAGAGTGTGTTAGTCATAATCATGGAATAAAATCTGCGCTTGGAAGGCTTAGCCGGCATTAGGGAGGAGTCCGTGTTCCCCCCACGGCTGGCCCCGTGCCCGGCACCTTTGTTCAAGGCATGAGGCGAGGATGTGGGAGACGCCACGGCTGGGGCTCTGCCTGGCTGCTGCCTAAGGCCAGGCCTCTCGGCCGTTGGGGCGAGGGGCCCCCACCCTGGGTCACCCCAGAAGGCCAGAGCTGGGTCATCAGGCAGCCTCCCGTGGGGCGGGGGGCTCCGTGGCGATGCCAGGCCTGTCCTCCTGGGTCTCGCCGGCTCTCCTGAGCCTCATCACAAGGAGCCACGCGTGGCCCCTTGGAGGCCCCTCAGAGGAGGACTGCGGAGAGGACGAGGCGGAGGGGCTGGAGGGCGGCGGGGACTGAGCAGGGCTGCGCGGGGCCCTGTTTTCTCTGCTGCTGGGCGAAGCTTTGGTGAAAGGGGCTCGCAGGGAGTGGGGAGCCGTGAGAAGGAAGGGGCTCCCCGGCCTTGCCTGGAGACCCCCCCAAACTCCACGTGGCAGGGGAACGGGCCGGCGTGGGGCACAACAGGACCTCTGGGCCTGGAGAAGGGGAAATGGGGTCCCAATTCAAAAAGGAAAGCGAAGGGAAGCGGCGAACTCGAGGCCAGCGAGCCGGGCCTCTTCTGGGAAACTAGAATGGCTGGCCAGAGGCTGGCAGACATTTGGAAGAGAACGTGGAGACCCCCAAGAGCTTAGGAAGCGGGCCGGCCTCGCCTCATTCCCTTCGGGACAGTTAGGAGACGGGCAGATCCGGAAGAGCAGCCAGTCAGCTGGGCTCCCCTCCTGTGTCCCAGGCCCTTCCCCACCGGGCTTCCTTGCCCTGGAAGCTCCTGCACACCGGGACGTCTCAGGCTAGATCCATCCTCCTCCTCCGGACCCCGTCCTGGGTCAGGCTGGCACCTCCCAGAGGCTGCATCCTCAGGGGAGCCCCCACCAGCCCTGCCTTCCTCCTCCTCCTCCTCCTCCTGCACGCTCCCCTCTTTCTGCACCTTTTCTCCCAAGCCTGGGGGGCAGATACTGTCTTTCTGCTCATCTCTGTGCCCCCAGGGCTTAGCACAGCGCCTGGCACGTGTGGATTTGGTCTCTCGGGTGCCGTTCAGTCACGTCCCACTCCTCGGGACCCCATTGGGCCTGTTCTTGGCAAAGATCTGGAGCGCTTTGGCTTTTCCTTCTCCAATTCATTTTACAGATGAGAAAAGCGAGGCAGGCAAAGTCAGATGACTTGTCCAGGGTCACCTCCCTAAGACGCATCGGAGGCCAGATGTCAATGCAGGAAGATGATGAGTCCTCCTGGTTCTTCCCAGTGTCCCCCCTCGCTGCTCACTGCCCCAAGCTGGCGTTCTCCACCGGGCTTGGCTCAGCCACTGACCCAAAGTGCCCATTCGGAGCTGAGGCCACTTTGGAAGGAGACGTCCAGGCCTGTGCCCTGGTGGTCTGTGCTCGCCCCCAAAGATGGGAGGGGGAGCCTGTGCCGGCCACAGAAGGAGGAAGGGGGAACCCCGAGCGACCAATCAGATGGAAACCATCCAAGGGCTCTGTCTGCTTGGGCTCAAGGAGTCCACTTGGCAAATCCCAGCTCAGCATTTAAGGGCTGCTCCGCTGCCGGACCACGGGACAGACAGACAGATGGACCACAGGATGGCCGGAACGGACAGATGGACCCCAGGACGGACCACGGGGAGGCGACGTTCCAGCCAGAATCCGAGTGAGGTCTGCTGAATTGAATGACGAAGCCGGCGAGCACTTCCGCCTCTCTGGGGCCGGCTACGTGCCAGGCACTGCACGGAGCACTTTCCGTAGATCTCTTGGATCGGATACGAGTCCACAAAACAAGATGGCGGCTCCATCGCGGATGCATCCTTGAGCAGCTTTCCGAGGGAGGGTTCCAGGACTTTTCTGAGCTGCCCTGTGACTTCCTCCCTGCAGGCAGCATCCGGGCCACCAGGAGCCCCTCTGACCAGGGGGCTGGGATGGCATCGAGAGGGCGGGTGCCTCACTGAGGATCACTCAGCCACCGGGCGTTTGAGGGGGGACTTGAACCCAGGTCTTCTGGCCTCCCAGCTCCTTCTCTCTCTGCCCGCTGTCCCCTGCCTTGGCCGGCCGCCTCTAAAGCCTTCGTTCCGGGCGGAGGCGCCATTCACCAGCCACTGCGGAGGACCTGCGGAGGGGCTCCCAGAGCAGGAAAGCGGCTGGGGCTGCGCCAAGCAGATCCCTGAAGGCTGGGGCTGTCCAGCCTGAAGCAGGATCGGATGGGGCGGGCCAGGCTTTGCAGGCTAATGGTTAGAGCACAGAGAGCCGAGATTTCCTCCAGCGCCTCAGAGAGAAGTAAACGCCGGGTCCGAAGAGCCCGCCTTACGCCGGCGCCAGGAGCAGCTCCGGCCATCGGCGATTGCCACGTAGAACACGGGCCGCCTTACCCCGAGCGGGTTCTCCCTGGACGGGCGCCTCCGGGACCACTGACGGAGCCACCCCAGGGTGTTGAGAGCTGAGAGAGGCCCTTCCAGGTCTCCTCCAACCCTGAAGTTCTGCCTCCAGAAAGGATCCCGGGCCCTGCGGCGCCCCCGGTGCATCCATGGGACATGCCCAAGGCCACACAGCCAGCGAGCCTCGGGAAATTCTGGACCGCAGAGCCCAGCGGCGGCTTGTGGGCTCCGCGCAGGCGAAGGCATGTCCTTCCGTCTTAGAATCAATACTATGGGGAGGCGCCAAGGCAGAACAGCAGCAAAGGCTGGGCCCTGAGGCTGAAGGGACTTGCCCAGAGTCACCCAGCCAGGAAGTGTCTGAGGGCAGATTGGAACCCAGAACCTGGCATCTTGACAACCTCTTAACTAAAGCTTCAGGGTTTTGAGCCTCCCCTGCGACAAAGAAGAGGCTCCAACACGCGCGGTAGGGAAGGGCTCGAGGCTAGCTCTTAGCTTCTGCCGCCATCAGAGAAGAGCTCGGCCCCCCAGCGCAGGGAACGAGCCAGCGAGCATCGCCAGCGCCCTCTTCTAGGAGGCAAAGCAGCGGCTCCCAGGGCGCCTCTGCGGCCAGCCGGCGGCCTCGTTTCCCTCCCAGGAGCAGCAAGGAGGCTCCCTGAGTCTGGGGCTGCTCCGGGGCTAGAAAGAGCATCCACGAGGGCCGTTGGAGCCTCCGGCGCAGGGAGCGAGGCACAGGCAGGAGGCGGCCGGGGCTCGGGGGAGGCTCCTCCGGAAGAGCCATTCTGGGAGTTTGGGGTCTTCGATGGAGATCTCGCTCTCTTGGAGGCCCCTCCAGAGCGGAACCTCTGCTGGGGCTAGTTTAGCCCCTTTGTGTCTGGAAGTGCCCGGCACAGTGGTGGGCACACGGCAAACACTGAAGAAATGGCTCGCTTGAGGGAAGGAAGGGGCTTACAGTGTGTGCGTCATCCCCATCCTTCTCCCGTGCTGCACCCTGGCCGCCCTGGCCGCGGGAGCATTGATGGGACTCGTCCAAGGTCACACAACCAGGAAGGGTTCGAGGCAGGCCTGGAAGCTGGGTCTGCAGCTCTCCTGCAGCATCCGCCTGAGCCACCAGAGACCCGTGCTCAGCAGACGTGAGCTTCCACAGCCCTGGATTGGTGCCAGCAGGCCTCGGAAGGCTTACCAGTCCCAGGATTCCATGAGCAGAGAAGCCGAGCACAGGCTTGAATTAGACGAGGGCCCCAGTGGAGCTGCCTCAGGCCCAGGGCCAGGGTCCGAGTCCTGCCAGCCGCGACTGCTCCTGCAGGGAGGTTTCATGTCTTGGGTCAGCATCCAGAGGCCAGGAAGTCCTGAGCCCTGGCTGTCTGCCCGGCCTGAGCTGCCCCACTACCCCTGGGGGACAGGGCTGGATCTCTAGGGGCCCCTCCTCTGGACAAGGCTCTTCCAAGGCAGGCCGAAGGACCGCGCTCTCCCCGAGACCTTCCCTTTTCCACCTGGGCTTTTTCCATTTTCCATTTGCTGGTCCCTCGGGAGGCAGAATGGCGGGATCTGCCACCTCAGAGGCCTCGAGGCCCTGGTCCTGCCAGGACTCCTCTCCACGGGGCAGCCAACAGCGAGCTTCGGCTTCTGCCTCCCAGAGAGGGGAGCCGTCCCTCGCCAGCACCACACAGCCTCCCACCCAGGCCGTGCTCTGCTCCTACCTGGTGCGGTCGAGCACGGCAAGCCGATCCCTCTTCCGTGGGAGTCCTTCAGATTCTGAAAGGCCACTCTCGGGTTCTGCTCCTGGCCCTCTCCTCCGCCCCGGCTAGCCTCCCGCCTCCCGCCATGGCCTCCATCGTGCCCGGGTGTCCTTGGGGCCCCTGCCACAGCCTTTCCCAAGTGTGCCCCCCCCCCCACTCCTTCTAGTCACGGCCTCTTGTGATGGGGCCCGATCACAGGCATTAAGCGCCGCGGGTGTGGCGGGAGGCTCGCCGAGCCCTTTCAAGGGCTGCTCGCCCCCTTTGGCGGCCCATCACCCCCTCTCAGCCTGTAGCTCCACAAAGCTATACTCTAGGCAGCAGCCACACCCCGGCGAAACTGTGCTGGCGGGTGGGTTAAAGCTGGCAGGGTTGATCCCAAACCCCTCGGTGAGTTAGGGGGCATCTACCAAGCAGGCGGAGGCTTTCCCTGGCGGAAGGGGCAGTGGGAACCCTTGGCTCCAGGGGCCCAGAAAGCGGCTGAAGCAGAGCTGTGGAGAGGAGGGGCCGGGGTCCTGCCCTGCCGCCACGGCCATCGCCAGCCGTGCCGGCCTTTATCGTACCACCGGCCTGGGGGGACCCTGCCAGAGAGAGTGAGGCTGACCGTCTGGGGCGACTCGACTTCGTGCAGATGTGAAGGACGAACAAGAGCTGAGAGCCTGCTCTGTGCCCAGCACGGTGCCCGAGCTCACACGAGCTTGTTTGCAGAGAGGCTGCCATCCGGCCCTGCCGGCCCCATCGTGGACCTGCAAAACTGATTCTCTGAACCTGAATGCGAGACTTTCCGTTCCTCATTAGAGTTCAAATGGCAGCTCCAGGCCACGGCTCCTGTGCCAAGACCTTGCTGGATCCTGGCTCTCCCTCCAGGGTGATGGCCGACCCTCTCAGCTCGAGTCTACTCGAGGCTGGAGAAATCAGCCCTCGGCGCCCCCTTCTTTGTTCCAGCGGGGAGAGCTCTGGGTCCGCAGTCAAGAAGACCCTCGTTCACATCGGATCTCGGACGAGCTGCGTGATCCTGGGCAAGTCCCTTAAACTCTGTTTACCTTCATCCCATGGACGGTTTGGGTGTGCCGGGGTCCTTGGGGCCAGGAAGAGGCAGCCCGGACCAAAGGGTCCAACAGAGCCAGCACCAGCGCGGCCCTGAGGCCCTTCTCCAAGGCAGAGCACGAGCCACGCCACTGGAAGCCCTCTAAGACAGCGTCTGCCATCATGGCGGCTCTCGGGGCTGCGCCACTCACACGGTCCTGCTTCTGTCCCTTCTGCTAGCGCCCAGGTGACTGTGGAGAGGTCACCTCTCTGGGTCTTGGGCCCCTCATCTGGAAAGGAAGCTGCCACCTCGGCCCTCGTCCAGCCATTGGCCTGCGTCTCCGCTGGGCCGGGGGGAGCTGGGCACGCTGCTCGGCTTCGGTCTCTTTCACCCCACGTGATTCCTGCTCGGATGTGCTTGTCCGTGCGGACGGACCTCGTCTGGAACGGCGCTTCCGCCTTTGAACTCCCTTCGCCCGGGGGAAGTGCGGTGCGACCCCGGCTGGGAGAGAAGCGGAGACCCTCGTCCGGCTCCACCGCAGGCAGCTGCAGCACGATGGCCTGCCAGGTCAGACCCGGGAAAACCGTCACCCCTCATTAGGCAGCTACTCCAGACCGGGAGCTCAGGATAAAAAAAGAAGGGGGCCAAGGGGGGGGGCACAGAGCCTCTCAGGAACACTCAGGAACCCAACCAAATAGCAAAAGAGAAGCTCATCTCCGAAGGACCGAAAGCTATCGGGGAAGGCTTCCTGGAGGGGGTGGCCTCAGATCTGAGTCCTTAAAGAAGACAAGATTCAAAAAGCCCAAATGAGTAAAGATTC
>NC_058132.1:641819515-641863250 GCF_016433145.1 Gracilinanus agilis | reverse complement strand
AGGAGGAAAAGGAGGAGGAGGAGGAGGAGGAGGAGGAGGAGGAGGAGGAGGAGGAGGAGGAGGAGGAGAGCTCATTTGTCCTGGCAGCTCCCCTCTCTCCTCCCTCCCCCCTAGCCTGGTTTCTGTGCTTAGAGAAGAAGAGTTGGGGCGGGGAGGGCTATCCTGTCTAGGGCCACCGGGCACCCCGACTCTAACACACCCACAAAGTAGCCGTGGGAGCCACCTGACCCACTCACAAGAGCCCTGGCTGCCCGGCAAGCCTACTCAGTGGCCCTGGGTACGTCACTTGCCCTCCATAACTCAGTTTCCTTTTCTACAAAGTAAGGGAGGTGGACTAGATGAGCTCCAAGATCTTTCCCAGCTCTGGATCTCTAACCCTAAAAGAGACACTTTTGGTTCCGGGTGTTCGGTTTGCAGAAATGTCGTTTTTTAAACCCTCAACAATATCTTCCATCTAAGGAGAACCAGGAGCCTCCGAGGCAGAGCCATCAGGGCGGGAACCTTGACTCCAACACGGCGCACTGTGTGACTTTGGGCAAACTTCTCCCTTCATCTCTGGAGGCCCAGGAGCTCCCCAGAGGCCCATCCGCGCAGCGGGCAGAAGGCGCTTCTGCACTAGGAAGGGCCTGTCCCAGGGAATTACAGAGCAAAGGAAAAGGGGAGACATTTGTAAAGGAATTTAGCAGATACAAGTCAGGTTTTTAAGTGTTCTTTGGGGAAGCAAAGGTAAAAAATGGTGACTCTGGTCAGTAGGAGGAAGAACGGAGGAATGAGAAGGAAGAGAGAAGAGGAAGTGAGAAGAGAAGAGAGGGGGAGAGACAGAGAGAGACAGAGACAGAGAGCTGGAGACAGAAAGAGAGAGAGAAAGAATTCAGGAAATTCTAAGGTGAGTATTAGGTAGCCCACAGACCAGATGCATTGCAGATGAATTTTATTGAACAACCAAAGAAGAATTAGTTACAACATTATACAAATTATACAATATTATACTATTTACAAAAATTGGAAAATAATAGACCGACCTTTCCCATTTATTTCTAGAGCACAAATACAGGCTTACTAGCTAAACCAGAGTGAGACAAAAGAGAAAAAGAAAACTGTAGAACAATATCCCTAATGAACAGAGGCCCAAATTAAATAAATATATATATATATATATATCAGCAAATAGGCCGCAGAACATATTGAAGAGGTCATGTACTATGACCAGCTTAGATTTGTAACAAGACCACATGGTTGGTTTACTCTACAGAAAAATCTAAGCCTAACAAGCCATATTAAGAACATGATTATATCAGTAGTTGCTGAAAAGACTTGAAAAAATCCAAACCCCATTTTTGTTAAAAAGAACTTTTCCTTACTATAGTACTTAAAACAAGTGCAAAGTTACATAATGGAGGGAAGTTGGAAGCCTTTCCAGAAAGAGCGCCCAGACTCATCACTTCTATTTAAAATAGTGCTGCAAATGCTCGCTGGAGCAACAAGACAAGAAAGAGAAATTGACGGAAGACAGACCGACAAAAGAGATAAAATGATAACGTTTTGCCAAAGATGTGATTTACTTAGAAAACCCTAATGAGTCGACTAAAATTAACTGAAATATGCACTCAGCAAAGTTGCAGGATATAAAGTGATCCACACAAATCATTAGCACTCCATATATTAAACCACAAAGCCCAGCAGGAAGAGGTAGAAAAAGAAATTCCACTGACAATAACTACAAAATATATAAAATATTGTGGAGTCTACATGCCAAGACATACTCGAGGAACTATATGAATCCAGTTCCACAAACACTATCCAGAGATGAAGACAGACAAATATTTAGATAAACACAAATCGTTCAAGATAATATAATAAAAAAATCATGAGACACCTAAATTAACTCACTTATTCGGTGCTTTACATCCAAATGACCAAAGGACTGTTCTATAGAGCTAGAAAAAGGAATAATGGCATTCATCTGAAGGACAAAAGGTCAAGAATCTCGAGGAAAGCGATTTTTTTATGAGAGAGGTCTAGGAACGCCAGGTTACAAGGCAGAAAAAATACAAATTATTGGGTGAAAAATATATTCAGTCATTTCAATCAGGACAGATTCTGTATCCAACACAGGGAAGCAAATGAGCACAAAAGCTTAGTATTCGGATAAACTCCAAGACACTATTTACTCACTGTTTAACAAAAACTTCTGGGAAAACGGGGCAAGAGTCCAGCAGCCAGGCCTTTGTCCCACAAGTGTAACCCGAGTCAAACTCCAAATGAATACATGACTTGGACATGCAGAATCAAGGAAGAAATGACCTTCCGGGACACGGATAGAGGAAGAATGGTGGCCGAGCAGGCTAGAGAGAGGAGTCCAAAAGACACAAGGGACATTTTGACCATGGCTGGGGAGGAGAGACAGGAAGGCCCTTCTACAGCATTTGGCTTGACCGGGGATGCTGGGTCATCCCCACGGAGGAGGGCACAAAGGAGGCCAGCCAGGGCACTCCTTGCTGCCTCGAGGCAAGCTTCAGGAGCCTCCGAGAGCCCAAGTCATCTTGGGAGGAGGAGGAGGGATGGTCAGGATTGAACTTCACTCCGGGCCTTAGAAGTGCAAAGGGAACCGCCAAACCCACTTCCCAAGAGCTGAGAAAAGGGTTCTTCCTGCCCTGCTGCCCGCTGCTCCGCTATGACCCTCCATGGCGGACCCTGACTGCTTTCAGGAATCACCGGACTCTCACCCAAGACCCCGGGAGGACAAAGGCAGGCCAGGTTTTGTTTGACTTTTCCCTTCCGTCTTAGAATCAACGTTGCCGATTGGTTCCGAGGCAGAAGGGCCAAGAGGGCTGGGCAATGGAGGGGAAGGGACTTGCCCAGGGTCACCCAGCCAGGAAGTGTCTGAGGCCAGATTGGAACCTTCTTCAGGTCTGGATCTCTATCCACTGAGCCTCCGAGTTGCCCTGCAGAGAGGGTTTTAATCCTGTTTTTCCCTTGTGGAAATCGAGGCTGTGTAAAGGTAACAAGTCAGAGGGGGTCCAGCGAGGAAGTGGCCGAGAGGACTTGGAGCCCCCATCGGGTTCTCCTTTGTGGGGGGGCGGAAAGAGAACGAGAAGCGGGAGGGGCCGAACCGTGGAGGGCGTTAGTCCTGGTCAAAGGGCCGGACTCTGAGCAGTCGTCGAGCACCCCCGTCCCAGCCCCGGTCCTGGGCCCATCCGAAGCCACCAAGTGAATCGGGGAGCCTCTCAGGCCTTGGGGGGCAGCACCCCACGAGAACCTCCGGTTTCCACAGCATGGTAGGAGCCGCGATGGCGGTTTGAGAGCCCGACAAGGACAAGGACAAGGACTCATCGCTGGCCGAGCTCCGGGCCATGGCCTGACCTGGCTGAGGGGGGAGGCTGGGCGGAGACGGGGCGCTCCATCCTGGGCCATGAGCTCCCTAAAGGACTCCTTCATAGGGGTCTGGCGGGACGGGGAGGCCCACCCAACAGGCGAGCCCCGACGTGATCTCCGGCGCCTCCAGGAGGTGTGGACGCGTATGTGACTGATGTGGGCGCGCTGGGCACCCCGAAGCCCCACCACAGCGAGCCCCGACCCCCAGCTTCCAAGCCGCTGAGGAGCTGGAGCCGGAGCTGAGCCGGGGCGGGCAGGGCTAAAGGTCCCCCGTTCCATCCGCTCTGCAGCCACGCTGGGAGCAGCGAGCGGTCAGAATGACAAGAAAGGCCCGACAGGCTCGAGGCGGCTCCGGCTCCCCTCGGCGCCGCGGCTTCCTCGTCTATAAAGCAGAGCCCAGATTTCACAGGATGCTGGAAAGACTCAGTGCTGCAGACACCCCAAATGCCGCCTGGAATAGAAGCAGGGGAACCCCTGGAGTCACGCAGTGCCGGCTCGGGGCTCTCTGCAGAGTCCGGCACAGGCCGGGGGCTGCCCATTCCCCGCTAGTGGACACAAGCCTGGCGAGCCGGCCAGGGCAGGAGAGGCCCCCCAAAGCCCCACGAGAGCGTCGAGGGCTCTCAGATCCCCAGGAAAGGCTGGAACGGGGGCTCTAGAATCCCGCTAGACCTCCAGAGACTCCGGGGGGGGGGGGCTCTGCCTCATCTTTCTCGCCGGGCAGCCAGAGGGCGATGATGGGGCTCCCACCAGTCAGGACGCCGAGCGCCGGGTGGTCCGAAGGCTTCCGAGGAGGTCCTAGGAAGGTCCTGAGGGAGAGGCTGGGGTTCGAGGGATGCCCGGAGCTCTCAGAGCAAACGCTGGGTCCGAGGGCGGTGATCCGGCTGTCTGAAGCTCGTGGAAGTTGAGGGGTGTCCGGAAGAGGCAGGCCAGAGAGGACTGGCTGCCTGGCACAAATGTGCGGAAAGGGATGCAGTCAAGGAACGTGGGAGAATGAAGAAAGGTGGAAGCCCCGCCCCGAGCCTCTGTTCTCTCCTCCGTCAAACGGGGGTGTTGGACTGGGGAGTCTCCTTCGGGCCTGACCCTCTCTGCGGCTGGGAAGTTTGGGGGATCCGAGCCAGCTTTCCTCCAAGGGAAGGCACACCTGCAGCCGGCTCTCGGGGCTCTCCCGGCGCTCCAGCTGCCTTTTGCCCCCTGTGGGTTCCCCGACAGGAGATGAATTCGCATCCCTGATTGCAAACATGAGACAGGAGTGACTCAACCTTTCCATCTGCAGCTCTCGGAAAAGGGCAGCCCACGAGGAGGAAAGCTCCACCGAGCGGGCCTTGAGAAGGAGCTCCGCGGCGATCCTGGGGGCCGGAGGGGCGGCCCCTTCTAAGAAGGCCTCATTGTGAGGGTTCTGGGCAGCAGCCGGCGCCCCGTGGGCTGCCCCGAGTGTTGGGCCGGCCACCTGCTGCTCGCTGCTGAGAGCAGCCGCCCTGCCTGGCTCCCCGCCCTGGGGGGCCCCCCAAATCTCCAGCTGTGGCAGCCCATTTCCTGCTCCCCTGGCCACAAGGTGTGCCCGCTCTGGGGGGCTGTGGGGGGGCCCCGAGGCCTTGGCACGGAGGACCGCAGGGCTCCCTGATCCCAGCTGCTTCTCTGCGCCCCACCTTCCTCCTACATGGCTTGAGAAAGAGCCCTTCACGCCTGACTGTACCCAGGAAAACGTCAGCCGTGTTTGTTTTCTGGGGCCCATAAAGATGGGAGACATTTTATAGTGTGAAAACAATGGCCGGGCCGGTGCTGGGAAGCTGGGCTTCCCGTAAGGATGATCCGAGCCAGCCTCACTGGGCACTTGGCTAAGCCGGCCGAGGCGGAGGCCAAAAGCTGGAAACGGGGCTGGAGGCCGTCGAAGAAGCACCTACTAAGTGCTCGCCACCCTCCTGGCGCTGCAGGCACTAAGAAAATGGCCCAGAATGCCAAGGCTGGAGGCAGAAGATCCGAATGCAGAGCCGGCCTCAGACACGACGTGATCCTGGGCAAGTCACGTCACCCTGTTTGCCTCAGTTTCCTCATGTGTCCATTGAGCTGGAGAAGGCAGTGGCCAACCTCTCCAATGTCTCTGCCAAGAAAACCCTGAACGGGGTCAGGAAGAGTCGGACCCGGCTGAATGATTTAGCTGACTAGCCCCCAAGAACCCCCACGAGCACATGAAGAGATGACCTGGGGAGGGAGGGGGAGGAGGGTTTGGGGGTGCAGGGCCCCGGGGAGGGGGGGAACGATGAGGTGAATGCCTCGGAGGCCCCCTTAAAGGGTAGAGGGTCCGGGAGGGTCTCTGGGGTCGCCCCCTCCACGCAGAGGGAGAAGGGTGTCCGGGAGGGGCGCCAAGGAGGACCGAGTTTCAAAGTTAATTAGATCCTCCAGGAGGGTGAGCCGTTGGACTTGAAGTCCAGGAGAAAATGTTTGTCTCGTCCAGGAAACTCTTGTCCCCTTCCTGGCTTCTTCCTGTGGCAGCAGGAGCCAAGACGGTGCTCTTAGGGTGCCCCCACCCCAGCTGGAGTAAGAAAGTCCATTGGGCTGCAGTGTGAGTCACAGGCCAGGCCAGAGTCGGCCAGAACCCAACACTGTGCCCAGAATTCCTAGAGAAAGAAAAGGTGAAGGATTGGCTTTCTGGGGTGAAGGGAGGAAAGGGCAGGAGAGGCCTCGGTACCCCCAGAGTGTGTGGGGAGCTCCTGAAAGGAGCCCAAAGGGCTTCTGAGAGGCCTCGCCTGCTCCTCCATTTCAAAGAATCATTGGGAAAATGATCATTACAAAATGTCTAAATAAGGAGAATCAGGGAACTCTGAGCAACGGAGCAGGGAGGGAGACGGCACCCCAAGAAAGGGCTGAGGCAGGGCCTGAGCTCGGGGGGCCAGAGACGCCAGAAGGCTCTGGTGTTCACTTTACGTTTAGTTTCCAGCTCGATCTGAGCAGATGAGAGCAGACTCCTCCTATCAGACAGACAGACAACATCCAGGAGCACAGCGCCTGCCTCCTAAGGAATTCCATCCATCCAGGGGCGGACCCTGGTCTGGCCCACTCAGGACTGGTTTGCCGAAGGGCATCGGAGGGCCCGTTACTCCCACCAGCCTACTATGCCACCCGCTTTCTTTTGTCTGCTTCAGTAAAGGCCCGCCAGCCCCCCATATCCATGGGTCTCCTGGAGGGAACCCACAAAGCCAACCTTCTGGGGAAAGTTCCGGGGTTGCCCCATCTGCCTGGCCCTGGTAGAGACGAGAGCCGGCCAGTAACAGGGAAGTGGAACCAAAAAGGCCCTGTTTCCTTGGAGGCTTCCTCTCCACGTGAGTATGTGTGTGAGTTGCCATATTAGTTGGTGGACCCTCTAGAGCAAAGGTTGGCAACCTTTTTGGCCGTGAGAGCCCTAAACGCCACATTTTTTAAAATGTAATTTCGTGAGAGCCGTGCAGTGCTCCCAGAGCCGCTCCTGTAACAGCGCCTGAAAATAAATGGACTTTATGGCTCCCACAGAAAGAGCCAGATCTGGCCCTCAAAAGAGCCAGAGATGGCTCGAGAGCCATACGTTGCTGACCCCTGGGCTAGAGAGTGTGGCTGCGTTTCTGTTCCCTGGAATTCTGAAACCATCACACAGATCCTTCTTCCTCCACTCAAAGAAAACCATGTGAGTAGGTATAAGACCACACAGGAGAGGGTTGGGGCAGCCATGTGGTACAACAGATTTGGGGTCAGGAAGACCAGAGTTCAAATTCTGCCTCAGGCAAGTTACCTCACCCCAATGTGCCTCCATTTCCTCAGCTACAAAATGAGGACAATATGGCGCCAGCTCCCAGGGTTGTGGTGAGACTCAAACAAGATAATACATGTGAGGTATGCGGCAAACTCAAATTGCTCTGCGAACCCTAAGCTATTATCGTCTATCAGCCGCACAGGAGGTTATCCATCCATAACCAGATGTGACATTTTTCAGTGAGTGTCTCAAGTCAGAAAAAGTGGGACCCGGACCAATGTGGGACGAGATAGTGTGTGCGTAATTGTGACGACCTCGATAGCTTGTCTCCACTCTGGACAAAACGCAGGGCTTTCTCCTTTTCCATTCCATCCTGGTAGGTGCCCCTGAATTAGCTTTCTAACGCAGAGCTTTCATGGTGCCTGTGTCCTTCGATGTCTATCCACTGAACATTGACCAAAGCCCAAGCTCCCTAAACCCTTCATGACTCGGCTCCTCCTTTTATGTGAGCTCCCCGTCAGCCAGTCTCCTCTCCTTCTCACTCTACGTTTCTGGCTCCATGACTTTGCTCAGAGAAGACATTTCCCATATTGGCAATACCGTGCTCTCCTCTTCTGCTGAGACGCTTCCCTTCCCCAAGGTCCAACTCAAAATTTGCCTCCCCTGTGAAGCCCTCCCTGACCTCCCCTGGACAGTGAGGCAAAGGGACCACAGTGGAGAGTGGACCGCATGTTGGAGTAGTGGGGAAAACGATGGCAAAGGATATGGGCCCAACTCTTGTCTCGGTCACTTACGACTTGGGCAACTGTGGACAACTTGATCCTCAGTTCCTGGTCCACAAAATGAGTGGAGTTGATTAAGCTGGCCTCCTGGGTCCTTCCCAGTGCTATGAGTCTATGATTCCTCTTCTGTTGACTGGGATGGAATTAGGGTTATTTGAGGGTTTGGGCCAGACTGTCAGCCCCCTGAAGGCCAGGGCAACATCTCATTCATCTTTTGAGGTGGCACAGGAAGAGGCTGAAGACAAGACTTAATCGATGTCTCACAGGGACTGGCAGAGCCTGCAGACTTCCTCCTTCTCTCCTTGGCAATACCTGGGTCCTGTGAGGGGCATTTCCCTAAATGACATCCCTGGGAGTTTTTCTGGGAAACTTGATTAGTGCCCCACTTACGATAGAGTAGCGCCTGAGCTCTGGGTTGGCCATTAACCAGGGCAACAAGTGAGAGTCCCAGGCTAGGGCAAGGGGCGACAGCTCATGTTGCGGCACCCTGGGGCGAGGGACCAGAGAGGCCCGGGAGTCGAGTGTTGCCAAGACAAAGCCTTTTCCTTTTGGCTGAGATTTCCTCCACGGAGCTGAAGAGGACTTCAGGTACGACGTGCCAAACCATAGACAAGGAACTATGGGAGCTTTACGGAAGTCAAGGTGCTATGTGTGAAGTGAGAGCGGAATGGGAAGTGTGTTTGCTCAAGGACAGCAGTGACTCATGTCCAGTTCCATGTGCCCAGATAAGAGGATTCTGATTCACTCTTGAGCAGGAAAGCAGGGATGGACGGAAAGAAGAACACAGCCCTGGGGCTGGGGGCTAGGAATGAGGATTCAGAAGGCCAGTCTGGGGCAGGGGCTGAGGGGAAGCTGACCTCCGAAAGCCATCTTTATCACCTTCTCCATTCATGGCCGTAGAAAGATGATGAAGGAGCCAACCTGCCCACAGTCTTCCCAGAATTCCAAAGGAAGTGGCACATGCAGTAGGGGAAGTGGATCTACCCCACTTGTGCCTCAATGCCCAAAGAAGGACAATCAGAATGAGGAAGGGGCCCAAGGGCAGGCCCTCTGAGAACCCGTTGAAGGAACTGGAGATGTTCGACCTGGAGAACACTCTTGAGGCAAGATTTGAACCCAGGCCTTCTTGATTCCAAGTCGGGCGCCCTATCCTATGTCCCATTCTGCTACTCGATCATCATGCTGCATAAGGCATCTAGGGAAGTCTGTGGACAGTGTGACAGAGAGTAAGTAGTTCTATTGGGTACCTTCACATTTCACACCGTGAGAGCACGTATATGGGCAATGACCTCAATTAAGGCAGAGCAGTACAATTAATCTTTTTTTTAACTCTTACCTTCCATCTTGGACTCAATATATGTATTGGTTCTAAAGCAGAAGAGCGGGATGGGCTAGGCAATGGGAGTTGTGACTTGCCCAAAGTCACCCAGCTAGGAAGTGTCTGCAACCACATTTGAACCCAGGATCTTCCATCTCTAGACCTGACTCTCAATCCACTGAGCCACCCACCAGCTCTCCAATTAATCTTTAGAAAAGAAATACAACAAAATTATAATTGCTTATTTGCTAACTATTCTTCCCTCCTTGCTAATTGTTTTTCTTTAACTTAAGGGAAATTCAATACAGTTTTTAGTTTTGACATTGTTGTCATTCCAAAGAAAAACTGGGGGCAGCTAGGTAGCATGGTGGATAGAGCACCAGGCCTGGAGTTGGGAGGACCTGTATTCAAATCTGGCCTCAGTTACTTCCTAGCTGCATGACCCTGGGCAAGTCACTTACCCCCAATTGCCTAGCTATTACTGCTTTTTTTTTTTTTTTAAACCCTCACCTTCCATCTTGGAGTCAATACTGTGTATTGGCTCCTTGATGGAAGAGTGGTAAGAGTAGGCAATGGGGGTCAAGTGACTTGCCCAGGATCACACAGCTGGGAAGTGTCTAAAGCCAAACTTGAACCTAGGACCTCCTGTCTCTAGGCCTGGCTTTCAATCCACTGAACTACCCAGCTGCCCCCACATTACTGCTCTTCTGTCTGAGAATTGATACCAAGTCCAAAAGTAAGAGTTTTTTAAAAAGGAAGAAAATCTCCTCTTGCAAGGCTCTATTTTTCCCATTTTTATTGTCATGCAAAACACCTTTCCACATGGGTCACTGTTTGAAGAGCAAACTCATAGGCTACCCAAACTCCAAAATAAAACCAGAGATACACGGATGCGAAAGACGACTCCAGCAGTTTCTCTGGAGGTGGAGAGCCTTCCCGGCCTTAAGCCTTTCAGGATTGTCCCAGATCAGGGCATCGCTGAGAGGAGCCACGTTTTCACAGATAAACGTCGTCCCACATTGCTGTTACTGTGGACAAAGGGCTCCATAATTAGGGGATGTGGCCACGTGACAAAATTGGATGTGGCATCCCAAGCTGGTCAAAGGGCAAGGACGGACTGGCCTGTTAGTGCTGGAATCTAGTAGGTGCTTCATAAGTGTTTGTTGACAGACCAAGACTGATTCCAGGGTAATTTTCTATAACCATCTTCTATAATGGATAAAAACAAGGGCATGTCCCTATTAGAGAATCAAAGAATTTCAGAATTAGTAGATGCCCCTGAGGCCATCGAATGCAGTCCATTGCTCTAGAGAAGTCCCTTTTACCAGATCACTGACAAGCAATCGTCTCTATTCAAGGTGAAGAGCTCTAAGAAGGGTGAAGCCACTCTCTTTTGAGCCAGTCCATTGCATTTTGGGATCTTTCCAATTGTTAGAAAATGTTTCCTGACCTCAAGCTTAAATTCCCTTCTCTGCAACTTCCATACATTCCTCCAAGTTCTCCCTCTGGATGAAGCCAAAAGAAAAACCAGGGAATCTCTCTTCTCAATGGCTGCCCTTTAAATAAATACCTGAAGACAATCAGTCTGTCCCATGAGTCTTCTCTTCTCTCTCTTCTTTTTTCTCTTCTCTTCTCTCTCCTCTCCTTTCCTCTTCTCTCCTCTTTTCTCCTCTTTTCTTCTCTCTCCTCTTCTCTCTCCTCTTTTCTCTTCTCTCTTCTCTTCTCTCTCTTCTCCTCTCCTTTCTCTTTTCTCTTCTCTTCTCTTCTCTTCTCTTCTCTTCTCTTCTCGCTCTTCTCTCTCCTCTCCTTTCCTCTTCTCTCCTCTTTTCTCTTCTCTTTTCTCCTCTTTTCTTCTCTCTCCTCTCCTCCGTTCCCTTCCCCTCCCCTCTCCTCCCCTCTCCTCTCCTCTCCTCTCTTCCCTTCCCTTCTCTTCTCCAGGCTACCCAACCCCAGCTCCCCCAGTTGCTTTGGAGCACGGTTGCCAGTCTTCTCAGCATCCTGATTATCCTCCTCGAGAGCCCTCCAGATTGTCGGTGTTCTGTACAAAATTCGGCACCTCCAGTTCTCTGGGGAATAGGAAATGGAGGGATTAGAAAATGTGAAATCGGCAGTTTTTATGAGGTGCCACCAAAAAGCTTTACTATAAGCACAATTCTTGCAACAAAGATAAAACAAGGCAATAGGCTGGGGGACAATCAGCCTTTGTTTACCGCAAAGCTCTAGGAGACTCAGGGTACGTGGACAAATTCCCAACCAAAACCCACCCCTGAGTAGACGGAGAGACCAAGGATGTAAAACAATCAGTTCTCAAACGAAGAACTGGCAGACTGGTAACAACCATATGGAAGAATGGGCCAAATCACTATTAATAAGAGAAATGCATATGAAAGCCAGCCCAAGGCTTCATACCAGGCCCAGCAAATTGACAAAGAGGAGACTAGACAAGGTTCAAAGCACTCTAGAAAGGCACTCTGAGGCAGCGTTCCTGGGCGACGAATGGGTCCAAGCATTCGGGAAAGCATTTGGAACTACATGAAGAGGGGCTACAATGCCAGGCCCTTTGACCGGAGAGGCCACGGCTAGGCGGACGCCAAAAGCAGCTCAATGGCTAAAAGAAGGGCTCCACTTGCTCTCCAATGCTTCTAGCAGTGCTTTTTTCAGGAGCCAAGGCCTGGAAAGAGAGCAGAGAGCCATCGGTTGGGGAAAGGCTAAACAAACTGTGGCCCCAGAATGGAAGGCCAATGTTCCAGAAGAAAGGAGACTGTGATGAGGACAGAGCACTGTAGGAAGATCCTTTTGAACTGATGCAGAGTGAAGTAAGCAGAAACAGAAGAAAAAAACAAACCCAAGTATTCCTAGCTACGAGGACGAGGTAAAGAGAAAGAATAACAGAAAAACAATCAAAGCTTAAGGCCGAGGAACTATGATGTTCAAACTTGCCCCCAAAGAAGAGGTGCGAGAAGGCACTTCTCTCTTCCTACCTTCCCTCTCCCAATTCTCAAAGAAGCAGGAGCCTCGGGGGATGGGACGCTGCATATAATGGCAGGATGGTGTGACATATTCCTTCACTTTGCTGAACTTTTCCCCTGTTCTTCTTACTATGAGATTCGGTTCTCTGGAAGGGCGTTAGGGAAGGATACAGTGGGAAGTGTAGATGTTTGGGAAGGATACAGTGGGAAGTGTAGATGTGACAAAAACAAAAGATGTCAATAAATTCTTGATAAAAATTGCACTCCAGAAAAGCAGAAAAGAGCCTCTAACCATCTGGGCCCTGGACCCCACACAAGGCAACTTGGATGGAGAGATGGGTGTGCTCAGCCGGGGCACTGAATTCATGGGACGGATCACTCTGATCTGCATCTCCTGTTGGGACTTCCCAGGGAGTCACCCCAGGGCACTGGAGGCCTTCCTCTGGCTCAGCATTCATCGGAGCAGTCTCTCCTTTGGTCCTCCCTCCCTCTGCCTAGGCGGCAAGCCTGTCTCTTTTGCTGGTCACCCAGCTCACCTCTCCAATGGCATCGCTTCTCTTCTTCTCCTGTGGAATTCTTTGCTAATGCCTGGGCGCTGGCCACCCTTGGGTGACCACCGATTTTCATTTTTGGGAGCGGCCATGGCCACACCCTGCTAAAGGAAAGGTGAGCCCTTGTTTCAGGAGAAAGCCTGCTGTCATTAACAGAGCTGCTTCCCAAAGGCCAGCCGCAGGGCCCTAATCCTGTTCTGATGGATTCCCGGTTTTGTTCTGTAAGAAGGGAATTAAGCAAGTAGGGTAATAAGGGAATAGGCTAGTGGTAATAAACTGAGGAGGTAAGGGACTAAAGGCAGATAGGGAGATAAGGGAGTCTTAATAGGAATTAGGGCAGGTAAGGTTGTAATAGGGGACAAGGCACTGTGGATAGGGTTTGTGGATCCCTAAGGCAGCAAAGTGGATAAGGAGGGTACAATTGTGGAGCAGAGGGAGACACAGACTGGGACACAGGCTTGAGACCGAGACATTGAAGGGAAACAGACTGAGCCCTGCAGGCAGGAAGGGCCCTTCTACAGACAAAGGTTGGGGCCAGCCGGGCATGGCTTGAAACTGACTAGAGGGCTTTCTGGTCAGTTTCTCAGGTTCACAAAGGAAGATTCAGAGGAAGTATTGAGATCTCACTTCCTCCAAGATGGACGCCTCCAACTCCCTCAGAACCAGAGAGAAAACTATTCCTTTCTCCCCTTCTCCCTCTCTTATCAATCAATTAATGAATTAGCCAAAGGTTTGATTAAGTGACAACAGGGTTTATTGAGTTTCAGGGTTGATTGTAAAGGACAGAGGGATACATGGTAACTCTAACAGCCGCCTAGAGAAAGCTTCAGGTGGGGGAGGGAGACAGGAATGTGAGACTGAGAAAGGACCTGCCTAACTTAGCCCCAAGAGGTTTTGTTGCCTAAAAGGGGTAGGAAAGTTGGATACAATGATTCAAGAGATAATTTGTATCAAGGGAAGCCCTACTTGACTATGGGGAAACTAAATCTACAAAGTTTGAAAGCTACCACCCAGATCCATCCTCCTTTCAAAAACCCACAGAAATTCAGGAAGGGAAAATGATGATTGGGAATAGGGAAGGTCAGGGAGATCCAAAGGAAATAGCTAAGCTAACAAATCTTAAGAGAAAAGCTGCAGAATAAAGGTCAGGTTTTCAGTCCAAAGACAGAGCTCAGTTGACCCTCCTGCTCTCATCGAGTCTCCAGGATCAACTGCCACTAGTCAGGGTTCTAAACCCTTTTCAACTGTCAGAAATTCTGCAGTAAGGCTTTGCAGGGTTAATATGCACCCTTTTGCACCACAGTTCACTCCAGTGCAGATGCTCTGTGGGCCCAGGGCCAGGATATTTCTCACTGGCTTCTCTTTTTCCTTTCTTATTTTTTTATTTTATTTTTTTTAAACCCTTAACTTCTGTGTATTGGCTCCAAGGCAGAAGAGCAGTAAGGGTGGGCAACGGGGGTCAAGTGACTTGCTCAGGGCCACCCAGCTGGGAAGTGTATAAGGTTGGCTTTGTACCTAGGACCTCCGGTCTCTAGGCCTGGCTCTCAATCCACTGAGCTACCCAGCTGCCCCTCTCTTCTTCCTTTCTTAATGAATGAGGTGGAATGGAGGAGACGCCGCCATATTCCCGGCTGGAGAAATCAGCAGTTACTGGACACGGGAAGCCCATTTAGACTCCATGTTGGCTGTCCTCCTTGAGAGTGCCGGACAGCTGGGCTGAGTGTCGGCTGCCCTGGTTTCTGCTTGTTGGACGCCAGTACTTAGCTGGCAGGAGACCGCACTTCGTCCTCCATTGGGCCAGCCTTCAGAGAAGTCCATTTGTGGGTGGAGAAGCTTCAAGGAAGTTTTTGTTGAACAGAAATAGCAGAACCGGCCTAGTGGGCTCTCTGCTTTGGAGCCCAGCTTCACTGGTTTTTGTTTGGCCCTAACAGCTGACTTCTTTTTTTTTAACCCTTCCTTTCCATCTCAGAATCAGTACTGGGTATTGGCTCCAGGGCAGAAGAGCGGGAAGGGCTAGGCAATGGGGGTGGGGGGGGGGGGAGTGACTTGCCCAAGGTCACCCAGCTAGGAGGTGTCTCTGGGCCTGGCTCTCTGCCCACAGAACCACCCAGCTGCCCCCTGCTGCTGGCAATGTGGACTGAGATCCAGCTGTTGCTAAGGAGTCACTGGGCTACCATGTCCCGAGGAAGCAGAAATGGTTTCATCCCAAGGAGCAGGGCCTAAACTCGGGCTGCTTCCCCATGTGCTGAGAGCAGGGGAGGGGAGGGGAGGCAGGAAGGACAGAAGGGAGCACACTGTCCCACGGAGTACCTTCTCTCCTCGGCCTGCTGTGCCCACCCTCCCTCGTGCCCTCTCCGCCATCCGTTCTGGCTGGGTAAAGAGACAATCGCCGGCCTGTTCTCACAAGTTCATTGTCCTCGCAGAGGGCTGCGAACTCCTTCCTGGCTCCAGTTCCCAGGTTCGCCTCTCCTCCCAACTCCCTCCTCCCTCCTCCTCCTCCTCTTCCAGGCAGCCCTCCCGACTCCGGGGACTTTTTGGAAGGAGCTGGGGAGGAGCCAGGGATGGTTTCCCGAGTTACGTCGTGTACACCTCACACGCACACACGTGTGCACACGCACACACACGCACGCACTGTTCTAGGGGGCTGGATCTTGCCCGGCTGCTCCAGCTTTCCAGGCTGCCTGCCCAGGTTGGCTCTCTGGAGATGGCTTAGAGCCGGGGTGACCCCGCGGCCCCCAGGGCGGCTCCGGAATCCAGTAGCAAAGAGACATTTCCCAGAGCTCGGTCAGGCTAGAGCCCCCTGCGGCCCCCCAGCGGGGAGAGGGGAGGCGCCCTTCCCAGCAGGCTCAGCGGGGCGAGGGGAACCAGAAACCAAGATGGCAGCCTCCGCCTGGCTCTCCTTCCCTGCCAGAGCCTCTCCCCGAGCGCCCGCCCGAGCACGAATGGCCAAAGGCTGCTCCCAGAGCTTTCATGTGGCTTCCCGGGCAGAAAACCCGGCGTGTCTCTGGTCAGGAGCCCAACAACGGGCTCGTTTACAATCTGGCCGGTGCGCCCGCCCGCAGGAAGAGCCATTCCGTTGGCAGCTTGCTGGAGGGGGAGGCATGAGGCTTCTCGCTCAATCTTGGGGCACCGCCGGGGTTTCCAGGGGCTCCCCCTGCCCCGCCCCCACCCCGAGGGGAATTCTGGATGTGAGATTCCCGTCAAATTCCCTTTGCTGCAAGAGTCAAGTGGAGGCGGCGAGGCTTCCCCAACCCCTACTGGGTGTGCTCTAGGCGCTCGGTTGGCCTAAGCGGGGCTCCAGCCGAAGCGGGGAGTCGCCAAAGTCATTTCCTGAGGGATACAATGAAGGCTTCTCAGGGAGCTCCCGCCCTCGTGGGGGGAGGCAACGCGCCAATAGCCCCTGCGGGGAGGGCCTAGCGTGAAGGCATTTGGGGTGCCAGGAGGAGGGGGAGGGGGAGGGGGAAGAGGGGGTTTCCGACAAGAGGAGCCGGAACTGGGAGGATTCAAGATGGCCTCTACTGCCCTTGTCTGGCGGCAGCATTTAGGCAGCCGCTGGAAGTTCCTGGCCAGTGAGGAGCTCCCGGAGGCAGCACTCCTTGGCCTAAACCTGGCAGCTCTTCCTTCATACGCCCAGATGTGGCCGAGCCTTTTCATCTTGTATGATTTGGGGTCAAATCCTTCCAACCTTTCTCTAGTGAGACTAAATGGAGGAAGCAGGATTTGAACCCAAGCCTTCTCCTCCACCCCTTAATAGCTGTAGGAGTTGCCACAAGAACTTTAATCCTGCTGGGCATCCATTTCGCCCTCTATAGACTCCGAGTTTCTCCTTTGTCCCTTTGATGCTTTTCCAGTTGTATTAGAGTGACTAATCGCCGATGGAGGGCAGCTCCTGGGGGGGGGCTCCCCCGTATTCCCCAGAGCCCCCCGGTCCCAGGGGATGAGGTGCTCGCCTTGAATCCGGCTCTGCCTCTGTGGGGACCTCGGGGAGAGGACAATGAAGGGTCCGCTGAGGAGTGGGCAAGAGTCTGCTGCCCAGGGCCTTCGGTCACCATTGGGGGGCGGCTGGCGGCTGGCCTGGGGAGCTTTAGAAGCTCCGGCGCGCCTCCCTCCGCTGCCGTCTGCCTGCCAAAGGAGCCACATGAAAGAGACTTGCCCTTGGCCAGCCTCATGGTGTTGGGCTGCTGCTCTTGGCCGCTGGAGGAGGAAATGCCGGCGGGGATGAGAGGAAGTCCCGAGGCAGGCCAGAGTCGGAGTGGGTGGCTCTCCCGCAGAGGCCGATGGCCCCGGCTGCTTTGGGGTGCAGCAGTTCATTTGGGGGGGGTTCAGGAACAAGGCATGGGAAGTTTCCCGTCTCCCCTCCTGCTAGCCCCAGGACAGGGTCTTCCCAGCATGGGCAGCTGGGAGAGGAGCCTGCGGGATCTCCTCCCATCTCAGCTGTCTGGGCATGGGGGGGGTCCCAGCCTGACTCCTTGGCCTGGGGTGGGGGGCACACTCTGCCTCCTTTTCCTCACCCAGTTCAATCCAACCACCCCAATGACCTGGCCCAAAGGGCCTCCTATTCTGTCACCTCCTCTCCGGGCTCACAAAGGCACCCAGACAAGCCAGAAGAAGTCAAGGGGACACACCTGAGGCAGCCAGGGAGGGCTGAGGAGGCAGCAGCTGGCCCAAGCTTGAAGGGCCCGTCACTCCACTCACCAGAAGGCCATGATGCGGCCTGGGAGGCAGCCCAAGAAGGTCTCTGGGCTCCCCAGTTCCCCGAGGCAGCCCCAAAGGGATGATGAGCCAAGAGACCCGGGGTCTGGGCCCGACAGGGTGATGGGGGGGAGGGAACCTCCCCGGCACCCGCCCCCTGTGAGACCTCGAGCAGTTTCCCATCTAGAAAAGAGAGAAAGGCCGAGACTAAGGTCCCTGAGCTGGGCCCCAGTTTGCCCCCCAGAAAGGCAATGGGACCAGTTGGTCCAGGAGGTTCTTTCCAGCTCTCTTTCTCTATGCTAGGCCATAGCCAACAGCTGGGAAACATTAGAGTTTGCAGCAGGCAGAGCCAAAACACCCAAGTACAAGCTGAAGGCACAGCAGGGGACCAGGAGGGGCTGGGGGGCCCTTAGCTGGGGAGGCTGGGCTCCCTGGAGGAAGGGAACCCTGGCTGAAGTCCCCCAAGGTGGGGGATTGGCATGACATCCTCAGAGCTGCTTCCTCCAGAGGTCTCCAGCGCTCCCCGTCCTCTCCCAAGCTGTCTGTCCGGGCCTCAACTAGAACCCCAACAGCCCCCCCCCACTAGTGTGCTTCCCCTCCCCCAAGATGATCCACTGAGAACCCTTTTGTCAGCCAGCCTTCAGGAATGCGCAGGAAGGAGGCTTTCTTCCCTCCCCCCTTGCTCTCTGGGACAGCTCCTTCCCCCCAGACCTCCGCTAGAAGCCTCCCTCTTCTTTCAGTGCACCCCGGGGGCTCTGGCCCAAAGGGTTCCCACTGCGCTGCCATCATATAGAAGACCCGCGGGGCCACGGCCAGACCATCTCAGCCAACGCAAACACTCCCTAGGCAGTTCCCTCCGGTTCACCCGGTGGCACAGCAGGCTCAGTCATGGGCTCTCCATCAAATGAAGGGATACTTGGAGGGACTCAATTTCTGCCATCCTCAAGCCGGGATTGGTGGAGAGCCAATAGGCAACAGGCAATAAACATCAACTAAGCCCCGACTGCTCCAGGTATTGTGCTAAGTGCTGAGGATACACCAGTGTGGCCCCTCAAGGAGCTAACAATCGAATCCGGGAAGACGGCCCGTAGAAAGAATCTGAAAAATGGAGCGGGAGGGAGGGAGGGGACATATCCAGGCATGAGGAAGACCCACAGCTAGGATGGCAATTATCCAAGGATGTGGAAAAGTGAGCTTCTGGAGATCGTGAGAGTCAGGTCAGCTGGGAGGAAAATGAGAGGAGGAGAAAGGACTGGTCAGGTGAGGAACGCAGGCCGGGCCAAGGTGTGGAGGTGACCAAACGAAACTGATTTGAGCAAGAGTCAGTAAGCAGATGACAGCTACTGAGCAATGGCAGGAAGGCAGGCGCACTGGCATGGAGTCTTACCTAAGAGCTGGTGATCTTGTGATTGGGAAAGACAGACTGACCTGGTGCTCAGGAGAGCTCGTTTGGGCTCCTGAGGAGGCCTGAATAGAAGCTGATCTCACCAACTGCAGAATATCGAACAAGGAACAACGTATGAGACTAACAGAGAAGACCTGGGTTCAATTTTGGGAATCATTCCTCAAAACTCGAGCTTATGAGAAGTTGACTGAGCTGCTCCTTGAGTTCAGAGTTGCCCCTTTCCCAGAGCTTTCAGGGAAGGCCGAAGAGGACGTGGGAAGAAAGGAATCCTCTTCAGATCTGGGTTGGACTAGAAAGGGGACCTGAGAGGTCCTCCCCGTCTGAGTCTTTTGAGATCTGGTGTGAGTGTTCTCGAACCTGAGATGCACGCCAGACTCTGCCTGGATTTCCTCTAGAGCATAACTTCTTTTTTTTTTTTTTTTAACCCTCACCTTCCGTCTTGGAGTCAATACTGTGATTTGGCTCCAAGGCAGAAGAGTGGCAATGGGGGTCAAGTGACTTGGCCAGGGTCACACAGCTGGGAAGTGTCTGAAGCCAGATTTGAACGCAGGACCTCCAGTCTCTAGGCCTGGCTCTCAATCCACTGAGCTACCCAGCTGCCCCTATAGGATAACTTCTAATAAAGATTGCTCGCTTCTCCTCCTTTTTTACTTCAACTCCTCCTCTAAAGTCAGAGTCAAGTTCAAGACGGCTGTGGCTACCTTCATTCCCTTCCTCCAGCTTTTGAAGGATGATCTTCTCCTCCAGAAAGCCGAAGCCTCCCTGGCTCTTCTGCTCTTGCCAAAGAGAGTCCCAAGCACGTGTCTGGATGATTCAAGTGCCCCATCACTCCCAGGACCGTCTCCACGTGGGGAGCGTCATCTATTTCCTCCATCAGTCAATCAGTTAGCATTTAGGAAGCCCACCTGCCCAGCAAATGGGCGGAGTACCGAGTAACAGAGAAAGGGAGAACGGCCCTGCTCTCAAGGAGCTTATGTTGTAGTTGACTGAGCTCAGCCTCCTTCCGTCCAGGAGTTCTCTTGGATACTTTTCTCCATCGGCTTCACTTCCCCTAAATGCTCTCCTCCATCCTTCCTCCTCGGGTTGGTCCTGAATTTCCTCACACCAGAACCAACCATCTCCTTAGCGCAAGACTCCTTTCCCTTCTCTGCTTCATTGGCTGCTTTTCTTTTTGAATAAACTCTAATCTCGAAGCTCCTCCATGTTTCCGTGAGGGGCCCAAGCCAGTCTCCAAGAACTAAGACAGCTCAGTTCATCTTCTCTTGGACCTTTTGTATGTTCTAGACTCCTTGAGCAGCCTGGTGGAGCCTGGAAATTCCTCCAAATCATGTTTTTAAAGTAATTGAAAGGGGGCAGCTGGGTAGCTCAGTGGATGGAGAGTCAGGCCTAGAGACAGGAAGTCATAGGTTCAAATCTGGCCTCAGACACTTCCCAGCTGGGTGACCCTGGGCAAGTCACTTGACCCCCATGGCCCACCCTTACCAATCTTCCACCTAGGAGCCAATACACAGAAGTTAAGGGCTTAAATATATATATATATATATATATATATATATATAAAGTAATTGAAAGAAAAGCTACATCACAGTTAGAGCCTAGTGAAAACAGAGATAGACTTCTTACCAGCCAAGGTGAGGGGCTCCCTGAGATCTCCCAGCAGCCCCCTTGTGTGTGGACCCTTGATATAAGTGGCCAAGTCTACGGATTTCATGGCAGGCTCTGGGCACGCTGCTGAGTTGGTCGTGAGTCCCAACCAGCAGATAGAAGCCGTGATCTGAGCAGGGAGTCAGGGGGGTTCCTTCATGCTCTGTCTCCTTCCCGTGTAGCTTTCCCAAGTAAAGCCGCTCCTCTGCGTGGCACTGGGCTTCTCAGCTCCTCCATCAGACATGGAAGGTGCCGAGGTCGTCCCCTCCGTCCTGGGCAGTCTCCAGGCGGCCTGGATTGTGTTTTGTCCTTGTTGTAGTTCCAATCTCAAATGCTCGTTTTCTGACATTTCACAGTCATGTTCCCTCCCTCCCTGCCAGCCCTCCTGGCCCCAAGGTCGAGGTGGCACACATGTCATCATACGGCACAGATTTCCATGGCTGTCCTATCGCTCACACCAGCCGGCGTCAGTCTGCGTTCGGAGGGTCCGTCCGTCCGTGGTGGTGGCGAGCCTTTCCCGCACGAACGCCTCCGAGGCGTCCTGGGCTCTCGCGCTGCCGAGGAAAGCCGTCATTCGACGCCCGCCGTCGTTGTAGGCTGCTGCAGTCCCGTTGTGCTCTGTCCTCCTGGTTCTGCTCACTCCCTTTGCATCACGTCATCGGAATCTTGTGAGGGGTTTTGGGTGACCGTCTTGTTTGCCGTTTCTTATGGCAGAAATCCATGGAGGAGGGAGGTCCTGATGAAGACTAGCGAGGACACGGAAGCCACGGGACGGGGGACCTCGATCTCAGGGCTCCAGGCCTAGGGCTCCGCTTTTTGGCTTTGGGAAGGAGGCATCATTTGTTCGTTTTCTCTCACTTGTCACATCCACAAAAGGTATAACGGTATGAAAATCGAAAAACTGGTTTTCTAGTCTCCAGTGGAGTCCTTGATCTGGAGCTGGAAACGCCTGCAGATGACGTTTATTCAACATTCCCCAAACGCCCACTGGCGAAGGCCACGTTGGTTACGTGACATCCAGGTCACCCTAGGAGAAAGCAGCCGAGGTGGGATTGGAACTTGGGTCGTCCGCCTCTGGTGGGAGGATTCTTTCCCACGTCTCACACTCACTCGCGTGAGATCACAGGCTTAGAGCTGGAAGGGACCCTCCAGGTCATTTGGCCCAAAGTCCTCATTTTACATAGAAGGAAACTGAGGCACAATGACGAAGTAGCTGAGCGGAGTGAGGCAGCACTCTCTCCCATGGACCCTCGAAGAAACCTTCCGAAGAACCCACAGAGATGAGCTCAGGATGCTCCGGCTGGGTGTCTGCGAGCAGCGAGCATTTGGACAGTTTTTCCTCCCAGACTGGAACGAATAGACCAACGGCTGGAGAAGTCCGAGGCAGAGCCGGGCCTCCGGGAGCTCCGCCCTCTGCTTCCCGAGGAGCCGGGATTCCACGCGAAGGAGGCGGCTGGAGTTTTTCAAGCTCCCCGTGGACAGCCATGCTTCCTTTATCCAGAGGACTTCATTCAGCAAAGCTGATTATCAGGAAGGATCACGGCCAAAAGGCATCTGATTGGCTCAAAAAGACGATAACGAGAAAAGCTTCGCTCTCGATGGTGTACAAGACCCCCAACTTCAACAGCCTTGTTGAACTAGGCCGTACGTCTAGTACGAACCCCATTTTAGAGATCGATAAATGAGGGGCAGCTGGGTAGCTCAGGGGAGTGAGAGTCAGGCCTAGAGACGGGAGGTCCTGGGTTCAAATCTGGCCTCAGACACTTCCCAGCTGTGTGACCCTGGGCAAGTCACTTGACCCCCACGGCCTACCCTTACCAATCTTCCACCTATGAGCCAATACACAGAAGTTAAGGGTTAAAAAGAAAGGTAGATAAATGAGGGGCAGCTAGGTAGCTCAGTGGATAGAGCACCAGCTCTGGAAAACCTGGATTCCAATTTGACCTCAAACACATCCTAGCTGTGTGACCCTGGGCAAGTCACTTCACCCTGATTGCCTCGCCTTTGCTACTTTTCCGTTTCAGAACTGATACTGAGACAGGAAGTAAGGGCTTAAGGGGAAAAAAAGGGAAACAAGTGAAATCTTGGAGTGTCCCACGGCCCGCGAAGCAAGGACTGGACCCGGGAGTCAAAGCCAGTTCTCTTGGTCCCAGAATAAGAGCATCTCCCAAAGCCGTCTCAGCTTTCCATCTCATGAAAACTTGTTGCCAGACTTGCCATCAGCGAGGCAGTGCCCCTCCCCCAGCGCAGATGTAGTATTTCAAGGGGCCAAAGGAGAGAGATTTACCTGAAGGGAGCACCCCAAGGCAACTCTCGAGCATATGTAGATCAGTCTCCATGGATGGCACATGTTGAAACCAATGGAGATGCCCATCGGCTATGGGGGGGGACGTGGGGGGGTGAAGGGGAAGTAAGAGCATCAATCATGGACATTTTTTCTAAAAATAAAAAATTAATCATAAAATGTAAAAAAAAAAAAAAAAGAGCTTTACAGGTTCCACGAGGGCAAAACATTCCGGGGGGGGGGGGGGAGCATCTCCATTTTCATCTCACACGACTGCGCCCGGAGCTCTTCTCCACTCTGTTCTCCAGCAAGGATGCGACGTGACAAGGCACGGGGGGCTCGCAAACATCTCCTTAAGTACTTTCCTTCAGGTTAATATTCCCCAAATGGCCCGAATAGACAAGAAATGTCGCCTCCCCCCACTTCCCCCCGCCTTTGGGGCGGCCTAGTAACAACTGCTAAAGTTGGGGCGTCTTTCAGGTTCTTTCCTGCCTGCTCAGCTGGGCAAATTGGAGTCGGGGCGCCACCTTCAGTGGAGCGTCCAGGCTCTGGGGCCGAGCCTGGCTTAGGGTGCCCGTGTTGTAGGTTCGGAGCTGGAAGGGGCACGCAGGACACTTGGCAGGACATGCGCCTCTTGTGAGCCTGGCAACCCCCGAGAGGCAGGAGCTGCAGGAACGAATCTCAGCGAACGGGGCAGACTTGGAGGTTTGGCGAGCCGAGACTCAGAGAGGTGAAGCTCGAGAGCGCCAGGGGCTTCCCCAGCCCATCCGCAGCCACTGCCCGCGCGGCCTCTCCGAAACAAAACCTCCAAAGCTCTTCCCTCACAGCGCTGCGGGCTAGCCGCCAAGATCCCGGGGTTCCAGACTCCTGCAGGCCCAAGAACATGGGCAGCAGCCCCTCCACAAGGCGGCGCCTGGAGGCCACGTCTGCGGGGCCCAATTCTTGCCCCGTGGAGGTGTTCCTCTAAAGCACAGGGCCCGGCCGAGCTTCTGGGAAGCTGGCTTGTGGCGAACACGGACACTCGCCCTTTGTTTGGGGTGCTCAGAAAATCTTCATTGCCCCTGAGGAGCGTTGGATCATTTTTATTAGGAAATGGCTTAGCGGGTGGGGTAAGGACGACTTCCCAGGAGGGAAAGCAGCATGCGCTCGGATCATCCTTTTTTTAGGAAAGCGAGCCCCTCTCCTGCCTGCCCTTCCAATCGGAAGCCATAATGGAGTCCAAAGATCTGCTATTTTATTTTTTTTTTTAAACCTTCACTTCTGTGTATTGTCTCATAGGTGGAAGAGTGGTCAGGGTGGGCCATGGGGGTCAAGTGACTTGCCCAGGGTCACCCAGCTGGGAAGTGTCTAAGGCCAGATTTGAACCCAGGACCTCCTGTCTCTAGGCCTGGCTCTCCATCCACTGAGCTACCCAGCTGCCCCCAAGATCTGCTATTTTATAATGAGGTTGTCAGACCTGCTCTCCAGGGCCTGGCCAGTGACTATCCCCACGAAGGCAGCTTTTCTGGGCCTCGGCACGGCTCCTGGTCCTCTAATGTGACAGTCCTCGTGGTACTATTCCCGAGTCCAGTCAATCTTCTGCAACTAAATATTCCCTGAAGGGACTTGAAGTGTTTCCCCACCGTCTTTGCTCTATAAATATGAAAAATGATAAAGGCTGCTATAAATATATTAGTAATTTAATTAAAGCCATGCTGATAGATAAAGTCATTAGACCACGCACTTGTAAGAATTCAAAACCGCCGCCCTCGCCATTACTGTCTCCTGTCTCCTCTCCAGTCGCTGGCCAAGCGAGCCTCCCTCCTAACCCAGGAGATTTAAACTCTTCTCTGCGTCGACGTAGGCCTCCCCACGCCCAAAGAACCAGAAACGGAAACCCGTTGGACCACGGGAAATGTAGTTTGATACATTTCCCAAATTTCACTTTTACAATTCCCCGTGAGGTCCGTCAAAAAATAAGGTTAGTCTTTTTTTCTTCGCTGGACCTGTAAAAATAGACAACTTCTAAAATTTTCAGGAATTTGGGGATAAAAGAAATAGATGAACAAATGGTTAAAATTAGCCGCATTGACAAAAATACAATTTGGGGGCAGTCCCCTATTGGTATAATTAAAACAATACATACAACTCAATTTCATCCCCATAGTTCAATCAACTGCACCCAAAGTTCAAAGTTTGGTCTTCATGGTACAGTGAAGGCTTTTCAGACATCTTCGTGGTGTCTTCACCAAACGAGTTTGTCGTCTGGATTCTGGGGAGATGGTAGGATCTTTATCCTGAAATTATTCTCAAAAGAATTTAAACTTTACATTATAGATTACAAAACATACATTTTCTTCTAAGATTTATACAATTCCCCGTGAAATTACTCCTAAAAGAGTTAAATATACATATATTTTTACATTATCGAATTTTAAAAAACTTAACAGATATCCCCATGAGGTAAATCTTAAACACACCTTTTTTTCTAAAAAAAAAAAGGTACCTCAGGTCAGCTAAGGATGAGTGGCTGAGTCCTGGGGGTTATATGAAGTCAATTGGCAAAATAAAAGGAATAAAATTCAAGAAAAAAGAAGAAAAAATTAACTTGTAAATGAAATGTAAAATGTGCAAAAAAAATGTAGGGAAAATAAACTTAGACTTTTGAATGAAGGTCTAATTAAAGTGAATTCAGCAGTGTGCAATTACCCATTCAGGGCCAGGACTTAAGGAAAATGTCTCTCTCTGATCTGGCTTATCATCAGCTTTTCAGGGAACTGAGCCAAATAAATAAGCAATCTTAGGTGCTTTCTAGGAATCTAAGTCGAGGGGACCCTCGTCCTCTAAAGTTTTAGAAAAGACTGGGACTCTAGGACTCAAACCCCAATTTCCAAGCCCTAAAGTATTGGCATAGAGCTCCTGCAATCCATGCAGATTTTAGTCAGTCAAGTCTCTGACCATGTGCTTTCTTTAGCACTATTAACGGCTTTCATATTCCCTTTTTGTAGAATCAGACAGAGAGGCATTTAATCACAGTCCTATAGGCTCAGGTATTTGCTGTAGAATCAGAAAAAGGATAAATAATGATTATATATGTACTTCCAGTACAAGATGAGAAAAGGGGAAAATCAATTGCTCTAATTAAAAAAATGTTTTAAAAAATCAAAAATATATATATATAGCTTAGAACTAGAAGGGTTATGTTACCCCCAAAATGAGATTCTCTGTGAAAGAAAGTGGATCTTACAAATAGCAGATTCACAATGCACATTCAGAGTACCATTATTTCCAATAGCACATTTTAAAACAATGATGTTTAAAATTATATACTTGTTACAACTTTTAATCTTGGCTAAGAGTTTCTCAACAAATTCTGTTATTGCTTCCGTAGCAAAATGTGATATTTAAAAAAAAAGAAACCTTCTGGTATAATCATCCTCAGATAAGAATATACAGGAGCTCCTTGGCTTCCTGTTTTAAAGGATCCTGGGTAGGAAATGCTTCTACCCATTTAAGGCAATAATTTCTCTTATAATAAAATATCTAAAAGCTTTATCCTTTAAGACAACAATTCTTAAGGATTTAAAGTAAAAGTTAAAAAGACCTCTTGTAAAATTACAAGGTAATATTCAAAGCATGGAACTTTCAAGGTTCTTTGCAATTACCAAGACAGAATAAATTTTTAAAAAGACATGTATGTGCTCTATAAGATGTTCATAGGTGGTACATATAACCGCATTGTTTCTGATACGGTCAGCTTTAAGTAAATTAGGAAATATAATAACATCATAAGCAGAAACTTCATTAGCGTAAAATGATTCAGTGCAACAGGAAAATCAATGAAATAAGCAAGATTAATTTACAAAACTAATTAGCAAAATACAGTAAGATACAGTCTCTTTAAAAGTCATTCAGTTCTGAAAGGTTTTTGTTTTTTTTTTTATAATCAGTCTTTGCTCAAAGTTCTGAGCAGGTATGGGGTGAAATTTCTTCCCCTGAGTTCAGTTTTTAATCACAAGCAAGTCTGAATAGGCCATTCGGCCGATTAAGGGTAAACGCTAGTTGCTGGGTCCAGACGCTAACGTCCACGTGGGCTCGGGGTTAGTGGAGAAAAGCTCAGGAAAATGCCCACGTGTAGAGTCTGTGTGGGTTGCCTAATTTAGGTCTTTAGAGAAACACGTGGAAGGCTAGAAATAGGGAGAAAGGGGGATATGCTACCAAAATCTTTAGCGGCAGAGCTGAAGCAGTCTCTGGAGATCGAGATGTCGGCAAGTCAGGACTGGGTTCCTTCTCGGAAATCTCAGGAAAAGCAGCTGGGGTTGGAGTGGAACTAGCAGAATTAGCAGCACCAGAGGCAGGAAAAGCGGCGATCACAGGGACTGGAATGCTGGCAGGCTTGTAGTCAGGAGATCAGCGGCAGGAATGGAGGTCAAGTCAGGAGTCGGGAGATCGGCTGCGAGATGAAACTGGCTGGGCACCGGCAGGCCATCAGTGCCAGCAAGGGCCACCAGGCCCAGGGCATTGAGCAAAATAATTCGCAGCCCAGCGGCAATTCACACCGTCTCTAGAATGAGAAGAGAAGCTTGCTTCTCCCCGAGCTTCTCAGAGACGGCGCTGGTGGCGGTAAACACAGACTGTAGGCTCAGTCGTCCAGCTATACCAGCTACAAGGTATACAAGGGCCAGCGTGGCAGGATTGGGCCTACTTTGTACGTTTGCGCAGTGGATAACGGAGGATTTTAAAAGGTGATACACAGGAAGAGAGAGGAGGAAGCCAATAGGTAGGCTGAGGCGGGAGAGGCCTTCTGGATGGCCGCCGGGTGAGGTCCAGGAGCCGACGGGTGTCTAGGAGGGGGTGTCACCCCGGGGAGGCTCGCCTCCACATGCCTGATGCCCCCACAGGGTAGACCCATAACCTGCTTCCTCTAAGAGGAGACGGAAGTTCAGGGGAGGTGACGTGGAGCTGGAGGTCTGCAATACGCCCCCCCTCCCAGATCTGGGAGGGGGGAACAGAGGCAGCCTTCCTTCCTTCCTTCCTTCCTTTCCCAAAGGTCAGAGAGAAGACGTGAGCGGCTCAGGGAGAGATCCGGGAACTTCTGGAACCCTGGCCAGGAGGGCCAGCTCCGCCGTCAGCTGTGTGACCCTGGACACTTCATTTCACTGCTGGGGCAGGCCAAGGACGGGATGACTTCTGAGCACCGTCCTGGGCCTGCCGTTCTGCGGCACTGCTACGACCCAGTGACGCCCAGAGTAGGGAAATGATCGTTCCAGTCGATGTCCTGCATTTTCCCTTTGGATCATGGCTTCCAGGAGGGGCATCATTGGGGGGGGGGTCGCTTTATTTTTCACTTCTTTATTTTTTAACCCTTCCCTTCCATGTCAGAAGCAATCCTGTGCACTGGTGCCAAGGTAGTCAGAGGGGTGAGGGCTAGGCCATGGGGGTGAGGTGACTTGCCCAGGGTCACCCAGCCGGGACATGTCTGAGGTCACATTGGAACCCAGGACCTCTGGTCTCCAGGCCCAGTTCTCCATCCACAGAGCCCCTCAGCCACTCCCCCCCCCCCCGGGGTTTCACTTTGGAGCCTGCTGGGGCAGGCTGGACACTCGGCGAACCTCAGTGGTTCTTCCTTTTCTTCTGAGCTGCTCTGTGATTCTCTGGGCTCGGTCTGCCTGCGGCACTGACCGTGGGCTCGCTTCTGAGGATGCCCAGCCTGGCCGCCAGACAGCAGAAGGGTCCTGGCAGGACCCCATGGAAGAAGGCGACGTTCGGCCGGAGAACCTCAAGTACTGTGCCCGGGTTCGAGAAGACAACTTTGCCAACACAAGAAGAAGCAAACAGGGCTAAGCAGGAGACCGTTTAGAGACCGAACAGAGCCCAAGGACAGCTATGAATGGCCGGATGGGCCATAGGATGGGGCTGCCCAGAGGCTCTGTGGGGCCACGTGGGCGAGAAGCCTCATCTTCCAGAGGAAGGCTGGGCCGTGTCTGGCGAGGCCACGTCTGCGTGCTCTGCGTTAGGCAGCGAAGACACGGAGGCGCTGGAGGATCCAGAGGAAAGTAAGCGTCAAAGAGCAGGTCTTTGAGAGTCGTGCTGGGCAGCATAATGACTAGAGTGCGGCTGGGCTTGGAGTCAGGAAGACCCGAGTTCGAATTTTCCCTTCCACATTTACTAGGTGTGTGACCCTGACAAGCCGCCAAACCTCCATCTGCCTCCATTTCCTAAAATGAAGAAAACCAGAGCGGCCGAAGAAGCAAGTGAGGGCACCGCAGCGCTGCCCAAATGCTCCAACCATTAAGTGCTTTGATCTTATCTGGGAGCCGTGCCGGGGAGGGCTGAGGCTCTCGAGGGGGGAGGGTCGAGCTCAGCACTCAAACAGGGACCTCGGCCAGGGGCTCGGCTGGCTCCGCATTCCCCACCGGCCTCTTGGCTGTCGTGTGGTGTCAGGTGGCCGAGGCCCCTGTGAGAGGCCCACAGAGTGAGGGCTCCGGAGGCTCTTCAGGCTTTCCTGGGTGAGGACAATGAAGGGCTGGATGCAGGGGCGGCAGGGGATCAGGTTACCTCGAAAGAGAGCTGGAGGGGCCCGAGCAGGCCTTCCTGCTGCTGAGAAAAAGGCAGCCTGAGAAAGGGTGGGATTTGCCCAGGATCCCACGGGGCGCAGGGGGTTCACTTCGGCTCTTTAAGGCCCCCCTAAGATCCCCACCTTCTCTTGGTGTCCGTTCTGAGGCAGAAGACCAGAAAGGGGTAAACCATAAGGATTAGGGGACTTGCCCAGGGTCACACAGCCAGGAAATATCTGAGGTCCGATTTGAACCCAGGACCTCCCCTCTCCAGGCCTGGCTCTCTATCTGCTGAGCCACCCAGCTGCCCCTAAGTGCTAAAGGCAAAGGTGGCGGCTCCGGCAGAGCGATCCCCCCTCTGCCATGCCTCTGTCCCCCACCCCGGACCTAAAGGGAAGAGGCTCTGCGGTCCTGGAGGCTGGGGAGGACAAAATCCCCAGAAACTCCTGCAGGGAAGGCCGGCTCTCGGCCTGGCACAGCCTCACTCTGCAGCTTGGCACAAGCCGCCGCAAAGCAAAACTGTCCCGAGTTTGGAAAGCGGACCGAGGTGGGCACACGCACACACACGCACACACACGCACACACACGCACATGCGCACACACACACACGCGCACACACACGCACATGCGCACACACACACATGCGCACACACACGCGCACACACACGCACGCACACGCACACACACGCCTGCACTCTCGGGCGCTCCCAGACACACCAACATGGACGCTCGCATGACACGGGGGCACACACATAAGTGGGCACCCCAGAGAGGCGGAGAGCACAGTGCCCACAGACGAGTGGCAGACACACATGTGCACACAGAGGCACACGGATGCTCATGTGCTCAGACACGCATGGGCATATGGGCACACGCACACACACGCCCCCACTGCCAAAACCAGTCTGGAGATCAAAGCCAAACTTTCTCCTTCTCTCCTGCTGGAAAGTCCCCTCCCCCCGCCCCCCCCCCAGCGCCTGCCCCCACATCTGAGTCTGGGAGACTTTGAGCTCTATTCAGCCTCGAGATCAAACAGCTCTCACACACGCACTCACATCTGCTCTGGTGGGGTTCTTTGGGAGGCTTTCAATAATTGGGGGGGTGGGGAAGAGGAAGGGGGAGAGCAGCAGTTAAAAATAGAAACATGGCTTTCACTGCACCCGAGGAAGCAGGGGGTGCGCGCGTGTGTCTGGGTGTGCACGTGTGAGCACGCTTGCTTGCAGACGGGGGCCTGCCAAAGCCCTGGAAAAACACTCCTTAAAATATCTGGAGCCGAAACCCTCTCCGTCTGCCTCGGTCTCTGGGTGTCTCTTCTTCTTTCTGCGGCCCCTCGTGGCCCCTCTGTTCTCCCTCAAACCCTCGCTTCATCTCTCTCCAGCCCTCTTTGTCCCTTCATCTTCCCCCTCTGGCTCCCTCTTTCCCTTGGGCTCTCTCAGCCTCTCCCTCCTCCTCTCCTGGCCCCCTTTTGTCTCTCTCTCCGTCTCTCCCTCCTCCCTCTCTTCCCTTTTGTCTCTTTATCACCAGGTCTCTTTCTATCCCAATTAATCAATGAACAGTAATTGGGCACTTCCTGTGTGCCAGGCACTGTGCTAAAGGTCTAGGTTCAGGGTTCTCTCTCCCTCTCTGTGTCTCCCTCCCTTCTCTTTCTCTGTCTCCTCTCTGTCTGTCTCTCTGTCTGTCTCTGTCTCCTGTCTGTGTCTCTCTATCTCTGTCTGTCTCTCTATCTCTTTGTCTCTCTCTGCCTCTCTCTTTGTCTCCTCTGTCTCTGTCTCTGTCTCTGTCTGTCTCTCTCTGTCTGTCTCTCTCTCTCTCTCTCTGTGTCTCTCTCTCTGTGTCTCTCTCTATCTCTCTCTCTCTGTCTCTCTGTCTCCTCTGTCTCTGTCTCTGTCTCTGTCTCTATCTCTCTGTCTCTCTCTCTCTCTCTGTCTCTCTCTCTGTCTCTCTCTTTCTCTATCTCTCTCTCTCTTTGTCTCTCTGTCTCCTCTGTCTCTGTCTCCTCTGTCTCTGTCTCTGTCTCTCTCTGTCTCTATCTCTCTCTCTCTGTCTCTCTCTCTGTGTCTCTCTATCTCTCTCTCTGTCTCTCTCTCTCTCTCCTCTATCTCTGTCTCCGTCTCTGTCTCTCTCTCCTCTGTCTGTCTCTGCCTGTCTGTCTGTCTCCTATCTGTCTATCACTCTCTCTGTCTCTCTCTCTCTCTCTGTCTCTGTCTCTCTGTCTGTCTCTCTCTCTCACACACACACACACACCCCCTTCCCTACCTTCCTCTCTTTGGTCAATGGCAGCTGTTCCCTTGGTCTGCTTCCCGGCTGGGCCACAATCACTTCCCTGCTTCAAGGGCAGCAGCATTAACCTTCCTCATACTATGGACCAGAGATGGTCCCATCCCTGGAAGCCTCTCCCTCTCGCCCTCTCCAGATCTGCTTCTCTTGTGCCCAGGCAGACATGTTTTTAGAGTCACCACTTGATGCTCCGCGTATACATACACACATATATATATCTCAGTTTCCCATTTTGTATTCCTTATTCATTTCAGAGGGCCGGAAACTGGCCTTGAGGATCCTGGAAAACGCCCTCCTCCCAGTGTGGGGGATGGGCAGTGCCCTAGGGGGGCGCGCAGGGCTCCTTTGGGGAAGGCGGGCTCCTCTTCAGCTTTCGCAGACTTTTCAGCCAATGCGGGCGTGATGGCACGCGCAGGCCCCTCTCCCGGGAGGGTCAGAGCCTCGGATTGCCATTTCTCCCATTTCTGTGAAGTGGCAGCCCCTGGAGACCGCCTGGGCAGCTCCTTTGGCCAGCGTCTGCCTCCCACCCACCTTCCAATGGGTCACGGCATAGCCGTGGCGCCCATCCTTACATTCCTCAGCCCAGCCAAGCCTCAGTTCCTCCACTCCACGTGGGCCCGCCTGCCCTCTTGAATATTGCCCGGCACACTGGAGGGTGGCGAGGGGGCAGCCTTCCCGGCTCAGTGAAAACTAGCCATAGGGAGAGCCTTTATTTAAAGCTGCACCACCAGATCCCTCCATTTTCTTCCGCTAGCTCTAACAAGACTGCCTCGTGGAGGCAGCAGCTGGGTGGCTCAGTGGATGGAGAGTCAGGCCTAGAGACGGGAGGTTCTGGGTTCAAATCTGGCCTCAGACACTGCTCAGCTGGGTGACCCTGGACAAGTCACTTGACCCCCATGGCCCACCCTGACCACTCTTCCACCGAGGAGCCCACACACAGTATTGATTCCAAGACGGGTAAAAAAAAAAAAAAAGATTAGCTCATGGAGTTGCAGACTGTCGGTGGGCCAGCCTAGGAGTGTAGGGCAGAGAATCTAGGTTCAAGGCCAGTCTTGGTCACACGCACCCTTTGCCACCCCGGACAGCTCTTTCCTCGTCTCTGGGCCTCCGTTTTCTCTTCTCCAAATAAGGGAGTCGGACTGGACGGCCATCGAAGTACTGTTTCACTCTGAATACGAGGCTCCGCGGCCTCGTCCAATGTGCTTTTCTAACAGCCTGCTTCAGTCTCCAGCCAGGCAAGTGCCATCAGACAGGGAGGAAGAAAGCCAAGGGACGAGAGCATCATGGGAGCCCGTATGGAGTGCCTGAGAGGGGCCGAGGACGTCCAAGAGCCCGAGTGCCCCTGCGCAGAGCAGCGTCAAGGGAATGGGGGACCTGGAAGGCAGAGAGCAAAGGGTTAAGAAGTGAGAGGGAGGACAGAAAATGGAGGCGCTCCGTCTATGGTCCTCTATTTCTTTCTCCTGCTTGGTTCAACGGAAAAGAAAAATCCTGCTTCGCCAAGACCCAAACTCATTCCTCGGGCGTAGGCCAGACTCCCCCCTGCCACAGGTGGCCTCTGAACCTCAGCATGGCGTTGCCACCCCCAGATTCCACCTAAAGCATCCTCTGGAAACAGCCTCTCCTTTGAGGTGAGCGCCCCGTGCCCCCCTCCCCTGGGGGGGCCCTTGCTTAACAACTTCCTCTTGTTCCAAAAACTCCCTCCTTTTCTTTTCTAATGTGGAGAACCCGAGACGCGGAGATTTGAACTCGCCATTTCCCCAAAGGACGCCAATCTCTTTCGTCACTGTTCTTCCGGGGTCACCCTCCCAGAGTTTCAATTCTCTCACCCAATTTCCCTCCGGGCTTCTTGAGGGACGAGGCCCCATCCCAACGCGCTGTGTCTCCTCTCAGAGTCAGCAGAGCCTCCGTGAGTGAATCGGAGCCCCCTCTTTCTTCTCTAAGCTGATCCAGATTGGGATTGTTCCATCAGAGTGTGTGTGTGTGTGTGTGTGTAAAAGGTGAAGCACCCCAGGGCAAGCCAAGCCCAGGCTGACTCGGTCTATGGCCTTCCCGGGCCAGCGCAGGCCCGCTCAGCCGCTCCGCCCCTCCTGGGGCAGGCGCTCCGGCGGGCGGCTGCGTTCTGCTCCGGGAAGCTCCCTGCGGTCCGGCTCCGGCTCGTCTGGGCCCACGCAGGGCGCGGCTGCCCAGGACAGGCGTGTTTAATGGGGTCGCTCCGAAGGGCTCCGAGGCGGCCTGCGGCCCCCTAATCGCGTTCTGGGGTCCCGCAGCGTCTCGGCCCGTCACGACTGAATGAGCGCACATTTGCCGACAAATTTCTAGCAGCGGGACGTCGGGGCTCTCCCGCGTGGCCTGAAAGGCACCTGTAAGGCCGCCCCGCGGGGAGCCCTCGGGCGGGCAGAGGCCGGCGGGGCCGGCAGAGGCGGGCCTGCGCACGCGCCTTCGGGCTCCGGCCTCACCTCCGAGCGGCCCCTAGCAGAGCCTTCTCGGAGAGGGCGGGCCGGGCCGGCTTTCTTCTTCTTTCTTCCTTTCTTTGCCTTCTTTGGGGGCCGAAGGGCCGGGCCGGGCCGGCCGAGCGCCGGAAATCTGATTCATTTACCTGGTGACAGCCGCCACCAAACCGCGCGGGCCGGGCCGGGCTGCGCGCTGACCTTTCACCCGCCGGCCGCGGCGCTGCCCCCGCCTTTCCCGGCTACCTGCTGCTCCCCACAATGAGATTGGCCACAGCTTTCAACATGATGGAGGGCGCCTTCGGCCAAAGGCCTTTCTTCTTCCTCCAGGACCTGCGCACAGGCTTCTCTGGCCCGAGCTGAGGGAGGGAGGCCCGGAGAATGCCGGGAGCCCCGGGGAAGGGGGGATGGGCCGTCCCGGGCTTCGTGCCTGCCCTCAGGGGCTCCAGAATGGCCAGAAGCCCCCCCTCCCCCACAGAATCTTCCCCCTCGTTCGGGAGGGACCTGCAGCCCCAGCAGCCCCGCTGGCGCTGCCCAGCTGGCCTTCCCAAGCCCCGTTCCTGCCTGCCCATCTCTCATGCCCCGGTGCCCGGTGGCGGGGCTGCCAATACAGGATCCCAGGCAGATGGCAGCCAAGGAAGGTGCTCTTGGGGCAGCAGCTTCCTGGGCGCTGGGGATCTCCAGGGGCAAAGCGGGCCTCCGAGGCTCATGGGAAAGCCTTGATCCCATTTTGCTCTGCCCGAATGGTGTCCAGATGGGAAACGCTGGTCTCAGTTCCCCCGGGGAGGCGGGGCAGAGGCAGAGATGCTCCGCTTCTCCTTTGTCCTTTGCCGGGCTCTTGTCACAGGTCTTGAGGCCAGCCTCAGGCTTGCCTCTTGGGGTGCTTGAATGGCCCCCTGGTTTTATTCGTTTCTTTTTTTAACTTCTGCTTTCTGCCTTAGGACCAACTCTTAGGCCGATGGGGTAAAGTGACTTGCCCAGGGTCACCCAGCTAGGAAGTGGCTGAGGCCAGGTGACCCCAGGAAGGACCTGCCCACGCCTCCTTAGTTTTAGCCAATGGGCTGCTATTGAAATGGAGCTTCGGAGACTTCAGGAAAAAGAAAACCAAGCAAAGCTCAAGGTCCAGGATGAGGACTCCCACGGTCAGAGCTGCGGCCCGTGGAACGATGACCGACCAACAGGCCCGGCGTCCCATCCAAACGGCTCCTTTGGCCTGTTTGGTTAGAGTCTGTGGCCAGCGAGCCCCCAGCTGACTCTTGGATTCTGTGACTCTCTCAGGTCCCTCGGAGGCCGGGCTCCCACGGACTTAGAGCTGATTGTTAAATTTTCACCGCGAGGCTTTATCTCAGAGATTGGCAAATGCTACCCATTGCAGCTTGGTTCATTCTGTTGTTGATGCAGAGACATAACAGAAATACTGGAGAAAATGTTAATAAAGCGGCTTAAATCTAAAAGTGTATCACACTCACACACACACACATACACTTTGGAGAGCTGGTTGTTAAATATTTACTAGCACATTGCTTAAAAGTAACCCACTCTAAACTCTTGATTTTTTCAAAAGAGGAAATGCATTCCAAAGAGGGGAAATGACCTATCCAAGGCATTGCAGCAGAGCTGGGATCCGAACCCAAGATTTTACGGCTCCAAATTTGCTTCTCTTTCCTTGAGTAGCAAGTATTCTCTGGCCTCTCTCTCCTAGTCTGGCTGTTTCTGTTCCTCGGAGTGCTAGGATGCCCTCGATGGGTCTCTCTTCTGTGAAGCCCTGAGCTCAGGCCCCCGCTGGTGTGGGGTGGCAGAGCCCGATTCTCCAGACCAATTTAGCCACTTAATATTCCTTGCCGCTGGCAGGGGGAAGGCGAGCTGCTTCAAGGATCTAGCACGGATCATGTGTGACCCGGCTCCGTGGAGTCCCAGTCCTGGCTCAGGTCCTGTACAACATGGTCTCGCACATTCGTGGCAAGCCACACGGGGGCTGTTTCAGCCACTTTGTGGGGGGGGGGAGGGGGATCCTCTCTTTAATATATAATTTTTATTTCTGGTTATAGAAACAAATGCTAAGAGGAGAAGCCAAACTTCTCCCACACGGTTTTAGGTAAGAGATGACAGAACAGACATTCCCGCCGGATACAATTAGGAATCCCTTAAAAAGAACGATGGCGGAAAGACCTCCAGGAACAGATGCAGAGCGAAAGGAGCAGAACCAGGAGAACATTGTACACAGAGACTGATACACTGTGGTAAAATAGAATGTAATGGACTTCTGTACCAGCAGCAATGCAATGACCCAGGACAATTCTGAGGGATTTATGGAAAAGACGCTGCCCACATTCAGAGGAAGAACTGCAGGAGAGGAAACACAGAAGAAAAACAACTGCTTGGACACATGGGTGGGGGTGGACATGGTTGGGGATGCAGACACTAAACTACCACCCCAGTGCAACTAACGACAATTTGGAAATAAGTCTTGATCGATGACACGTGTTAAAACCAGTGGAAATGTGCATTGGCCATGGGGGTGAGGGGGAAGTCGGGGGGTGAAGGGGAAAGTAGGAGCACGAATCATGTAACCATGTTAACTTTTCTTAAAAATAAAAATTATTAAATTAAAAGAAGAAGAAGAAGGATGGCTCCTCAGAGGGAAAGTGTTTGGACCCCGCAATCCCCGGACTTTCTCTTGGCCTCTCCCCAAATCCAAGGTGGAGAGCTGAAGGGATGACGATCCACGGGGCCTCGGAGAGGAGAAGACCCCAAAGCTGCTCCTCGACAGCCTTTTGAGCAGAGGTGAGAGGCCTGGCTCTCCATCCACTGAGCTACCCAGCTGCCCCTCGTCTTGTTATTGTATTGCTCCCACTTTTATCTTTAAATACTCTGCATGTGGCTGTGCTCAGTGGGGTCTCCCATGTGTTTCTCTCTCTCGCCTTTCCTGTGCTCTGAAGTAACGCTGCTTGGAATGGCCCACCATCTCCTTCCCTGCGATCTCACAGACGAGTCTCTTTGGTGTTCTTGGCCGCCCGCCTTCTCCGCACTCCGGCCTCCTTGCTGTTCCTTGTACGAGACCCTCCGCCTCCTGCCTTTTCGCTGACTCTCCCCATTGCCTGCCATCCGTTCCCTTCCTGGTCTCTGCCTCCTGCCTTCCTGGAAGGCTTGGCTGCAATTCTGCTTCCTCCGGGAAGCTCTCCCTGATCTCTCTGGATTCCTGGGTCTTGCCTGGGTCCTTTAGCCCCACCTTGGGCTGAATGGAGCCTATGGGGCAGAGCCGTCGGCGCCTCGTCTTCTCCAGGAGATGGTGAGCTCCTTGAAGTCACTCTCCCCAACGCGTTGGCAGAAGCCTCCCCCTTCCTTCTTGGCCTCAACCCTAAGTGTCGGTTCCCAGGCAGAAGGCAGCTAAGGGAGCGCCAATGGGGCGCAGCGATGTGCGCAGGCTCCCCAGCTCCCCGACACTTTTGACGCAGTGCCTGACACAGCAGGTGCTTCATCAATGCTCGCTGGCTCGCCTGGCAGAGGGATGCAGCTGGCTCAGGGCATGGCTGGGATCTTCTGGTCACGCGCAGCAGCATGACTGATTGGTGGCGGTTCGACTTTCTTAGAACTTTAGTAGTCCAAGCCGGGAGCTGGGCGCGCTCTGGGCCGCTTTTGTCATCCTTCACACGAGGCCTTGGAGCGGCCCTGATTCCGCACCTCACGCCAGGCCTCGGCCAAAGCGTTCCCCAGCGTGTGGCCGGCTTCCCAGAGATGCGTGCCGTGGGGGTGGGCAGGCAGCCAAGACTGGCACAACCCACCCGAGTCTAAAAGGACTTCATTGGAGAGACGGGCGTTCTCAGCAGAAGGCGGGCTGGTCCCTTGGTAAGAGAGGGAGGACCGGGCCTCTCCTGGGGGGCTCCAAAGGTAAAGGCACGCTGTGTATGTAACGTCCGTGTTTCTGGGAGGGGTTCAAGCTGTGCGACAACACGGCACTACGAGGCCTGTGAACGATGCCGCTCGAACCCCTCTAAGCATGGACGTTACAGCCGTCAGAGGAAAGGCCCAGCGTGGGCCGGACGCCATGCCCCGGGGAGGATGGCCGGAGCACTAGAGAGGAGCAGGGCAAGAGGAGAGGCTACGGAGGAGCCAGGATCAGCGTCGCTACGGCAGGGAGTGTCTACACTGGCAAAGGTGCCCTGGCGGAGGATTCCCTTAGCCCCAGTTCTAGCACTTAGTCCAGCGCCTCTGGCATGCTCGCTGGCTTCTCCGATGAAGCTTGTTCTCAGCCCCTGTGGAGGGGCACTGAAGGGGTGGCAGGAGGCAGACCTCCTCCCTGAAGCAATACCTTGTGGCTCCTTCTGGCCTGGCCGAAGGTGGCCCGGGTCCCGCAGCGTGCTAGGAAGAACTCTACAGCCCGAGTCAAGAGAACAGGATTCCGGTTTCAGTCGGGGTTTTTATCACCCGAGTGACCATGCACAAGCCCTTCTCCCTGAAGGGGCCTCACGGCCTTCATCTTCGAAGGAGGCTGGACTAGACGACTTCTGGGGCGCCTTCCGCCTTGGCAAGAAGAAGCTCCCCGTCCCTAGTCCCATTCTCCCTTCCCACACACTCACCTCTGGCAAGGCTCTGCTCTCCGTAGTTGGGCTGCCATCACTTCATGCGGTAAGGGTGGAGGGTGAGGAGGGTGGCAGGGCAGTGTGGAAACCGGTGGGGGGCTCAGTGAGGCGTGGCCCGAGGATAAAGGCTCGGACTTCATGTCCTTCCTCCCAGCACCCTGCCCTCGAGTGCTCCTGCTCCCCGGGGGTGCTCCCCACGCCCTCGAGGGCCCTGGCACTCACTAGTAACTGGCATCAGAGGGCACTCACAGGCTCACCAGGGGCTTCTCCTGTAGGATCTCACTTGAGCCCCCCAAAAGCTCTGTGAGGAGGGAGGTGGAGGTACGGATGGGGGGAGGCCAAGCGGATTTCACAGGTCAGAGACTCCTTCCATGAGGGCAGATCAGCAATTCCCCTTCAACCTAGAATCCTTGAGAGTGGGTGGCTCTATGAGGCCTAAAGGGACTTGCCCAGAGCCACCCGGCCAGGAGGTACCCGGCCCCTTCTCCATGGTGCCACACTGGTTCCCCTGGAATCATCAGCCGACAAATATTTAGCAGGCACGAGGCCAGCACAAAGGACGTAACAAGCACTCCCAGCAGCCCCGGACTGCTAAGGATGGGAGACGGCAAATGGAATGCTACGGAGAGCGCCACGTCCTCTGTGTCCACTCTAGCTAGCACCGGCGGGAGGGGACAGGGGTGGAGCCAGCAATTGGAAATCTGGGGAGACAGCCTGGGCAGCACCCCGCATCTGCCTGCGGCCCTTGCAGCCCTTGGAGGCTGGCTGGGTCCATCTCGATGACCAGATGGAAGGGAGCGGGTGGCTCTCTTCCTCCTGCTGCTGGCGGCCTCCTACGGGCGCCTCTGTGCCCCTCAGCTTCGTCCAGCTTCCTGGGCAGAGCCGGTCCGCATCGGTGCTGAGGGCCACGTGGGGTGAGACCTCGGGCCTCCCTCTTCCTGTGAGAGAGCCGAGCCGGGAAGGATGCGGCCGCTTTCCTCGCGGGGCTTCTTTTCTTCCTTTCAAAAGGCTTCCGCAGCGAAGTACCTGAGAGATGAAAGCGAATCCCCGGCTCTCGAAGCCGAGCCCTCTGTGCCCTCTGACCAGGCTTTCTGATGGATCCCGAAAAGAAAGAGCCAATAAAGGTGTTTAGAGGAAACATCTGTTGCGGCTCCTGGAGGTTGAGGCCTAATTGAGGACGGCGCAGCCGGCCTTCAGAGGTTTGCCACGACGGAGATGGATGGGGGTCACCAGGTTACCCAGAGGAGAGCCCCCAGCCTGATCTCTAAAGCGGGTGTCCAATCGATTTTCTCTGCACCGTTACACACGAGCCGGCGTGGGGCAGCCGGAAAACATTATCCCCTTCAGGACACCCTCAGCAGAAGCCCTGGGGGCGCCGGGCTTTGGGGAGAGTCCTGAGCTGGAACCCAAATGGGCTCTGGATCTCTGGGGACCCAGAGCCCGAGCAGGCTGCTGGGGGGGCACCTGCTCCCACGAAGGGGCTCCTCCGGACACCGCAGGCGGCCCACGGCAAGGACTGCATGTTGCACGAACAAGAAGGATGTCTCTAATTTGGGATTCTGAAAACTGGCAGCCCTGGGGGTGCCCGAGGCACCGGAGCAGGAGCCCAGCCCGGCAGGGCTGTGGAAGGGAGGCGCAGACCCCTTCCAAGGAAGAGGGAAAGCGGGGGAGGGGGGCACCCCGGGGTTTGCCAAAAGCCTTTTCGCTCACCTCAGGAGGATCCCAGCTCCGTGCCAGGACGAGGGACTCAAAGGCAAAGGCGGGTGCTTCTGGGACCCCGAGCCACGTGGGCTGAGGGAGGAGGCGGGACCCCGGGACGCCAGCGCCCAAGAAACTCCTCCACGGCAGCCCTGCGTCCGGCTTTTCTGTCTGGGCAGACCCCAGCTGGCCCACAGACACCGAAGGGACACTTGCGGGGGTCCTGGACCTGCGGGTGTTGTCGAGTGGGCCGAGGGTCTGCTCCTGCCCACCTGCGGCGCCCCCCACAGGCTCCTGATGGTCCTGGTCTCGCTCGCCGCCCGCCCTACACGCTGCGCTCGGCCTCAGCTTCATGGGACGCTTTGGAGAGCGCGAGAGGCCCTCGGCTGCCCGCCCGGCCCCTGGCCAGCTTCTTGGCCCGCTTCGGCCTCTTTTGGGGCTCTTCTCCCTCGCTGGGGCTCCGCTGAGCGCCCGGCGCGCTCGCTGCCTGGGTCGGCTCCTTCGTGCGTTCCCAGCCCGAGAGCAGACTTCGGGCGGCCATTCAGCCCCCGAGACCTGCGGGCTGTCCGGGAATCCGGGGAGCTCTCCAGGCTGAGCAACGAGAAGGAGCCTCCGGCCTCCGTCCCCCTCCAGGCCCTGCACCCTCTCGCCCCAGCCCGGGCTCGGCCCATGTTGTGCAGAGAGGCCGGAGACACCCCGAGAGGCACCCCGAGTCCTCCCGCTGGTCCTTCTCTTTGCAAGGCGAATTGGGGGAGGGGAGGAGGTGTCACGTGACTTGGGTGGTTTGGGGCTCTCCCAGCCCCGGCTGTCCTCCAGGGAAGGGCTCGGCCTCCAGACCCAGTTAGGGCCGCTCAGCGGCCGAGGAGCGAACCGGCTTTGAAGCCCGTCTTTGTGACCTCGGCCACCCGCCTAGCCAGAGTTCATCACGGCCTCCCCCTCCCGAGGCATCCTGGAACCCTGGCGTGGGGGGCCGCCCAGTGCCTCTGCAGTGACTCACCCTGTGTGTGTGTGTGTGTGTGGACACGTGTGTGCCTGCATCCTGCATGTGTGTACAGACGTCCTGCGTGTGTGCATCCTGCCTACGTGTGTATGTGTGCGCGTGTACACGCATGTGCGCAGGGGCGCTTCACTCCTCAGATTATTGCCCCCCTGCTCTGCTTTCTTCACAGGGAGGGGTCGGTCTGGTTGGGCCCCGACCACGGAGGTCTGCGTGTCCTTCCCGGCCCAGAGCTCAGCCTTTGGGTAATTCCTGCACAAGAACTCGGCACCCCCAGCCTGCTGGCCAGCCGGGCCCCACGAGGTCTCCCCACGTTAGGAGGCCGCTCAGAGGCCCCGTGGACAGAGCCTGGAGGGGGCAGGTCCAGAGACACTTCCCAGCTGTGGGAGCCTGGGCGGTCACCTCCCCCTGTTTGCCTCAGTTTCCTCTTCTGTAAAATGAGCCGGAGAAGGAGGTGGGAAGCTGCTCCGGCAGGTTTGCCAAGAATCCCCAGATGGGGTCACGAGGAATCCGACAGGACTGAAAAGACGGAGAAACGCCGCCACCATCCTGGAAGAACGCGACTTCCGTGGCCCGGACGCAGGTTCCTCCCGGAAGCCAAAGCCCGCATTTATGGTCACGACAGTTTTCTGGGCGCTGTCCAGGCGCCAGACCATGGCTTGACCAGAGACTGGCTGCTGGAGGTCATCGGGGTCACTCAGGCCACCTCTGACACGCTCAGGAGGAAACGTTTTGGGGGGCTGTTCAGTGACTTGTCCCAGGTCACGCAGGGAGTGAGTGTGACCATCCCTTCTGCGGGATTTGAATTCATGGCTTCTGAGTCCAAATGCAACGTTCTGTTTAGGGTTCACCATCGTGTCAAGAGAAATGTGTGATGCCTGGAAGGGAGGAAAGGAGGCCCCCAAGAATGGCATGAGGGGAGGAGCAAAAGGAAATCCTTTTCCCCAGTCGACAAATGCTAAAGGATAGGAACAGGCAGGTCTCAAAGGAAGAAATCAAAACTATTCATGATCTTATAAAAAAGTGCTCCAAGTCGCTGTTGACTAGAGAAATGCACGTTCAAACACTCTGAGGTGGCAGCTCACGCCCATCACATTGGCTAACGCGGCCCGAAAAGGACATGATAAATGTTGGAGGGGACACTGATACGCTGTGGGTGGAGCTGCAACCCCATCCAAGCACTCTGGAGAGCGATCCCGATCCGGAACCACGCGAGAGGGCCAAAAACAGGCGTATTCTTTGACCCAGCAATGCCACTACTGGGTCTTATGCCACGGAGATTGGAGGGTTAGGAATAAAGGCTGGTCTGGAGCAGCGATGGCCAACCTTTCAGAGGGGCAGGTGTGAGAAATGTCCTCCGGTGAAGGGACTTGATTTCCTTCATGGGTTTCCTCTTGTACCCGTGAGAGCCGTTTTCCTCCACAGCATGAGCAATCTGGAGAGGAGTCTGTATGGCAGCCCTGATGGGACCTGATGGGACGACTTTCAGGCGCGGGGAGCGGATCTGGAGAGCAGAACAGCAGGTGACAGTCGGCAAAGAGTGTTTCTACACGTAAATGAAAAAGCAAGTTTAAGTTATCCGAGATCTTGCGCGGGATGGCCAGGGAGGAGCCGGCTGCAAGCCACTTGGGGAAGGAGCGCTGAGCCGCGCGCTGGCAGACCCCTTAGTCCTGCCGAGCTCCCGAGTTCTTGTGTTGGTCCTCTTGGCTTTTCTCTCCACCCTGTTCCTCCTCGTCTTTCTCATTCACTCCCACCAGTTTTCCCAGGAAGTCCCTGCTGTTCACTCTCCGACCTGCACCCGCAGCCCTCGTCCTTCTCCCGTGCTCCAGGCTAGTTGGAGGGTGATGAGGTCTTGGACTGGAAGAAGAAAAGTTTTCTAATAAACTAGTGAGAAAAATGAGTTTTCCTTTGGATGGGCTGAGTTTGAGAGGCTGATGGGAAATTCAGGTAGAGATGGCGACGTGGTCCTGGGTTTCAGGAGTGAGACTATAGCTAGATCATAGATGATTTATGAATCGTTTTATAGAGATTATAGCGGAGCCGCAGGAACGGATGAGGTCAGAGCAGGGGCACAGCCTTAGGGGACACAAGTATTTATGGCAGAGAAGGCTGAGTAAGGATCATCAGCCATCCCTTACCGTGTTACGGCAGCCAAAAAAATGCAGTCTTAAGTGACATTAAGAGAAACAGTGTTGGGGGCAGCTGGGTAGCTCAGTGGATGGAGAGCCAGGCCTAGAGATGGGAGGTCCTGGGTTCAAGTCTGGCCTCAGACACTTCCCAGCTGTGTGACCCTGGGCAAGTCACTTGACCCCCATGGCCCACCCTTACCACTCTTCTGCCTTGGAGCCAATTCACAGTATTGAGTCCAAGATGGAAGGTGAGGGTTTAAAAAAAGAGAAAGAGAGAGAGAGAGAGAGAGAGAGAGAGAGAGAGAGAGAGAGAGAGAGAGAGAGAGAGAA